>NC_092753.1:22935864-23276578 GCF_047496795.1 Chiloscyllium punctatum
TTATCTGAGCTGAGATATCACCTTTTTTAAAATAAAACCTTAGTCATCTCGAGAATGTGACTTAAATGAAGTTCTGGGATTTACAAATTAATGAACCGAAATCTGCAAGATGAAAAATTTAACAGCAATCTAGGTTTGCTCAATATGTCGTATCAGTTGCATGATACGATGATCTTTTGCTATAAATTCTAAGTCTTCTGATCCTGCCCCACTATCTACCTTATGATGGAGCGGTGCTCCGAAAGATAGTGCCTCCAAATAAACTTGTTGGCCTATAACCTGGTGTTATGTGATTTTTAAACATTGTCTACCCTAGTCCAACACAGGCACCTCCTCATCAGTCTTAAAGTCATGATAGAAAAGGATAGAACAGATCTGAAAGTTAAAATTCTAAATTGGAGGAAGGCCAATTTTGATGGTATGAGGCAAGAACTTTCAAAAGTTGATTAGGGGGCGGATGTTCGTTGGTAGAGGGACGGCTGGAAAATGGGAAGCCTTCAAAAATGAGATAATGATAGTCCATAGACAGTATGTACATGTTAGAGTGAAAGACAAGGTTGGCAGGTGTCAGGAACACTGGACTGAGGTTTTAGTTCAGAAAAAGAAGGAAGCATATGACAGGTGAAATCCAATGAATCCCTAGAAGGGTATAAAGGCAGTAGGAGTATACTTAAGAGGGAAATCAGGAGGGCAAAAATGGGACATGGGATAGTTTTGGCAAATAGGGTTAAGGAGAATCAAAAAGGGATTCTACAAATACATTAAGGACAAAAGGGTAACTAGGGAGAGAATAGGGTCCCTTAAAGATCAGCAAGGCAGCCTTTGTGTGGAGCTGCAGGAGATGGGGAGATACCAAACACATACTTTGCATCAGAATGACAATCATGACCTAATTCATATTAACTTTCAGCCCATTTTATTGATAAGTCGATTGTTGATTTTCTTTTGAAGCCTGTGCTGGAATTAAATGTAAACAAATTGGTCTGTTACAGAATGAAAAACAAAAAAAAAACCTGTTGGAGACCAGAACCAATCAGGATACACAATATTCTGCAGAAACTCATCATTTCTGGCAACATCTTTTGAGTGAGAGAAATGTGATAAATGTCACAAATGTGAGGAAGTTAGAAAGCCAGAAAAGAAGGAGTTCCATTTTTACTTCTTTTTTCTGACATTCTGGGAACTCAAGGGTTAAGCATTCCACTGCTGGCTGACTCCCGGAGAAACGAATCCTCTGGAGCCATGCATGTGGATTTCACTTCCAGCCTCAGGCAAAGGTGTTTGTCTTCCCTGGATAAGACTGATAGCCTTGGCCATAACCTTATTAACTGCCTCCTGTTCCCATTATTATGTGTCCCCTACCTATAAACATAGGTGTGTGAATCCAACAATGAGAACAAAGCAAAATCTTTCTGTCTAAATCTCTACCCATCAACATATGCTGATAAAGAATACAATCACCAGTCCCTGTAAACCATTCGCTAGTTATCACAGGAAATTGGCAATCACTGGACATTGTAAAATTGTAATTACCTGTCTTAAACAATGTAACAGCAATCAACCATGTGACTTGTCGACCTCTGTATTATTCCTATAAAATATCCTGCCTCCGTGTGTGGAGCAGAGATTCGTTGCAAAGTACCACCACAAGTAGCTACACGACTTCTTTTGTGTCACTGAGAATCTCTCACTGTCTGTCTGATAATAAAGCATCTCCCTTTGTATGGAAACTTGTGTCGTCCGGATTTGTAGAAAAACTAGATTACTTGCAGTGTGAAAACAGGCCCTTCGGCCCAAGAAGTCCACACCGACCCACGACTCACCCCCCGTCCCTTCACCCCTTCACCCCTTCACCATGGGCAATTTAGCACAGCTAATTCACCTGACCTACACATTTTTTTAGGGAGTGGGAGGAAACTGCTATAAACCCACACAGACACAGGGAGAATGTGCAAAAGCCACACACAGAGTCTCCTGATACAGGGATTGAACCTGAGTCTCTAACACTGTGAAACAGCAGTGCTAACCACTGTGCCACCATGCCACCCAACCAAACTTCAACAAATACTTCACAAATCCGACTATTAACTCCGTTTCTCCACACACAAACAAGTAAATAGACACAGACATGCAAACTCCCTCACACTCACAGAGTCACTCACACCCAAACTCTGTCACACACACCCATACACTCAGACACTCACAGACAATAATACACTCACACATACTCATTCATGCTCAAGCAAAAGCACATGTATACACACAAATTCAAGCTTGCATTCACACATACAGACGCACTCGCGTGCTCGCATGTGGCTCAGTGGTTGACACTTCTGCCTCACAGCACCAGTGTACCAGGTTCGATCCCAACCCTGGGCAACTGTCTCTGTGGTGTTTGCGCATTCTCCCTGTGTCTGTGTGGGTTTGCTCTGGTTTTCTCCCACAATCCAAAGATGTGTCGGTCAGGTGAATTGACCATAGTGTTAGGTGAGTTTGTCAGAGGAGGGTGGGTTACTCTTCAGAGGGTCAGTGTGGACTTGTTAGGCCAAATCGCCTGTTTCCACACTGTAGGGAATCTAATCTAAACACGTGCATGGAGTTGCACAATCAAAAAAGCACACATGCTTACAAACTCACTCACATGTACAGAAGCACAAACGCGCAATCAAGAATTGGCACACAGCCTGTCTCACAGTTAAAAATCACACAACACCAGGTTATAGTCCAACAGCTTTAATTGGAAGGAGCGTGCTTCCAATTAAACCTTTTGGACTATAACCTGGTTGTTAGAAACGAAAATCGCTTCTTAATAATCGCTCCAGACAAATTCAGGAAAACAAAGGTTTATTTACAAGTCTGCAGAGTTGGGCACCCTTCTGAGAAAAAGGCGCCCAGAGGCTTACAAAGTTTATCATTACATACAGCACAAGTCCCTCCCCTCCTTGGCTCTAACGAGCCACGAGGTTCACATTCTTAAACCGTCATTATTCTCCATTTTGCACCCTTATCACAAAGTCTGCAACAAATGTCTCCAGAGTTGTTGTTTTTTTTACCCTGTAGTCTTATCAGTCAAAGACTTATTCTTCTCTGTCTGTGCTAGCGGTCTTATCAATCTGTAGTAGATGTCTCTCGAGTTGTTTTTCTATCCTGCAGTCTTATCAGTGAAGGACTCATTCTTCCCTGTCTGTGTTAATGGTTTCATCAATCAAGGACTTATTTTTACTCTGCTCACAAAATGTCAGCTTTTGCACAATTTAAATTATCCCACTATTGAGTATACAAAATGTTTTAGAAAAGAAGCAAAAGTCTTGTCTTTCATTATAGAGCAGCCTGTTGGGTCAGCCTGTCAGCCTGTTGTCCCATGTTGTGGAACCGCCACTGCCTGGAGTTGGGAAATATTTTTCTGAATTAAAAACTGAATACAGGGGGTTAGGCAGGGTAATATGAGGAGAAGCATCATGCCCCCCCCAACCACCAGCAACGCCGTGCGCCACCAACTGCCACCCAGGAGACCATCCCACTATCCGATGCCACTAAGAGGACGCCAGGATTGTACTGGCACATGGGCCAATTTCCGAATTTCATCGGAAATTTTCAAAACCGCTTTACCATTATCGTCAATTTCTAGACAGCAGTTAGTCAGGTTAAATTTCCCGCACACGCCCCCCTCCGAGGCCAACAGATAATCCAAGGCAAGTCGGTTTTGATATATAGCAGCCCTCATCTGATCCTGCTGCTTAGCCAGCAACTCCAGGGCCAGGGCAGTCCAGTTAGTAATAACCTCTACGACTGCTTGGAGCCTGATAATTCGATTTAACATATAGATAGGAGTACGGAATCCCCATGATCCGTCCTGTGCCCATGTAGCTGGCCCGTAGTATTCAATAATCCGGGCCGGTGGCCACTCATCCCCCCATTCACCGACTTGGATATCCCTTGGCGACCTACGGAGGGAGTCAAAGAGTTTAATTCCCAAATCGTCGCCTTCCTTCCGGGGTAATAGGAAGAACGCAGGTCGTATTAGACCCAGGAAGCATACCCCAGCCCATCCCATGGGCAGTTTGGAGTATGCCTGATTACCGCATATCCAAAATAGGCCATCTGGAGCACGCCCTCCCTGCCTCACAACGTCATCCCACAGTTCCTTCACCCCGGGGATACCCTCATAAGGACCAGGACCACTGCAATTCCAGTAATCAGCCCCCAGCTCGTCAGAGGAGGAATCAGTACGTAATGGAACGCAATTTCCATGACCTCGGTTTGCAATGTACCAAGTAATATCTTCAGGCCAACATACTCGCGTGGTCGCGTCCAATACATTCTGACAGGGACTAATCCCTACCTCCACGGTCCCCTTGCCTTCAACACAGAACTGGCCCTCAGGGCTGTTTGTCAGTCTCCACCCCTGGCTTTTCCTTTCGTTGACATGAGTCCAAGTGGTTTGCAGCAATTCCCATATGTCTAAGCTTTGACCAGTCCACGGCCATTGTTCTGACATATGCGGCCCCCCACAAACCCAGCAATTGCTAACATTTAAAACAGTGGCTATTCGAGAGGTGAGATCAATAAACAGCTTTTGTGTTACATCAGGGAGTTCAATCTTTTCTTCTACCTCTTCGTATACAGATGGCACTTTAGAGACCACGACCGTTCCTTGACGGTCTTGCTCTTTCCCCAACCCCCGATCAGTGTTCTGTATCTTGGCCTCCTTGACTCTGTCAACCTGCTCCCTGAGCAACACGGAGGATAGGCCCCACCTCCCAGTTTTGCTAACACACACCCAGCGGTCATTTATAGGGCATCCACGGATTTTGCCACCGTTTCCTTATTATACACCTGATAATAGGGTCTTCCACCCTCCCAACATTCGTGTCGTGCACTCACATCGTAACACCAATCGTCCACATGGGAGTGAGACACAAATGATCCCGAGTAGATTCGAATCCCGAGCCTTACTGTAGTCCGACATTTGTCACATCTCCCCTCGCCCTCCCCCACATACAGGAGTAAACTGATCAATATCCCCACCAATACAGTCCAAGTAGAGTTCATTATCGCTGTCTTTTCAGTTTTACCACCAACGGCTTGTCCCCTTGCTCGCATGTCCAAGTGCTTTCTCCTTCAGGCGGAACAGGCCCCTTTATCCTTGATGCGTGGACCCACCCCTTCTCTTTCGTCCGAACAGCTGCTTCAGTTGTTAACAGAACCAGGAACGGTCCTTCCCACCGCGGCTGGAGCTTTTCGGCCTTCCAGGTCTTAACAAGTACCCAATCTCCGGGCTCCACCTTATGCAAGAGGAAGTCGAGCGGCGGAGTCTGAGCCAGGAGACCCTTCCTCCGGAGTTCTGCAAAAGAACGGGATAAGGCCAGTAAATAGTTTCTGACAAATACATCTCCCCCTTGTAGAGTGGGACATCCATCAACCTTACTCCAATATGGTAATCCGAACAGCATTTCATAGGGGGAAACCCCGACATCCCGGCGAGGTGCCGTACGTATCCTCAATAGGGCAATGGGAAGGCACTTCGGCCAAGGTAACTTAGTTTCTAACACCAGCTTAGTCAATTGGGTCTTGAGCGTGCCATTCATTCTCTCAACCCGACCCGAACTCTGAGGATGCCAGGGTGCATGGAATTTCCATTGGATACCCAGGGCAGTACAGATCAAATGGTGTAGCTTAGAAATAAAATGTGTCCCGCAGTCGGAGTCGATAGATTCCATTATGCCATGTCTCGGGATTATGTTCTCTAACAACAGTCGGGCCACGGTTGGTGCATCGTCTTTGGCAGTTGGGAAAGCCTCTACCCAGTGAGTGAAATGGTCTACTATTACTAGCAGATATTTCCATCTCTGTACTGGGGGTAATTCTGTAAAGTCGACTTGGATCTTCTGGAATGGCCTAATTGCGAGGGGCTGACCACCGGCTGGCATAGAACGCATGGCTTTCTTGTTAATACGCCGGCAAGTGGGGCATCCGACTACCTCTTGTTGGGCTAAATGTGTATATACCCCTGCATACATAGTCTCTCAGGATCGTGTCACACATGGCTTGCACCCCCCAGTGGGTCTGATGGTGTAATCGGTGCAGAATACCCCGGGTGATCTGTTTGTTCAGTACTTGTCTCCCATCAGGAACCGTCCACTTCCCGTTAGTATCGAGCCGGGCACCCAATTGATCCATTTTATCAATCTCCCCCTGGGTGAAGACGGGTTGTTTAGCGAGCCCTTCCCTCAACGGTATTAACGTTAACAATTGGACGGATTTTTCGACCGCTGCCCGCTTGGCTTCCTCATCTGCCAGCCGGTTTCCCACCGCTTCCGGTGTCGACCCCTTCTGGTGACCGGGTACATGGACTACTGCGAGTTCCATAGGTAACGCCAGGGCCTCCAACGTTAGGCTGATTATTTGTTCGTGAGCCAATTCTTTTCCCCGGGAAGTTATCAATCCTCTCTCTTTCCAGATTTTTCCGAAAGTATGAACGATTCCGTATGCATACTTTGAGTCAGTATATATGGTCCCCACTTTCCCTTCCAACAACTTCAGGGCCCTCTGGAGGGCGTACAACTCACAGGATTGGGCTGACCAATTCCCGGGCAGTCGTCCGGACTCAATCGTCCATTTTGTTGTGCCGTCTACGACAGCATAGCCACTGTACCGGACCCCACTGACGCACCGGGAGGATCCGTCGATGTACAGTTCCTGTCCCTCACCCAGCGGGGCCTCTTGCAGGTCCTCTCGGCTTTTGGTCTGCAGGTCTACAAATTCCACACAATCATGCTCCTGTCCCCCATCTGCAGGACGTCCATACAGAAACTGGGCAGGGTTGCAACTGAGATCTTTTGCAAAAGTAAGATCGTCTCCGGTCATCAAAATTGTCTCATACTTCAGGATACGAGAGTCTGTTAACCAGCGGTGAGCCTTCTGAGCCAGTATGGTGCTAACTGAATGTGGGGAGTATGCTATGATTCTTCCTCCAAAGGTAAGTTTCCGGGCCTCTTCTACTAACATTGCCGTAGCTGCCACTGCCTGTATACAGGTCGGCCATCCACATGACACGGGGTCTAACATTTTTGACAAAAATGCAACCGGCTGACGCTTCCCTGAACGCAGCTGGGCAAGCACACCCTGGGCAATTCCGCCGGCGCTATTGACATATAACTGGAACGGTTCCTTCAGGGTGGGTAAGGCCAATACCGGAGCTCGGATCAGTTTATTTTTAATAATATTAAATCGCTGCTCCTCTTCATCTGACCAGTCCACCTGTTGTCCTTCTTGTCCGAGTTTGTCGTACAAAAATTTTACTAGAGTGGTGTAACTTTCAATCCATATCCGGCAATACCCCACCAGCCCCAGGAATTGTCTGATCTCCTTCTTCGTCCTGGGTATTTGCATACTCGTAATCCCCGATATTCGTTCCGGCGTGATACGGCGATGCCCCTTACTGACTCGATGGCCCAGATATCTTACTCTTGCTCCACAAACTGGAGTTTCGTCCTGGAGACACGTAGGCCCTGTTTCCCCAGGAAGTTCAGCAGGGCAACGGTGTCTGCTCGTACTTCCTCCTCTCTTAGTCCTGAGAGTAGGAGATCATCGACATATTGGAGCAATTGATTCCCCGCGTTACACTAAAATCCTCCTAAGATCTGCTCCAGTATTTGTCCAAACAAGTTGGGTGACTCCGTGAATCCCTGCGGCAAGACCGTCCATCTTAACTGTCGTTTTCGTCCTGTGAAGGGATTCTCCCATTCAAATGCGAAAAGGTTCCGACTTTCTTTGTCAAGGGGGCAACTCCAGAAGGCATCCTTCAGATCTATTACGCTGAACCATTCATGTTCGGGGGGAATTTTACTCATTAACGTGTAGGGATTGGGTACCACCGGGTATCTAGCCTGGACTACTTCATTCAACCCCCGCAAGTCTTGCACCAACCTATACGTCCCATCCGGCTTCCTCACAGGGAGTATTGGAGTATTGAAAGAGGACATACATTCCTCCAGCAGTCCATCTGTGATTAATCTTTCTATCACAGGTTGTAACCCTTCCCGTCCTTCCATAGCAATCGGGTACTGTTTCCTTCTTACCGGGCCTTTTCCTGGTAACATGGTGATTTGGAGAGGTTTGATGTTTAGACCCCCTCTGTTCCCCTCTCGGTACCATACATCTGGGTCTATTTGTTGATCATCTTCTTCGGTGAGGGTGAACAACCTTACCACCATTTCCCCGTTACTTGGTACCGTTCCAATCCCTAGTTTGACCTGCAAGTCTCTTCCTAACAAATTAAACCACGCTGATGGCAGTAGAAGGAGGTCTCGTTTAGTAGTTCTGTTTTCATACCCAATTTCCACGTCCTCCACTACTGGGACTTGCAATTTCTGTCCTCCAATTCCAGATACCCCCATAACTGTTCCTCCTGCTCGGGCGCCGGGGGGTATTTGGATTATACTTGATCTTTCGGCTCCCGAGTCCACCATAAATGTGATCTCCGACCCTTGGGGTCCTACTTTCAAGTTTACCAGGGGTTCCTGTCGATAGTCCTTTTGCCCCAAGGGTAGGAACCCCCGACCTCCCTAATCTTCCTCCATCAGGGTGTACGACTGCACCTCCCGCTTGTAGCGGGGGCACTCTCGTTTAAAATGTCCCTTTTCATTACAGTAGTAACATCTGAGTATCCTCCTCGTTTCCCTGTCGCGGTCTCGTGTTCCTCCACTCTTCCTTTGTTCCAGCCATGGTCCTCTTTTCCGCTGCTCTTGCCACGACTCTCCCCTTTCCTGTTCCTGCCACGGCTCTCCCTTTTCCCTTCTTCCAGCTGTCACTTGTTGCACCGTCTGCATCAGTATCTTTGTCGCCTTCTTTTGCTTCTCGTCGTCCCTTCTCACAAACACCTTTTGCGCCTCCCGTAGTAGTTCACTTAGAGGTTTACTATCCCACCATCCATTCTCTCTAACTTCTTTCGTATGTCCGGCCAGGCTTTTGATACAAATTCTACCCATATGAGTTGTTGTCCCACATCCGTCTCAGGGTCCACCCCAGCGAACTGCTGCAAGTTCTTCCTAATTCTGTCTAGGAAGTCCGTAGGGGTTTCCTCCGGGTTTTGATGATTACCAAAGGCCTTGGTAAAATTGTGCCCCTTCGGGGCTGCCTGTCTTATTCCTTTTATCCAATATTCCTGCATGTCTCTCATGTTGCACCGTCCTTCTTCCGTTTTCTTATCCCACTCGGGGTCGGTGAAGGGAAACTTCTGCTCCCCTCCTTCTCTCCCCTCTCTCTCCCAGACCAACAGCGCAGCTTGTCGTATCATCTGTCGCTCCTGGCTAGAGAACAATGTTCTCATGATGGAACACATCTCTTCCCACGTGTAAGCATTTGGACCCAGGAACTGATCCAATTGTTCATTTTTGAAACAATGAGATCGGAAGCTGAGTGACCCTGACTGAACTCTAACTGGGTATCACTGAACAATAAAAGCAGGTGCTGCTTGATGGAAATATTGACTGGTGCTTTCCATCATTTTACTGAAATTCAAGAGTAGACTAATGGTGCAGTAATTGCCTGGGTTAGATTTGTCTTGCATTTTGCGTTCTGGACATATATGCACAGTTTTCCACTTTGTTGTGTTAATACAGTGTTGCAATGGCACTGGATGAGTTTAGCCTTTGGAGCTGCAAGTTCTGGAGCACAGCTCTTCACTACTATTAGATTAGATTCGCTACAGTGTGGAAACAGTTCCTTCAGCCCAACAAGATCACACTGCCCCTCCCAAGATCAAACCCACCCAAATCCATTCCCCTACCCTATATTTACCCCCGACTAATATACCTAACACTGTGGGCAATGTAACATGGCCAATTCACCAGATCGGCACATCTTTGGACTTTGGGAGGAAACTCACACAGGCACAGGTAGAATGCACAAACTTCACACAGGTCGGCAAGAATTGAACCCAGGTCCATGGTGCTGTGAGGCAGCAGTGCTAACCACGAAGCCACTATGCCACCACCCACCCATTGCTGTAATGTTGTCAGGGCTCACAGCCTGATCACTATTCAGTGCCTTCAATCATTTCTTGATGTCACATAGAGTGAACTGAACTGCCAGAACATTTGTACATGTTATTCTGGAGATCACTAGATGAGCTGAAAATGTGTTGCTGGAAAGGCGCAGCAGGTCTGTCAGCATCCAAGGAGCAGGAGAATCGACATTTTGGGCATGAGCCCTTCTTCAGGAATGAGGAGAGTGTGCCAAGCAAGCTAAGATAAAAGGTAGGGAGGAGGGACTTGGGGGAGAGGCGTTGGAAATGCGATAGGTGGAAGGAGGTTAAGGTGAGGGTGATAGGCCAGAATTGGGGGTGGTGGCGGAGAGGTCAGGAAGAAGATTGCAGGTTAGGAAGGTGGTGCTGAGTTCGAGGGATTTGACTGAGACAAGGTGGGGGGAGGGGAAATGAGGAAACTGGAGAAATCTGAGTTCATCCCTTGTGGGTGGAGGGTTCCTAGGTGGAAAATGAGGCACTCTTCCTCCAGCCGTCGTGTTGCTATGGTCTGGCGATGGAGGAGTCCAAGGACATGCATGTCCTTGGTGGACTGGGAGGGGAAGTTGAAGTGTTGAGCCAAAGGGTGGTTAGGTTGGTTGGTCCGGGTGTCCCAGAGGTGTTCTCGTATAGAGGAGGCCACATCGGGTGCAGTAGATGCAGAAAATGATGTGTGCGGAGGTGCAGGTGAATTTGTCGCGGATATGGAAGGATCATATAGAGGAGGCCACATTGGAGAGACAGTCCGCCCACTTGCGGAACACAAGTCAGGTCAAGAGGGCAATGCCGAGTTGGAAGTTTGGATCTGGGATAAGGTGGGGAGAGGGGAAATTAGGAAACTGGCGCAATCCACATTGCTCCCATGTGGTTGGAGGGTCCCGACCCTCCAAGATGAGGCATTCTCCTTCCAGGCGTCGGGTGGTTAGGGTTTGGTAGTGGAGGAGGCCCAGGGCCTACACGTGGAGTGGAAGGGGAGGTATCAAGTTTGGCCTGATCCTGACATGCTCTGCTGCAATCTTCATTGAGGAGAAAGTGAGGACTGCAGATGCTGGAGATCAGAGCTTAAAAATGTGATGCTGGAAAAGCGCAGCAGGTCAGGCAGCATCCAAGGAGCAGGAGAATCAACGTTTCGGGCATAAGCCCTTCTTCAAGAATGAGGAGGGTATGCCAAGCAGGCTAAGATAAAAGGTAGGGAGGAGGGACTTGGGGAGGGGTGTTGGGAATGCGATAGGTGGAAGGGGGTTAAGGTGAGGGTGATAGGCCGGAGAGGGGGTGGGGCAGAGAGGTCGGGAAGAAGATTGCAGGTCAAGAAGGCGGTGCTGAGTCTGAGGGTTGGGACTGAGATAAGGTGGGGGGAGGGGAAATGAGAAAGCTGGAGAAATCTGCATTCATCCCTTGCACTTGGAGGGTTCCTAGGCAGAAGATGAGGCGCTCTTCCTCCAGCCATCGTGTTGCCATGGTCTGGTGATGGAGGAGGCCAAGAATCTGCAATAAGACTTCTGCCTATTTCCCACTGTCCATGACCAATAAGACTCCTGCCCTATTTCCTACCGTCCATGACCAATAAGGCTCCTGCCCTATTTCCCACTGTCTGTGGCCAATAGGTCTCTTGCTGTCTGGCTCCTTGTCTGTTGCACACTCCCGGCATTCCCGTTGTTCCTCTCCCCATCTTCCCGCTCCTCAATACAGTTTGAGATGAATGCTTTGTGTCTTGTGATGCTCGCTCTCTCTTTCCCTTCATTCGCTGGCCTGAGACTGAGAGTCATGCTTCACCATTTCTCCTACACTTGGGAAACCTGGAAAACAATTCGAATTTAACATTGTTTCCATCTGTTACTTAAATAGGTCTGTAGCTTAAATTGAAAGAAGGTATGATATTGGATGGCGCAACATATTAGATTACTTACAGCGTGGAAACAGGCCCTTCAGCCCAACAAGTCCGCACCACCCCACCGAAGTGCAACCCACCCCTACATCTACCCCTTACCTAACACTACAGGCAATTTAGCATGGCCAATTCACCTGATCTGCACATATTTGGAAACCCACACAGACACAGACACTCCACACAGTCTGTCACCTAAGGCAGAAATTGAACCCGGGTCTCTGGCGCTGTGAGGCAGCAGTGCTAACCACTGTGCCACTGTGCCACCATGCCACCCGAAAAATTCACGTAAAAATATGCGTTAAAAATTCATGGCTATATCTGTTCAGAGCACAATGCTGACTCAAAAATATGTTTGAGTCGATCAGAGAGGAAGTGCTTTCAAAAAACAAGAGAATGCTCTGGCTGTTGTCTGCAGTGCTGATATTCTGTAAGTTCCAAATTACCAGACAACCCTTCTCAATCATTTACAAGCAACCTGGGCATTATTTCTTTCTGTTTATTTGTTATTCATCCCAAAGAGGTCACTGTCACCGGCTACTTCCATTGCTGTTCAGAGATTGGTGCAGAAGTCAGTCTTGAATTGCTGCAGTCCATGGGGGTCAGGTATACCCAGTGTGCAAACTCACTGCACCACTGCAACATTGAGAGCTTGGGATTCCTTACCCCAGTCAGGGACTCGCCTTCCCTTTCAGAGAGGATCAGTCACTGAAGTTTGACACTATTCTGCCCCTTCTGATAACAATTGAATTGCTCATCTTAATCTATTTTTATATGATGATCATTTATTGGATTTTCAGACACCTTCACCTCACATTCTTCGAATGTTAACTTGGAACATATTTCAGAAAGAAACATCAGATAAACAGGGGGTACAGTTAAAAGAGTTTCCATGCTTCAGCAAATGATTCCGAGCTGATCCTCTCTCTCTGACATCTCACATGTCAGAACCTGTGTTTGAACTTACCCTTTTTAAAAAAGGCTGAGTTAAAGGGGAAGTTGCAATAAATTGGAACAACATCATTAGGTTGCAATAGAGTCAACTCGGTTTTCAGATGGGTTGTTACTCTGTGTTCTGTACTCTTTTGTTTGTGTTTCATTTGGTAGACTGTAAGTTAATTTTGTTTTGCTTAAAACTGATTGGTTTGAATCAGCAACATAATTCCTGGAATATCTACCTTACATCTGCATAAAACAAGTGACCATCTGGGCTACCTTATTAAAATGTTTGGAAGGGGTCTGGTCTGATCCATTACAGATTGGAGTCCCTTTGTAGGATTTATTCTATCGTTCCAATTTAGGATTAGGGTTGCTAGACTCAAAGGCAGCAAGTGGTCGTGTTAGTGTCTTTTGTTCCGCATGTTATATTTGGTTAGTTTAAACAGTGCTTGGTGTGGTAATGGATCTTTCAGTCACTAGGAATGTTCTGGGGGTGGAAGAAATGACATTGGGGCTTTCCAGAAGGTGAAAAAGGCAAACCCGCTGGAAATGACAGTCAAGCTGCAGCTGAAATTGCTGCATCAATGAAAAAGGATGTGGTTATTACGAAAATCGCTCAACATTTAAATGTGCTGCAAATGCCATTGGAATCTTTGGAAATGACTCTTGACATTACTATGGACATCTTGGGGTTTGAAGGTTTTCCCAAATTTGCCAAGAAAGTTTACAAAGACAGAGGAAGGACATACTTTTAGAATTAACAAATACGTTAGGATTGGGTTTGTCCCAAAACCTAAGCTGAAATGGTCATGGAGTTGGTCAAGTGCTTGGATATATCAAAGAAAGAGGCAAGTGCAGTGGAGTTAGAAAAATTCAAATTGCAAGTTAGGCAACAACAGTTAGAAGACAAAGAAGAGGAAGAAGACATGAAACTGAATTTCAATTAAAAGCAGAGGAAAGAAAAAAAGAATGGATCGCCTGAGCAGAACAAAAAGAAAAGGACAGAGAGAGGAAAGGGAGAAAGAGAGAGAGTTTGAACTTCAGAAATTGGTACTTACAAAGAAAAGTTGGCTTAAAAGGGTAGAGGTGAATGCAGAAGGTAAGCTTAATGAGGATGACCAAACCCATCATAACAAAAGGCCTGGTTGGGATCTGTTCAAATATATACAAACATTGTCTAAATTTGATGAGAATGATGTAGAAGCCTTTTTCACCTCATTTGAGCAAGTGGCTAAACAAATGAAGTGGCCAGTGACCATGTGGGTTTTGTTGATCCAAACAAAGCTGGTAGGTAGAGCTCGTGAGGTATTTGAATCACTATCCCAAGAGGCATCTGGGGAATATGAGGATGTGAAGAAAGACATCTTAAGTACATATGAGCTTGTGCCAGAACACGACAGATAGCATTTCAGGAATCCGAAGGAGGGACCTTGGTCAAAAATACTCTTCAGTTTGAAAGGATCAAACAACGTACATTTGATAGGTGGATAAAGGCACTAAAAATACAGCATACCCATGACATTCTTCCGGGGATGATTATTTCGTAGGAGTTCAGAAATGCACTTCCAGCAATAATGAGAACTCATGGAAGAACAGAGAGTTAAAACAACGAGCAGCTGAAATGGCTGATGATTGCGAGATGGTTCATAAATCAAAGTTTGGTTTCCAACAATTTCAACCCATGAGGGATAGAAACTGGGGGAAGAGAGAAATCCTCACATGATAAGGGAACTGTAGACCTCAGTGAAGATTGTAAGGATAACCTACCACAGGGTAAAAAGAAAACCGTGATGGGGAAAGAGAAGTTAAAAATCTCTGGTGCTTTCACTGCAATAAAGGAGGCCACACGAACTCACAGTGTTGGTCAGTAAAGAAAAGCACTGGGAAAGTAGGATAAGCCAGTGAATTTTGTTGGAGTTGTAAAGGAAAGCACAATGGAGACCGGAAAGTACAAGCTGATCGGAGGTTGATTCAGGAGGAAGTGCCAGATCTTCTAAAACCATCTACTTGTGAAGGTAAAGTTTACTCACATATTCAGGGAGCAGCAAGATTTTGAATGATGAGATATATACCTCCGAAGGACCAGTGCCAGAAAATGTGCTAGTCAGTGGAACTCACGGTGAGACAAGAGGGCTCAAGTATGTAAAGTGAGGTTAGAGTGCAAAGTGGAGAAGTGACAGTCGAAGTACTGGAAAAACTCTCAGCTCCAGGAATACAATTTGTCCTTGCTAACGATATAGCTGGTTCACAGGTAGGAGTGCTGCCTACTGTGGTTGATAAGCCCAGTGGACAATCAGGCAACTGAGCTGTTACAAGAAGCATGCCCTGGGATTGTTACTGACTGTGTGGGAAGGAGGTCACAATGTCAGTAGTTCAAACAGGAGAGATCAAAGAGAAGTAAGAAATATGAAATGAAATTATCAGACACGCTGGTTTGATCAGATGGTTGAGAACAAAACAGGAGCAGATGGATGACAAAGCAGACATCTTTAGCTCAGAGAAATTAACTGAGTTACAGCAGGAAGATAAAAAACTGAAGCACATGTATCGAAAAGCAGACACAGAAGAGAAACTGAATGTATCCCTGTGTACTACTATCTTAAAAATAATGTCTTAATGAGGAAATGGAGACCATCACGTATTCAGGAGGATGAGAAATGGGCAGAAGTTCGTCAAGTTGTATTGACAGTGGGTTATAGAAAGGAGGTGTTACTGGAGGTGCATGAACTACCAGTAGGAGGTCATTTAGAGTCATAGAGTCACAGAGATGTACAGCATGGAAACAGACCCTTCAGTCCAACCTGTGCTAAAATACAAAAATATTATTACTGACCTGGACTGCACAAGGATGTAGGTGAATTTTTCCAGACATGCCGTACATGTCAAGTATTTGGAAAAAAACACAGGCAATAATAAAATCTATACCTTTAATACCCATTCCTGCATTTGAGGAACTTTCCACAAGAGTCTTGATTGATTATGTAAGACCCCTACCTGAAACAAAAGGTGGGAATCAATATTTGGTAACATTGATGGATGTGTCCACTAGATTTCTGGAGACATTCCATGAGGCAATATCACAGCTAAAAGGATTGTAGAAGAGTTATTCAAAGTTTTCACAAGAATGGGCTGAGGAGTGGCAGATGGAGTTTAATTTAGAGAAATAAGAGGTGCTGTATTTTAGGAAAGCAAATCTCAGCAGGACTACTGCCCTTAATGGTAAGGTCCAAGGGAGTGTTGCTGAACAAAGAGACCTTGGAGTGCAGGTTCATAGCTTCTTGAAACTGGAGTTGCAGGTAGATAGGATAGTGAAGAAGGCGTTTGGTATGCTTTCCTTTATTGGTCAGAGTATTGAGTACAGGAGTTGGGAGGTCATGTTGAGGCTGTACAGGACATTGGTTAAGCCACTTTTGGAATATTGCGTGCAATTCTGTGATTCAAAGATGTTGTGAAACTTGAAAGGACTCAGAAAAGATTTACAAGGATGTTGTCAAGGTTGGAGGACTTAAGCTATAGGGCAAAGTTGAATAGGCTGGGGCAGTTTTCCCTGGAATATCGGAGGCTGAGGGGTGACCATATAGAGGTTTGTAAAATCATGAGGGGCATGGATATGGTAAATAGACAAGTTCTTTTCCCTGAGGTGGGGGAGTTCAGAACTAGAGGGCATAGGTTTAGGGTGAGAGGAGAAAGATATAAGACTCAAGGGGCAACTTTTTCATGCAGTGGGTGGTGCGTGTGTGGAATGAGCTGCCAGAGGAAGTGATTGAGGCTGATACAATTATAACATTTAAAGGGCATCTGGAAGGGTATATGAATAGGAAGGGTTGGGAGGATATGGGCCAGGTGCTCCCAGGTGGAACTAGATTAGATTGGGATATCTGGTTGGCATGGTCGAGTTGGACTGAAGGGTCTGATTCCATGCTGTACATCTCTATGACTCTATGACTCTGTATGGGCTACCCAAAAAGATACAATCAGATAAAGGGTTAAACTTCACATCAAAATTATTCAAGGAAAAATGGACAGCTTGGGAATAAAACAATTCAAATCCAATGCATACCATCCAGAATCACAGAGAGTGCTGGAAAGGTTTCATTAGATATCAAAGACCATGTTCAGGGCTTATAGTCAACAATACCCAGATGATTAGGGTAAAGGATTTCCATTTGTACTATCCGTAAATCGAACAAATTCAATCCATTTGAATTAGTTTTTGGGCATGAAGTGAGAGGGCCACTAAAATTGATTAAGGAGAAATTGGTAAGCCAGAATTCAGAGACCACATGTTTGAACTATGTGTCAAATTTTATGGAATGAGTAAATGGAGTGGGGGTGCTGGCTACATAGCTTTTAAAAAACATCACAACATACAATGAAACAGGAAGTAGCCAATGAGTTAAAAACTTGCAATTTTGCTATTGGAGATAAAGTTACTTCCAATGGTAGATGAACCTTTTAAATGAAGGTTTAATGGACCTTATTACGTTAAAATGAGAGCGAGTGAGGTGACCCATTTGATAAAGACTCCAGACAGAAAGAAATCTCGTCGAGTATATCATGTGAATATAATCAAAAGATATTTTGATCAGGAAGGAAAGCAAAAGGGGAATGTGAAACGAGTTACAACACAGAGTCAAGAACTAGTTCAGAGGATTCTGAATTGGACATTCCTCAAATGAAATTGGAAAATGAGGAAGTTGTCAAAAATTGAGGTAAATTATTGAGTTACCTTCAGGAAGTGAATCAAAATGACCTGCAAGTTATTACTATCAGCCGGGAAATTATGCGGAAATAAGCTGGAAAGTACTAAGCTGGGAAGGTAGTAACTAAAGCCTTTAAGAACATAAGAACTAGGAGCAAGAGTAGGCCCTTCGAGCCTGCTCCACCAATCAGTAAGATCAGTTGGTCTTTGAGTCGATTTGTAGCTCAGGTTGAGGTTCTGGATGTAGGTTTGCTCGCTCAGCTGGAATGTTCATTGTCAGACATTTCATCACCATACTTTAACCTCCGGATGAAGTACTGGGGGTGCAGCCCACTTTCTATTTCCATGTTTAGGTTTCCTTGGGTTAGTAGTGCCATTTCCTGTGGTGATGTAATTTCCTATGGTGATATCATTTCCTGTTCTTTTTCTCAGGGGGTTGGTAAATATGATCCAAGTCAATGTGTTTGTTGATAGAGTTCCAGTTGGAATGCCATGCTTCTAGGAATTCTCGTGCATGTCTCTGTTGGGCATGTCCTAGGATGGATGTGTTGTCCCAGTTGAAGTGGTGTCCTTCCTCATCTGCATGAAAGAATCCAAGTGAAAGAGGGTCATGTCTTTCATGTTCATGTATCCGGATGGCTAGTTTTCTAGATAGAGTCGGATGGATTTACAGATTGGTTGATACTCTACACTCTACATTCTGTTCTCTTTTCTGTTCATGTTTCATTCAGTAGGCTGTAAACAAATTCTGTTTTGTTTAAAACTGAGTGGTTTGACCAGATGCTTGAGTCCTGGAATATCCACCTTCCATCTGCCTAAGTTAACAAAAAATGTTAAGGTCTAGGCTACCTTCTTAAATGTTTTAACGGGGTCCATAACATAAGTCCAGTTCAGTTTGTTGTCCAGCCTAAATGTTTATCATGGGGAAATTAAATATGCTCATGTCATTGAATGATAAGCAGAGATGGTGACATTCTGTGCTACTGGTGACAGTAATCGTATGTCACCTGAGTGGCACAAATCCACTCAGATCATGCTAGTCTGCTAAAGTAGCTCATTGAGCACCATTCTATATGGAGTATTGGTCAAGTCACCTGATTTGTAAGTATCTGCTGAGTGACTCACCTTTGAAGATCACCACCCTTTATGCAGAAGGCCACAAGCTGAGGCATGAAGAGAAGAGGAAGAAATATGCTGACTACCTTAGCATTCAGAGATCTGCCACCATTTGTCCATCCATTATCACTTCCTTGGCAAATTCCAGCCAAACTCTACTGGAACAAGCATAGATTATGAGGCCACTTTTCATCCTGATAACACTTTCAGTTTCCACCTTCCTATTAATGTGCGTGACTTAGCAGTACACCTGAAAGCCTAAGTAAGATATAACAGACATGAACTTACGATGTGAAGCACACAATAATTTTCCACTTCTCTGTCCGTTTCTTGCAGCAAATGTTATGACAATTATGATTCTCTCCAGAGGAGAAATGCATCTCTGTCTACATGGTGGGCATGGCAGTAGCAGATCTATTTGTCATGATCTTCAATGTGATTGTTTACTTGATATTTAATTATCACTTTCCATATTCCTTTCTGTCTTACACTGCTGTTTGTAAGTTTATCTTGTACATAGCTTTTGCTACGCTGGATATGTCAGTGTGGTTCACAGTCACATTCACATTTGATCGATTTGTGGCGATCTGTTGTCATGACTTTAAGGAAAAGTACTGGACCAAGAGAATTGCAACTACAGTAATAGCAACATCTTCAGTCTTGACTTGTTTAAAGGGTATTCCTATGTTGTTTTCATATGAAGCTGAACAAATAAGTAACAATGTGCACTGAGGGTGCAGGACAAAAGCAGCTGTTTATACAATACCTGCATGGTCAGTGTATAGTTGGATGCAGTCATTGTCAGTTGTTTTGCTTCCTTTTGCTCTCATGACCTTGTTTAATTCTTTGACTGTCAGACGTATTTTATTGGCTAACAGAACATGCAAGGGACTCCGAGCTAAAAGCACCGAGAGTCAGAGTGATCCAGAGGTGAGAGGTCGGAGGAAATCCATCATATTACTCTTCACTGTGTCAGGCACCTTTATTCTGTTGTGGTTAACATCTGTTGGAAGTTTTGCAGCCACCAGACTATCAAGCAATGTCTACTATCAAGGTGATAACTCCAATCCAGGATATATCGCCACGGAAACAGGATATCTGCTTGTGTATTTAAGTTCCTGTACAAACACGTGCATTTATGCAGCAACCCAGAGGAAATTCAGAGAAGAGCTGAGAGATGTTCTGAAGTCTCCTTGGGATAAATTTCTTGATCCTTTTTTTAAAATAACGAACATGTGAATTCAAACCAAAAAAAAAATCTTGTAACTAAAACAACATTTCATCTGGTTTTCTGTATGAGAATATCAATCGTCCTGACAACCTGACAATAGGAAATGTTGGGAATGGCATGAATGTTCTTTAATAAGAGCTGAAATGGTACATTTGAAAGTTATATTTTCAATAACTTTCCATTGATTCCCCAAAGTAAATGATGGATGACACTGACATCAAGTCTGGTCTGGTCTGACCTGGATGTCGGCAAGCAAGTATCTCTCGATGTTTCAGGAACCTGTCCCTCTTTGCAGTTGTAGTCGGCGGAGCTGTGTGTCTCGGGCGATCAATGTGAGGGGTCCAACAACTAGAATGAACTCAAAGCTCAGGTATCCCATGTAAACACAAGTTTCTGACCTTACCAAAGTGACAAGACAGCACAGTGGCTTAGTGGTTAGCACTACTGCCTCACAGTGCCAGGGGCAAAGTTCACTTCTAGCCTCAGTTTGTTTGCACATACTCTGGTTTCCTCCCACAGTGCCAAGTTGTGCAGGTTCAGTGGGATGGCCATGTTAAATTGCCATTAGTTGTGGAAATTACAGGGATAAGGTTGGTGTGGACATAATGGGCTGAATAGTTTGCTTCCACACTGTAGAGATTCTGATTTTATTTGATGTTACTTACTTTCAAATGAGGGTTTCTCAACTATTCTGAGAAATCTCCTTACTCTTGAGTAAACACTTCCAACATCCAGACAGAACCAGATTGTGTGCGATGTGAAATTAAAAGATTTAGTGAAAGGTTTGTGGGTAGCATGATGGTTCAGTGGTTCGGACTGCCAGGGAGATGGACTTGATCCCAAGGAACTGTAAGATAGGTAGACTGACTTTGAGAAATGCAGGGTTACGGGGATAAGGTGGGAGTTGGGTCTGATTAGATTAGATTAGATTTCCTACAGAGTGGGAACAGGTCCTTTGGCCCAACAAGTCCATACCAACCCTTCAAAGAGTAACCCACCCAGACGCATTCCCCTATCCTATATTTACACCTGACTAATGCACCTTGCATTATGGGCAATTTAGCACAACCAATTCACCAAGCCGGCACATCTTTTGGATTGTGAGTGGAACCCGGAGAACCCATAGGAAACCCACACAGACACAGGGAGAATGTGTGTACTCCACACAGGCAGTCGCCTGAAGATGGAATCGAAGCCGCGTCCCTGGCACTGTGAGGCAGCAGCGCTAACCACTGAGCCACCGTGCCACCCCTCACTGAGCCACCGTGCCACCTCTGGGCAGGGCTCTCTTCTGAGGGTTGGTTTGGACTAAATTGGCCGAATGGCCTCCTTCCACACTGTAGGGATTCTATGAAGTCATTAAGATTTCATCTCAGAAGTTTTTAAAAAGCCCTCATTCTTCTGCTTGAAAGCAGGATAATATCCTACCATCATCAACAAAGAATTCGGAGGGGAGTGGTTGTGGTAACCAGAGTTACAGATTTGATGATGGGGTAACAGGTGTACAGGTAGATAGAGTGTGCAGAGAGTCTGTGAGGAAAGACAGACAGTTGACAGGACAAAGTTGCAGTCGGTGTGATGGGGTGAAGTATGTCCATTTTAATGCAAGACGTGTCAGGAATAAGGATAATGAACTTAGAGCATGGATCTGTACTTGGAGCTGAAGTCCTGTGGCCATTACAGAGGCTTGGATATCACAGGGACAGGAATGGTTGTTGGATGTTCCAGGGTTCAAGTGTTTCAAAAGGAACAAGGAGGGAGGTAAAAGAGGTGGGGGAGTGGGATTCCTAATCAGGGATAGTATCACAGCTGCAGAAAGGTAGGTTGTTGAAGAGAGTTTGCCAACTGAATAATTATGGTGGAAGTCAGAAACAGGAAAGGAGCAGTCACTTTATTGGGAGTTTCCTATAGACCTCCACACAGCAACAGAGACACGGAGGAGCACATTGGGAGGCAGATTTTGGAACAGTGCAGAAGTAGCAGGGTTGTTACCATGGGTGACTTCAACTTCCTCAATATTGATTGGATCTGACTTAATGCAAAGAGTTTGGATGGAGCAGATTTTGTCAGGTGTGTCCAGGATGTAGATAGGCTGACAAGAGGGGAGGCCATGTTGGATTTGGTGCTTGAAACGAACCAGGTCTGGTGTCAGATCTTTCAATGGGAGAGCATTTCAGTGATAGTGATCCTAACTCCCTGATCTTTACTACGGTCATGGAGAAGAATTGGAGCAGATAGTGTGGGGAGGTATTTAATTTGGGAAAGGGGGAATTACAAAGCTATTAGGCATGAACTGTGGAGCATAAATTGGGAACAGATGTTCTCAGGGAAATGAATGTCGATAATGTGGAAGGAGCACTTACTGCAAATGCTGGATAGGTTTGTCCCACTGAGGCAAGAAAAGGATGGTCGGGTGAAGGAATCTTGGGTGACAAGGGATATGGAACATCCAGTCAAGAGGAAGAAATAAGCTTACTTAAGGTTGAGGAGGCAAGGATCAGACAGGACTCGAGAGGGCTACAAGGCAGCCAGGAAGGAACTGAAGGATGGACTGAGGAGAGCTAGAAGGGGGCATGGAAAAGCTTTAGCGCGTAGAATTAAGGAGTCCCTCAAAGTTGCCACCCAAGTTGATAGGGTTGTTAAGATGGCATATTGGTTTTCATCAGCAGGGGGATTGAGTTTAAGAGCCATGAGGTTATGCTGCAGCTCTATAAAACCCTACTTAGACCACTCTTGGTTGCCTGATTATCGGAAGGATGTAGATGCTTTAGAGAGGGTGGAGAGGAGGGTTACCAACATACTGCCTGGATTGGAGGGCTTGTCTTATGAAGAGAGGTTGTGGGAGCTCAAGCTTTTCTCATTGGAGCAAAGAAGGATGAGAGATGATTTGATAGAGATGTACAAGATGTTGAGGGGGTTAGATAGAGTGGATAGCCAGATACTTTTTCCCAGGGCAGAAATGGCTATCACAAGAGGGCATAATTTTAAGGTGATTGGAGGAAGGTAAAGGGGAGGTGTCAGAGGGAGGTTCTTTTCTCAGAGAGTGGTGGGTGTGTGGAATGCACCGCCAGGGGTGGTGGTAGAGTCAGAGACATTAGGGACATTTAACCAACTCTTGGATAGGCACATGGAAGATGATACAACGAGGGGCATGTAGGTTAGTTCGATCTTATGTAGGATAAAAGGTCAGCACAACATCGAGGGCCGAAGGGTCTGTACTGTGCTGTACCGTTCTACGTTCTATAATGCTTAAGAAATTCTGTTGTTCTATCAACATTTGTGGACATAAAAGATTCGAGCTGCTCTTCATTTTTTGGACATCCTCTATCGTGCTCCCACATGTGTGGAGAGTTTGTGTCTTGTCGACTTAGCACTTAACAGAGAGCACAAAAGTCTCCCTTTCACATCCTAATTAACACCATATTTTACATGTTATTGTTGCTTTAACCTTCTTTAACAAGGTGTGGGGAGTTGGAGATGGGGGGAAACAAAGATATCTTTCCTCCAGCAGACAAGAGTTAGAAGCATTTGGCATGTACATGTGCTCCTCACTGGCACAGAAACAGAGAGAGGGAGAGAGACAAAATTAGACAGAAACAGAAACAAAGATCAGGACATAGACAGAAGCCATTTAATAGAGACAGAGAGAGATGCAGGCAGAGATAGAGTGACAATTTTAAGAAATGAACCTGTGCAGACAAACCCTGAATCTGTCGAGCATTAATGTTGGAGATTTGGTGATAGGTACTATCTTGTGACAGGACAATGGGTGGGAGACAGTGGAACATTTCTCAAAGACACTGAACCAGTGTCATTCATTCAGATAGTGGCTGCTGATGCCTCTTCCTGGTCCCGTTTTCTTTCCTCATGGTTCTGGTCCTCCAAGTGTCACCTCCTTGTAAATCCAACCATGCACATGGTGGCCATCTTGGAATGATGTCAACACACGTGTACCATTCGACCTCTGAACATTTCTTTGACTCAACAGTGGCATTTGCTGTTACCATGGAGCATGCTCACCATGTGACGCTTTAAAACATGTACGCACGGACTTCAGGGGAACACAGCAGGGTGGGGGTTGATCAGGTCAAGGGCCAAAGAAACTGGGAGATGTGGAGAAGTAAGGAAGAGATCAGGACAAGGGATAGAGAGACTGGAACAGCAGGGAGAACAGAGAGATCAGGACAAGGGCAAAGAGACTTGGACTAGGTAGGGGTGAGCAAAGAGGTCAGTGGAGTGATCCTGAATGGGGAGGAAGAAATTGTGACAGGGGAAGAGGTCAGGACTGGGGCGCAATAGATCGGAATTCGGAAGCATGAGATAGGAACAGAAACAGAAATTGCTGGAAAAGCTCAGTACGTGTGGCAGCAACTGTGATAAGAAATCAGAGTTAACTTTTCAGGTCCAGTAGACCCTTCTTCAGAACTGATGGTAGTTCAGATAAAGTTAGTTTTTATGCAGAAGATAGGCTGGGGTAGGACGTAAGCAGTAAATGATAGGTGGAGGCAAAGCCCAAAAAGAGGAGCAGTTAGATAGTTGTTAACAATCACCTTGGGAGAAAGAATGGCTGCTGATTAGATTAGATTACCTGCAGTGTGGAAACAGACCTTCGGCCCAACAAGTCCACAGCAACCCCCCGAAGAGTAACCCACCAAGTCCCATTTCCCTCTGACTAATCTACCTAACACTATGGACTATTTAGCATGGCCAATTCACCTGACCTGCATATCTTTGGATGGAAACCAACACAGACACAGGGAGAATGTGCAAATTCCACATAGACAGTCGCCTGAGGCTGGAATCAAACCTGGGAGCCTGGTGCTGTGAGGCAGCAGTGCTGACCACTGAGCCACCATGCCAATCTATTCATGGCTACCAATGGGTTGTGTGTAATCGCAGAACACATGATCATAAAGCCTGATGTCTGGGAGTTGGGGGAAGGCGCCTCAAGCCCTGAAATTGTTGAACTTGGTATTGAGTCTAGAGGGCTGTCGAGCTCGCAAGCAGAAAATAAGGTACTGTTCATCCAGCTGAGCTTCACTGGAACACAGCTGTAAGCCTGAGGCAGAGATGTTGACCAGGAAGCAAGGGGATATGTTGACGTGGAAACCAAGAGGAAGGTCAGGGCCATTTCTATGGACAGAATAAGACCACAAAACCATAAGACATAGGAACAGAATTTAGGCCATTCACCCCATCGGGTCTGCTCCAATAAGTTTCTCAACCCCATTCTCCTGTTCTCTCCCCGTAACCCTTGATCCCCTTGATACTCAAAAACCTATCTCAGTCTTTTACTCACTGACCTGGCCTCCACAGCCTTCTGTGGTAATGAATTCCGCAGATGCACCACTCTCTGGCTGAAGACGTTTCACCTTATTTCCATTCTAAAATCTTTCCTTGATTCTAAGGCTATGTCCTCAGGTCTTAATCTCTCTTGCCAATGGAAACATTTTCACAACGCCCACTCTGTCCAGACCATTCAGTATTCCGTATGTTTCAATTAGATCCCCACCGCCCCTCCACCACCACCCCCACCCCGGATCTTTCTAAACACCATCTATTATAAACCCAGAGACCTCAAACACTCCTCATATGTTAGGTTTTTCATTCCTGGGACCATTCTCGTGGACCTCCTCTGAACACACTCCACGGCCAGTACATCCTTCCTGAAAGATGGGGCCCAAAACTGCACACAGTACTCCAAATATGGTCTGACCAGAGTTATAGGGCCTCAGAAGTATGACCCTGCTTTTATATTCAAGTCATCTCATAATAAATGCCATAATTGCGTTTGCCTTCCTAACTACTGACTCAACCTGCAAGTTTACCTTGAGAGAATCCTGGACTAGAACTCCCAAGTCTCTGCACTTCAGGCTTTTTTAGATTAGATTACTTACAGTGTGGAAACAGGTCCTTCGGCCCAACAAGTCCACACCGACCCACCAAAGCGCAACTCACCCATACCCCTAACCCTACTCCTACATTTACCGCTTACCTAACACTACAGGCAATTTAGCATGGCCCATTCACCTGAACTGCACATCTTTGGACTGTGGGAGGAAACCGGAGCACCCAGAGGAAACCCACGCAGACACGGGGAGAACGTGCAACCTCCACACATTCAGTCGCCTGAGGCGGGAATTGAACCCAAGTCTCTGGTGGTGTGAGGCAGCAGTGCTAACCACAGTGCCAGTTTCTGAATTTTCTCCACCTTTAGAAAACAGTCCATGTCCCTATTCTTCCTACCAAAGTGCATGACCACACACTTTTCCGTGTTGTACTCCATCTGCCACTTCTATGCCCACTCTCCTAAATTGTGCAAATGCTTCTGCAGCCTCCATGTCTCCTCAATGCTACCTGTCCCTCTACCTATCTTTATGTTGTCTGTAAGCTTAGCCAGAATCCCCTCAGATCGTTCATCTAGATTATTAATGTATAAAGTGAAAGGTTGTAGTCCAAACACTGAGCCTTGCGGAACACCACTTGTCGCCAGCTGCCATCCTGAGAAGGACCCTTTTATCCCCACTCTCTGCTTTATGCCAGAAAGCCAGGCTTCTATCTATTCTCGCACCTTGCCTCTGACACCACGGGCCCTTATCTTACTCAGTAGCCTCCAATGTGTCACCTTGTTAAAGGTCTTCTTGAAGTCCAGGCAGACAACATCCATTGGCTCTCCTTGTTCTAACCTGATGAAATTACGGCACATCTGGATAATAGTAACAGGATAGGACAGAGTCAGCATGGATTTATGAAGGCGAAATCATGCTTGACTAATCTTCTTGAATTTTTTGAGGATGTAACTCGGAAGATGGACGAGGGAGATCCAGTGGATGTAGTGTACCTGGACTTTCAGAAAGCTTTTGATAAAGTCCCACACAAGAGGTTAGTGAGTAAAATTAGGGCGCACGGGATTGGGGGCAAAGTACTAGATTGGATAGAGAATTGGTTGGCTAATAGGAAACAAAGGGTAGTGATTAACGGCTCCATTTCGAAATGGCAGGCAGTGACCAGTGGGGTACCGCAGGGATCCGTGCTGGGACCGCAGCTTTTTACAATATATGTAAATGATATAGAAGATGGTATCAGCAATAACATTAGCAAATTTGCTGATGACACAAAGCTAGGTGGTAGGGTGAAATGTGATGAGGATGTTAGGGGATTACAGGGTGACCTGGACAAGTTAGGTGAGTGGGCAGATGCATGGCAGATGCAGTTTAATGTGGATAAATGTCTGGTTATCCACTTTGGTGGCAAGAACAGGAAGGCAGATTACTACCTCAATGGTATCAAATTAGGTAAAGGGGCTGTTCAGAGAGTTCTGGGTGTTCTTGTCCACCAGTCAATGAAGGCAAGCATGCAGGTACAGCAGGTCGTGAAGAAGGCTAATAGCATGCTGGCCTTCATAACAAGAGGGATTGAGTATAGAAGCAAAGAGGTGCTTCTGCAGCTGTACAGGGCCCTGGTGAGACCACACCTGGAGTACTGTGTACAGTTCTGGTCTCCAAATTTGAGGAAAGACATTCTGGCTATTGAGGGAGTGCAGCGTAGGTTCACGAGGTCAATTCCTGGAATGGCAGGATTGCCTTACACGGAAAGACTGAAGCGACTGGGCTTGTATACCCTTGAGTTTAGAAGACTGAGAGGGGATCTGATTGAAACGTATAGGATTATGAAAGGACTGGACACTCTGGCTGGAGGGAACATATTTCCGTTGATGGGGGAGTGCCGAACCAGAGGACACAACTTAAAAATACGGGGTAGACCATTTAGGACAGAGATGAGGAGAAACTACTTCACCCAGAGAGTGGTGGCTGTGTGGAATGCTCTGCCCCAGAGGGCAGTGGAGGCCCAGTCTCTGGATTCTTTTAAGAAAGAATTGGATAGAGCTCTTAAAGATAGTGGAGTCAAGGGGTATGGAGATAAGGCTGGATCAGGATACTGATTAGGAATGATCAGCCATGATCATATTGAATGGCGGTGCAGGCTCGAAGGGCAGAATGGCCTACTCCTGCATCTATTGTCTATTGTCTATTGTCTGTTTGCTACCTCCACAAAGAATTCTAGCAGATTTGACAGACTTGTCCTCCCTTTGATTAAAGAGAAAGTGAGGACTGCAGATGCTGGAGATCAGAGCTGAAAATGTGTTGCTGGAAAAGTGCAGCAGGTCAGGCAGCATCCAAGGAGCAGGAGAATGGACGTTTCGGGCATGAGCCCTTCTTTAGGATTCCTACACTATTCCAATGACCATTTCATATCCAAAGACCATTTAAATGCCCTTTAGAGTTGGCGACTCTACAAATGTTGCAGGCAGTGCATTCCACATCCTGCCTACTCTCTGAGTAAAGAAACAACCTCTGACATCTGTCCTTTATCTATGAGCACTCAATTTAAAGCAATGTCCCTTTGTACTAGCCAGCACCATCCGAGGAAAAAGGCTCTTGCTGTCCACCTGATCAAAACCTCCAATTATCTTATATGTCTCAATTTAGTCACCTCTCCACCTTCTTCTCTCTAACGAAAATAGTCACAACTTTTCCTCGTAAGACTTTCCGTCCATACCAGGAAACATCCTAGTAAATCTCCTCTGAACCCTTTCCAAAGCTTCCACATCCTTCCTATAATGCGGTGACCAGAACAGCACACAATACTCCAAGTGGGGCTGCACCAGAGCTTTGTACAGTGACCAGAACTGTACGCAATATTACGAGTGTGGCCACTCCAGAGTTTTGTACAGCTGCAGCATGACCTTATGACTCCAAAACTCAATCCCTCTACTAATAAAAGCTAACACACCGTATGCCTTCTTAACAGCCCTGTCAACCTGGGTGGCAACTTTCAAGGATCTATGTACCTGGACACCGAGATCTCTCTGCTCATCTACACTGCCAAGAATCTTACCATTCACCCAATACTTGGCATTCCTGTTACTCCTTCCAAAGTGAATCACCTCACACGTTTCTGCATTAAACTCCATTTGCTACTTCTCAGCCAAGTTCTGCAGCTTATCTATGTCTCTCTGTAACCCACAATATCCTTCGGCACTATCCACATCTCGACCGACCTTAGTGTCATCTGCAAATTTACTAAACCATCCTTCTACAACTATCCAGGTCATTTATAAAAATGACAAACAGCTGTGGACCCAAAACAGATCCTTGCAGTACACCACTAGTAACTGAACTCCAGGATAAACATTTCCCATCAACCGCCACCCTCTGTCTTCTTTCAGTTAGCCAATTTCTGATCCAAACAGCTAACTCACCCTCAATCCCATGCCTCTGTATTTTGTGCAATAGCCGACCATGGGCAAAGTTATCAAACATCTTACTGAAATCCATATACACCACATCAACCTCTTTACCTTCATCTACCTGTTTGGTCACCTTCTCAAAGAACTCTCAAAGGTTTGTGAGGCGTGACCTCCCTTCACAAAACCGTGTTGACTATCCCTAACCAACTTATTTCTATTGAGATGATTATAAATTCTATCTCTTATAACCCTTTTCAACACTTTATCCACAACTGAAGTAAGGCTCCCTGGTGTATAATTTCCAGGGTTGTCTCTACTCCCCTTTTTGAACAAGGGAACAACATTTGCTGTCCTCCAGTCTTCTGACACTACTCCTATCAACAATGATGACATAAAGATAAAAGTCAAAGGCTCTGCAATCTCCTCCTTGGCTTCCCAGAGAATCCTAGGATAAATCCCATACAGTCCAGGGGACTTATCTATATTCACTCTTTCCAGAATTGCTAACACCTCCTCCTTCTGTACTGCAATCCTAACTAGTCTTGCAGCCTGCACTTTTGTATCCTCCACGATAACCTTTTCTTTTGCCAGTGTGAATACTGATGAAAAATGGTCATTTAGCACTTCCCCATATCCTCTGACTCCACACACAACTTCCCACTACTGCCCTTGATTGTCCCGAATCTTACTCTAGTTATTCTTTTATTCCTGATATACCTATACAAAGCTTTAGGATTTTCCCTGATCCTACCCACCAATGACTTCTCATGTCCCCTCCTGGTTCTTCTTAGCTCTCTCTTTTGGTCTTTCCTGGCTAATGTGTAATTCTCACTCACCCTAACTGAGCCATCACATTTCATCCTGATGTAAGCCTTTTGCTTCTTGACCAGAGATTCAACTTCCTTCATAAACCAGGGCTCCCGCGCTCAAAAACCTCCTCCCTGCCTGACAGCTGATTACTTATCTAAGACACGCAGGAGCTGTTCCCTAAATAAGTTCACATTTCTAACGTGTCCATTTCCTGTAGTTTCCTTCCCCATCCAATGCATCCTAAATCTTGTCTAATCACATCATAATTGCCTTTCCCCCAGCTATAATTCTTGCCCTGCGGTATATTCCTATCTCTTTCCATCGCTAAGGTAAACATAACCGAAATGTGGTCACTATCACTAAAATGCTAACCTACCTCCAAATCTAACACCTGGCTGGGTTCGTTACCCAATATCAAATCCAATGTGGCCTCGCCCCTTGTTGGCCTGTCTACATACTGTGTCAGGAAACCCTCCTGCACACACTGGACAAAAACTGACCCATCCAAGCTACTTGAACTATAGTATTCCCAGTCAATATTTGGGAACTTAAAGTCCCCATAACAACTACCCTGTTACTCTCACTCCAATCGAGAATCATCTTTGCTATCCTTTCCTCTACATCTCTGGATCTATTGGAAGCCTACAGCAAACTCTCAACAGGGTGACCTCTCTTTTTCCTGTTTCTAACCTCAGCCCATGCTACCTCAGGAGATGAGTCCTCATCAAACGCCCTTTCTGCCACCGTAATACTGCCCTTGACTAACAATGCCACACCTTTCCCTCTTTTACCATCTTCTCTGTTCTTCCTGAAACATCTCAATCCCAGAACCTGCAATAATCATTCCTGTCTCTGCTCTATCCATGTCTCTGAAATGGTCACAGCATTGAAATCCCAGGTACCAACCCATGATGCAAATTCACCCACCTTATTCTGGATGCTCCAGGCATTGAAATAGACACACTTCAAACAAATTCTTTGCTTGCCAGTACCCTCTTGTGACCCTGAAACCTTATTTCGGACCTCACTAATCTCAATTTCCATATACTTGAACTATAATTTCAGTTACCATCCTCTTGCTGAATTAGTTTAGATCCCCCCGAAGAGCATTGGCAAATGCCCCCAACCCCAGGATATTGGTATCCCTCTGGTTCAGGTGAAGACCATCCTGTTTGTACAGGTCCCACCTTCCCCAGAATGAGTCCCAATTATCCAGGAAACCAAACCCTTACTCCTGTACCATCCCTGTAGCCATGTGTTCAACTCCTCTTTCTCTCTCTCTATTCCTCGCCTCACTAGCACATGGCACAGGCAACAAACCAAAATTAACAACTTTGTCTGTTCTAGCTCTAAGTTTCCATCTTAGCTCCTGGAATTTATGCCTTAAATCCCCATTTCTCTTCCTACCTATGTTATTGGTGCCTATGTGGACTTGGGGCTGCTCCTCCTCCCCCTCAAAGATCCCAAAACATGATCAGAGACATCACGAATCTGGGAGGCAACACACCAACCGTGAGTCCCTCCTGTGCCCACAGAACCTCCTATCTGTATCCCCAGCTATGGAGTTCCCAATGACTACTGCTCTGCTCCTCTTCCCCTTTCCCTTCTGAGCAACAGGGACAGACTCTGTGCCAGAGCCCTGTGCCACATTGCTCACCCCTGGTAAGTCGCTCCCTCCAAACAGTTTCCAATATGGTATACTTGTTGTTGAGGGGAACGGCCACAGGGGATCTCTGCACTGCCTGTCAGTTCCCTTTCCGTCCCCTGACTGTAACCCATCTGCCTTCTTGTACCTGAAGTGTGACTACCTCCCTGTAACTCCTCTCAATAACCCTCTCCGCCTCCTGAATGATCCGAAGTTCATCCAGCTCCAGCTCCAGTTCCCTAACGCGGTTTTCGAGGAGCTGGAGTTGGATGCACTTCCCGCAGATGTAGTCAGCAGGGACACAAGTGGTGACCCTTACCTCCCACATTCTGCAGGAGGAACATTGAACTGCCCCAATCTCCATCCCCACTGTTCTAAATTCCCAACAAGATGACTGAAAACTGAAAAAAAACGAAACCAGTCACATTATCAATTGGTGCACAGAACCTTTTTTTTGGTTAGAGGAGGAGGTTGGGTGGGAGACACTACCCAAGGAGTATTTTAGGTAAAGCAACCGCCCAATTAAAAAGCCTCACTTACTCAGCAGTCAAGTGTCTGCTCTGGCTCGTGTGTGCTCTGCCTATACATGAAGCAAGTTTCTAAACTTTACTCCCACCTTCCCATCGGGCCTCTGGTCCTTGCTGTCGCTCCTTCCACTGCAACTGATCTTGGTAAAGGCCCCAGCAATCTTTTCGCTTACCTCTTTCAATAACCTGGGGTAGATACCATTGGGCCCTGGGGACTTATTCACCTTAATATCCTTCTGAAAACTCAGACTCCTCTTCACAGAGAGAATATCCTCTATTGCATTGCGTGGCCCCACCACAGTGCTAGACGGGACAGAATTCGAAAATATAGACAAAAAACAGCAGATGCTGGAATTCAACACATTCAAGCAGCAAGTTGGAACAACACAGCAAGGCAGGCAGCACCAGGAGGATGGAACAACACAACAAGACAGACAGCACCAAGAGGGTGGAACAACACAACAAGACAGACAGCACCAGGAGGCTGGAACAACACAGCAAGGCAGGCAGCACCAGGAGGGTGGAACAACACAACAAGGCAGGCAGTACCAGGAGGGTGGAACAACACAACAACACAGACAGCACCAGGAGGCTGGAACAACACAGTAAGGCAGGCAGGACCAGGAGGGTGGAACAACACAGTAAGGCAGGCAGCACCAGGAGGGTGGAACAACACAGCAAGACAGACAGCACCAGGAGGGTGGAAGAACACAGCAAGGCAGGCAGCAACAGGAGGGTGAAACAACACAACGAGGCAGGCAGCACCAGGAGGGTGGAACAACACAGCAAGGCAGCACCAGGAGTGTGGAACAACACAGTGAGGCAGCACCAGGAGGGTGGAACAACACAGCAAGGCAGCACCAGGAGGGTGGAACAACACAGCAAGGCAGCACCAGGAGGGTGGAACAACACGGCAAGGCAGCACCAGGAGGGTGGAACAACACAGCAAGGCAGCACCAGGAGGGTGGAACAACACAACAAGGCAGGCAGCACCAGGAGGGTGGAACAACACAGCAAGGCAGGCAGCACCAGGATGGTGGAACAACACAGCAAGGCAGGCAGCACCAGGATGGTGGAACAACACAGCAAGGCAGGCTGCAACAGGAGGGTGGAACAACACAGAAAGGCAGGCAGGACCAGGAGGGTGGAACAACACAGTAAGCCGGCCAGCACCAGGAGGGTGGAACAACACAACAAGGCAGGCAGGACCAGGAGGGTGGAACAACACAACATGGCAGGCAGGACCAGGAGGGTGGAACAACACAGCAAGGCAGGCAGCAACAGGAGGGTGGAACAGCACAACAAGGCTGGCAGGACCAGGAGGGTGGAACAACACAAAAGACAGACAGCACCAGGAGGGAGGAACAACACAGTGAGGCAGGCAGCACCAGGAGGCTAGAACAACACAGCGAGGCAGGCAGCACCAGGACGGTGGAGAAATCAACGTTTCATGTCTAGCCCTTCTTTAATCTTTTGATTCTGAGCATCCACCAACGGATAATCCCCCACACTCCAGGTACATTCCACCTTTTGGCAGGGATCCTGACTTGTTGCTTTGATCTTTGGATCAAAAAGGAGGGATTGTGGAAGCTGTTTTTGCAAGCCTGCCTGTTTGCAGCCATTTTACTCAGACATTATATTGTTCTCACCGGGCTTGGCCCCTTGCCCTGGGTGACCCCTAGCATACTAGTACATTCTGCATTAACCACATAAATTCCACTCTTCCCACAGAACTTCTGCTTTTTATCTGCAGCTACCTGCTAAGCAAAAGCGCAGCCCTGCCAGATTTTATAAATGGGCAAATCTAGCCTCTGGAATGTGCATTGACTCAAGATCTGAGAACAATAGCTTCTTATGTACAGTCTAAGATAAGGCCGACCTCAGACTCTGCCTGGTGTATTGTCATGTAGCCCTCTAGTGACTGTCCTGTAGTTGGTGTCTGATTGAGCAACTGGCAGCTAGTTCTCTATTGTACTATATAAATCCACAGTGATCTGGAACGCTTTGAAGTAATACCGGACTGTATGAAGAAAAGGTGAGCTCCCTAATGTCTGAGTCTGGAGAATTTCTTCAACAACTTGAAACGTTGATTTCTCCACCTCTTAATGGTGCCTGGCATTGCTGTGCTCTTCCAGCCTCCTGCTTGTCTACCTTTGAATAGACATGGCCACTCAAGACTGGGCACCCATGAGGCACTGTGGTCCATCGACAGCAGTCGATTTCTACTCCAAAACAATCCACAACCTCATGGCTTGACATATCCCTCACTCAACCCCTTCCCATCACACCAGGAATTTAAGCCTGTTTCAATGAAGATTGCAGCTGAAAAATGTGTTGCTGGAAAAGCTCAGAAGGTCAGGCAGCATCCAAGGAGCAGGAGAATCGACGTTTCGGGCATAAGCCCTACTTCAGGAATGAGGAGGGTGTGCCAAGCAGGCTAAGATAAAAGGTAGGGAGGAGGGACTTGGGAATATGAGAGGTGGAAGGAGGTTAGTGTGGAAACAGGCCCTTCGTCCCAACAAGTCCACACCGCCCCGCCGAAGCACAACCCACCCATACCCCGTTACCTAACGCTACGGGCAATTTAGCATGGCTAATTCACCTGACCTGCACCTCTTTGGACTGTGGGAGGAAAGCGGAGCAAACCCGCGCAGATACGGGGAGAACGTGCAAACTCCACACAGTCAATCGCCCGAGGTGGAATTGAACCGGGGTCTCTGGCGCTGTGAGACAGCAGTGCTAACCACTGTGCCACCGTGCCGCCCACAAGGTGAGGGCGATAAGCCGGAGAGGGGGTTGGGGCGGAGAGGTCTCTTACCCGCCCTCTATCTCTTCACAGCTGCCTCTTACCCACGCTCGATCTCTTCATGGCTGCCTCTTACCCGCCCTCGATCTCTTCATAGCGCCTCTTACCCGTTCTCGATCTCTCCATCGCCAACTGCCGCCGCGACATCAACTGCCTCAACTTCTCCGGCCCTCTTACCCACTCCAACCTCTCAGCCACGCAACGTGCAGCCCTCCACTCCCTCCGCTCCAAGCCCAACCTCACTATCAAACCGGCAGACAAGGGAGGCGCGGTGGTAGTTTGGCTCACTGATCTTTAAATTGCTGATGTTAAATGCCAGCTCGCAGACACCTCCTCCTATTGCCCCCTTGACCATGACGCCACCTCCCACCACCAAACCATCATCTCCCAGACCATCCATAACCTCATCACCTCAGGGGATCTCCCATCCACCGCCTACAACCTCATAATCCCACATCCCTTCACCACCAGTTTCTACCTCCTGCCCAAAATCCACAAACCTGAATGCCCCGGCCGACCCATTGTCTCAGCCTGCTCCTGCCCCACCGAACTCATCTCTGCATACCTTGACATGGTCCTGTTCCCCTTAGTCCAAGAACTCCCCACCTCTGTTCGGGACACCACCCATGCCATCCACCTCCTCCAGGATTTTCGCTTCCCTGGCCCCCAATGCCTTATCTTCACCATGGACATCCAGTTCTTAAACACCTCCATCCCCCATCACGAAGGCCTCAAAGCCCTCTGCTTCTTCCTTTCCCACCGAACCAACCAGTACCCTTCCACTGACACCCTCCTTCGACTGACTGAACTGGTCCTCACTCTGAACAACTTCTCTTTCCAATCCTCCCACTTCCTCCAAACCATAGGAGGAGTCATGGGCACCCGCATGGGCCCCAGCGGGTAAATCTTTAGATTTACTCCATGGAATATCCTCCTAAGTACAGCCTTAATGTTAAGCCCTAAGTAAAAACACCATTCCGCTTTCTCTTTTGCACCCCACCCAACCCCCCCTCCCCACCCTTCATGTAGCATCTTTACTTTGAAACACTGAGTCGCCAGTCTTGTCCATCCCTGAGCTATGTCTCTGTAATAGCTATGATATTCCAGTCCCATGTTCCCAACCATGCCCTTTGTTAATCTGCCTTACCAGTCATGCCTCTTGCATTGAAATAAATGCAGTTGAATTTATCAGTTCTATCTCATTGTCCGCTATACTCGACTATTTTACTTGCTCCTTTACCCAACAGCACCAGCCTCCGACTGATATCTTTACTCATTCTCTCATTTGGTACCAATCCCAGCCTTACTAGTTTAAATCTTCCTGGGTGGCTCTAGCAAATCTCCCTGCCAGTATATCGTATTAGCACCTTTCCAATTCAGGTGCAATCCATCCTTCTTATACAGGTCACTTTTACCCCAAAATGGATAGCCTTCTCTCCTGCATCAGCTCCTCACACATCTGGATAGTAGTAACAGGATAGGTCAGAGTCAGCATGGATTTATGAAGGGGAAATCATGCTTGACTAACCTCCTGGAATTTTTTGAGGATGTAACTCTGAAGATGGACGAGGGAGATCCAGTGGATGTAGTGTACCTGGACTTTCAGAAAGCTTTTGATAATGTCCCACATAGGAGGTTAGTGAGCAAAATTAAGGTGCATGGTATTCGGGGCAAAGTACTAACTTGGATTGAAAGCTGGTTGGCTGATAGGAAACAAAGAGTAGCGATAAACTGCTCCATTTCAGAATGGCAGGCAGTGACCAGTGGGGTACCGCAGGGATCAGTACTGGGACTGCAGCTTTTTACAATATATGTTAATCATATAGAAGATGGTATTAGCAATAACATTAGCAAATTTGTTGATTATACTAAGCTGGGTGGCAGGGTGAAATGTGATGAGGATGTTAGGAGATTACTGGGTGACCTGGACAGGTTAGGTGAGTGGTCAGATGCATGGCAGATGCAGTTTAATGTGGATAAATGTATGGTTATCCACTTTGGTGGCAAGGAAAGGAAGGCAGATTACTACCTAAATGGAATCAATTTAGGTAAAGGGGCAGTACAAAGAGATCTGGGTGTTCTTGTACACCAGTCAATGAAGGTAAGCATGCAGGTACAGCATGCTGGCCTTCATAACAATAGGGATTGAGTACAGAAGCAAAGAGGTTCTTCTGCAGCTGTACAGGGCCCTGGTGAGACCACACCTGGAGTACTGTGTGCAGTTCTGGTCGCCAAATTTAAGGAAAGACATTTTGGCTATTGAGGGAGTGCAGCGTAGGTTCACAAGGTCAATTCCTGAAATGGCGGGATTACCTTACACTGAAAGACTGGAGCGACTGGGCTTATATACCCTTGAGTTTAGAAGACTGAGAGGGGATCTGATTGAGACACAAGATTATTAAAGGATTGGACAATCTGGAGGCAGGAAACATGTTTCCGCTGATGGGTGAGTGCCGAACCAGAGGACACAGCTTAAAAATACGGGGTAGACCATTTAGGACAGAGATGAGGAGAAACTTCTTCACCCAGAGAGTGGTGGCTATGTGGAATGCTCTGCCGCAGAGGGCAGTGGAGGCCCAATCTTTGGATTCATTTAAGAAAGAGTTGGATAGAGCTCTCAAGGATAGTGGAATCAAGGGCTATGGAGATAAGGCAGGAACAGGACACTGATTAAGGATGATCAACCATGATCATATTGAATGGTGGTGCAGGCTTGAAGGGCAGAATGGCCTACTCCTGCATCTATTGTCTATTGTATTCTTCTGCTCTACCCTCCTGTTCCTACTCTCACATGACACGATGAGTAATCCAGACATTATTCAAGGACTTACTTTTTAAACCTGCTGTCTAATTTTCTATATTCTCTCTTCAGAACCTTATCTTTTTCTTTTCCTGTGTCATTAGTTCCAATGTATACAACAACCTCCTTTTAGTCCCTTTCCTCCTTTGAGAATATTCTGCAACCTCTCAGAGATATTCTTGACCCAGCACTCGGCAGGCAACATACCATTCTGATAATGCATTGCTGGCTGCAGAAACATCTGTCTGTACCTCTGATTAGAGGGTCCACTTTCAGAATCGATCACTTGGATCCTAACATACGTTTTGTTACAGTAGAGCTAATCTCTGTACCAGAAACTTGGCTGTCAGTGCTACATTCCCCCGAAAGTCAATCACCCCCTACAATTTCCAAACAGGATTCCTGTTTGAGTTAGGGAGAGCCACATGACACTCCTGCACTCTGCCTATCCCTCCTACCTTCCTAAAAGTAACCCATTCACCCAACTGTATCCATGGCTTTTCTACTTTCCTGAAAACTGCCATCTGGTGATTATGATTTGAAAAGGTCAGAAAAGTGAAATCACAAGAGGGCTGTGATTTGATTGGCCAATAAGGAGTCTGCGCAATTTGAATCGGTATTAAACTAAATTTCGTTAATTTATTGGTTACAACTTGCATAAAGAGAAATACAAACACAGTTAAGGATTAAAAAAACAAATTAAATAAAAGGAGTGGGGGTCAGGTGGTGTCTTGTTTCTCCATGATGTGGAAGTTGGTGGATCCTACTGCAGTTCCCAGTGACCATGCTTGTAGTAAATGTTGGTTGCTGGAAAAACTCCGATGAACTGGAGTCTGAGCTTCCAACATTGTGACACATCAAGAAGGGGGAGAGTTACCTGGATGCTATGTTTCAGGAGACAGTCACATTCCTTAGACTAGTTAACTTGAATTAAGCCTGAGGTCAGGGACAGGAGGGTGTTGCTGTGAGGCAGGTAGAGGGATCCAGAAGGTAGAGTTGCTGCACTTGTAAATGCTGATGTAATTGGGGATAGTATAGTTAGAGGTATACATACTGTTCTGTCACCAGGATTTAGAATCCCAAAGGTTGTGTTGCTGACTTGGTGCTCGGGTTTGGAATATCTTATCTGGGCTGCAGAGGAATTTGGCGTGGGACTGTAAAGATCCAGTGGTCGTGGTCCATCAATAAAACTAGGGTGGAGGTTCTGCTAAGGAAGTATGAACAGCTAGAGGCTAAATCCAAAAGCAGAACCAAAAAGGTAATAATCTCTGGATTACCACCTGAACCATGAGATAATTACCACAGAATCAATAAGATTAAGCGGCTCAAAGATTGGTGTGGGGAAAAATGGGGTTTGAATTCATAAGAAAGATTGGCAGCAGTACTGGGAAGAAGGGGCCTTCTGATGGGACGGTCTTCATCTAGGACCAGAGTCCTACCGAATTGTGTGTGCGCATGTATGGTACAGGGAGGATGAGGTAACAATGGCTGACATAAAAGCAAAAGAGAAAGGATATAATGTGATGAAGGGCATTAGGAAACCAGAGAATTGGGAAGTTTAAAAAGACCAGAGGGAAAAAAAAAAGTCAGTTATGGGGGAAATTAGAAAACCCAAATGAAAAGATGAGGTTAGAATGCAGAACTCAGGGGAGGTTAGTGAAATCTCGAAACAGACAAATACAGCAAACGGTATGGCAAGGGTTAGCACAAACTTCAAGCACGCTGCGCAATGAATGACAGTCATAATAGGGACAGTTAATACAGGACTGAAGGTGTTATATCTGAACGCTCGCAATATAAAAGAATAGGGTAAATAGCCTTATGGCACAGATAGAAATTGACAGGTAAAACATGGAGACATAGCTGCAAGGGGATCAGGATTGGGAGCTGAATATTCAAGGATATACATCCTATCGAAAAGATAGAGGGGGTGGGTTTGCCTTATCAGTAAGAAATGAAATTAAATCGCAATAAGAAACGAAGTAGTGTCAGATGGTGTAGAATCTGTGCGGGTAGAATTGAGGAACCACAAAGGGGAAAGGAGTCATGTACAGGCCTCCAACAGTAGTCAGGAGTTGGGGCACAAGATACACCAGGAAATAGGAAAGATGTGTAGGTAACACAAAGTTTCAACCATCATGGGGGATTCCACTATGCAGGTAGACTGGGAAAAATCTGATGAAGGAGCAGCACTCCAAAACCTAGTGTGTCCCCTTTGCAGTTCCTCCATTCTATCCACACAGATTCTACAACCACCCGATTAAGGAGCAGTGCTCTGACAGCTAATGCTTCAAATAAACCTGTTGCAACTCTTAGGAGGCAGTGATCATAATATGATTGAATTAACTCTGTATTTTGAGCGGGAGAAGATAGAATCAGAAGTAACAGTATTTCAGCTGAATATAGGCAACTACAGAGGCATGAGGGAGGAGCTGAGTAGAACTGACTGGGAGAGAATTTTTTACAAACCCACCGACTCCCATAGCTACCTGGATTACACCTCTTCCCACCCTATCTCTTGCAAAAATGCCATCCCGTATTCCCAATTTCTCCGCCTCCGCCGTATCTGCTCCCAGGAGGACCAGTTCCACCATAGAACACACCAGATGGCCTCCTTCTTTAGAGACCGCAATTTCCCTTCCCACGTGGTTAAAGATGCCCTCCAACGCATCTCGTCCACATCCCGCACCTCCGCCCTCAGACCCCACCCGTCCAACCGTCACAAGGACAGAACACCCCTGGTGCTCACCTTCCACCCTACAAACCTTCACATCAACCAAATCATCCACCGACATTTCCGCCACCTCCAAAAAGACCCCACCACCAGGGATATATTTCCCTCCCCACCCCTTTCCGCCTTCCGCAAAGACTGTTCCCTCAGTGACTACCTGGTCAGGTCCACACCCCCCTACGACCCACCCTCCCATTCTAGCACTTTCCCCTGCCACCGCAGGAACTGTAAAACCTGTGCCCACACCTCCTCCCTCACCTCTATCCAAGGCCCTAAAGGAGCCTTCCTCATCCATCAAAGTTTCACCTGCACATCCACCAATATCATTTATTGTATCCGTTGCTCCCGATGTGGTCTCCTCTACATTGGGGAGACTGGGCGCCTCCTAGCAGAGCGCTTTAGCGAACATCTCCGAGACACCCGCACCAATCAACCAAACCGCCCCGTGGCCCAACATTTCAACTCCCCCTCCCACTCTGCCGAGGACATGGAGGTCCTGGGCCTCCTTCACAGCCGCTCCCTCACCACCAGACGCCTGGAGGAAGAACGCCTCATCTTCCGCCTCGGAACACTTCAACCCCAGGGCATCAATGTGGACTTCAACAGCTTCCTCATTTCCCCTTCCCCCACCTCATCCTAGTTTCAAACTTCCAGCTCAGTTACTGTCTCCTTGACTTGTCTGACCTGCCTATCTTCTTTTCCACCTATCCACTCCACCCTCTCCTCCTTGACCTATCACCTTCATCTCCTCCCCCACTCACCCATTGTACTCTATGCTACTCTCTCCCCACCCCCACCCTCCTCTAGCTTATCTCTCCATGCTTCAGGCTCACTGCCTTTATTCCTGATGAAGGGCTTTTGCCCGAAACATTGATTTCGCTGCTCGTTGGATGCTGCCCGAACTGCTGTGCTCTTCCAGCACCACTAATCCTGTATTTGATTTTCAGCATCTGCAGTCATTGCTTTTACCTGACTGGGAGAGAAGCCTAGCAGGAAAGATAGTGGAACAGCAATGGCAGGAGTTTCTGGGAGGAATTCAGGAGACTCAGTTGAGGTTCATCCTGAGGGAAAAAGGAGGATGGTACAAGGAGGATTAGGTAACAATGGCTGACATAAAAGCAAAAGAGAAAGGATATAATGTGATGAAGAGCATTAGGAAACCAGAGAATTGGGAAGTTTAAAAAGACCAACAGAGGGCAACAACAAAAAAAAACAGGGAGGGAGAAGATTAAATAGGAGGGTAAGTTAGCCAGTAACATAAAGAAAGACTAAGAACTTATTTAGACATATAAAAGGCAAGAGAGGCAAAAGTGGATGTTGTGCAGCTGGAAAACGACACTGGAGAGATAGTAGTGGGGAACAAGGAAATAGGTGATGGACAAATAATTCATTTCAGTCTTCAGGGTGGAAGACACGAGTAATATCCCAAAAATTCAAGACAGTGAGGAGGCAGAGCTGAATTCTAGTACCAATCAGAAGGTACTAGAAAAACTGAATGGCCTGAAGATGGATAAATTACCTGGAGCAGATGAACTGCACTGCAGTGTACTAAGGGGTTCTCAGTTGAGCAGATAATGGAGGCATAGTAGTGATCTTTCAGGAATTGCTCGAGTCAGGGAGGGACTCAGAGGATTGGAAAATTGCTATCATGACACCTCTGTTTAAAGATGGGAAAATGCAAAAGACAGAAAATTACAGACCAATTAATCTAACCTCGGTCGTGGACAAGATCGTTGAATCCATTGTGAAGGATGAGATTTCTGAATACTTGGAAGTTTAGGGTAAAATAGGGCAAAGTCAGCATTGTTTCATCAAGGGGAGGTCATGCCTGACAAATCTTCTAGAATACTTTGAGGAAGTAAGGAGCAGGTTACACCAAGAGCCAATAGATGTTATCTACCTAGACCTTAAGGCGGCTACTGAGTAAGATGAGTGCCCATGGTATCAAGGGCAAGCTGCTAGCATGGATAGAAGCTCGACTGTCTGGCAGAAAACAGAGTAGAGTGAAAAGGGTCTTTTTTAGAATGGCAGCTGGTGACAAGTGGTGTTCTACAAGGCTGTGTTGGGACTACAACTTTTCACTTTATACATTATCGATCGAGATGAAGGAACTGGGGGCATTCTACAGACGATGCAAAGGTACATTGAGGGACAGGTAGCACTGAGGAGCCGGGGAGGCTGCAGAAGGATGTGGACAGGTTACGAGAGTGGGCAAAGTAGTAGTAGATGGAATGCAATGCAATGTGGGAAAGTGCGAGGTCATGCACTCTGGTAGGAAGAATAGAGACATGGACTATTTTCTAAGTGAGGAGAAAATTCACAAGTCTGAAACGCAGAGAGACTTGGGAGTTCTAGTCCAGGATTCTCTCAAGGTAAACTTGCAGGTTAAGTCAGTAGTTAGGAAGGCAAATGCAGTGATGGCATTTCTTTTGAGAGGACTTGAATAGAAAAGGCTCTGTAAGGCTCTGGGAAGGCCACATATGGAGCATTCTGTGCCGTTTTGGGCCCCACATCTTAGGAAGGATGTACTGGCCCTGGAGCAGGCTTAGAGGAGGTTCACGAGAATGGTCCCAGGAATGATAAGCTTAACATATGAGGAATGTTTGAGGACTCTGGGTTTATACCTGGAATTAAGAAGAATGAGGGGGTGATCTAATTGAAAATAATTAAAATCTATAGAACACTGAATGGCCTGGACCGAGTAGATGCTAAAAAGGTACTTCCATTGTTAGGAAAGACTAGCACTCAAGAACACAACCTTAAAAACTAAAGAAAAGATGTTTTAGAACAGAGGTAAGGAGAAACATCTTCAGCCAGAGTGGTGAATCTATGGAATCCATTGCCACAGAAACTATGGCGACCAGGTCAGTGAGTATATTTAAAACTGAGATAGATAGGTTCCTGATTATCAAGGGGATCAAGGGTTATGGGGAGAAAGCAGGAGAATAGGGTTGAGAAACTTATCAGCCATGGCTGAATGGCAGAGCAGATTCAACAGGCTGAATGGTTTAATTTCTACTCTTATACCTTAAAATCATTTGGGACATGACCCAAATACAAAAGTTCCCAAGAATACATGTGCTTTCACTTAAGTGCTGGTCAGACACACACAGTGTCCTGGATAGAATGTTTACAATGCTGTACTGATGACAAGCACAGAAAAAAGATCATGACTGCTATTTTCGTTTACACTTCAGAGCAAAAGACTCAGTTTCTATACAGTGGAATCTGTCATTCTCACAGAATTGGTCTTAGTCAGTGAAACATCATGTTGACATTCTGCAAAAAGTAACAACTAACCAGACGAACAAGAAACTAACAAGAAAAGTAATAACTTACCAGACGAGCTCAGAACTGAACAGAAATGTTCATATCAACAGGTTCTGAAATAAAAATTGTCTCAGCAGTCCAAGGAACAGAATTGGGTAGTGTCTCTTAACTAAGAAACTAAAGTGTTGAGATATTTCAGAAATGATATTTCCCCAGGATTAACTGTCTGTAAAAAGGTTGAAACTTAATTTAGAAAGATGTGTTAACATAAGCGGCAAAACAGTCTTGTATAGACATTTTGTTTCATTGTCTCATATACAGTGTTCTACTAAAGAAGAACTTTTGCAATCTCATGTATATGTTCTGTCATTAATCACCATATTAAATCATCTTCCAAAGTTAAATATGCCATCCATCAAGCCAGATTTTATTCCGTGATCTCTAATATTAATAGAGAAGTGGTGCTCGGAAATTGAAGGTGAATAAATCCCCATGGCCTGAAAATCTATATCCCAGAGTACTCAAGGAAGTGGCGCTAGAAATAGTGGTTGCATTGGTAGTCATCTTCAAGGTACAGCCCCTGCAGATTGGAGGGGAGCTAATGTCACGCCAATATTCAAAAAGGCAGGTAAACAGAAACCAGGGAATTAGAGACCAGTAAGCCTAACATCAGTAATGAGGAAAATTCTCGAATCCATTATCAAGGACTTTGTAGTAGAGCAGCTAGAAAGCAGTGGCAGCATCAGGCAGAAGGAACAAGGATTTATGAAGGGGAAATCATGCTTCACAAATCTGTTGAAATTCTATGAAGATGTAACTAGTAGAGTTGACAAGGGGGAACCAATCGACATGCTATATTTGGACTTTCAGGAAGCGTTTGACAAAGTCCTGCAGAAGAAACTATTATGCAAGATTAAAATGCATGGGATAGGGAGAAGTGCATTGAGGGGAACAGAAAACTGTTTGACAGGGAGGAAGCAAAGAGTAGGAATTAATGGGTCCTTTTCCAGTTGGCAGACAGTAGCTAGTGGGGTGCCACAGCTATTCATAGAGTCATAAAGATATACAGCACTGTCCACCCTATCCATGCCGACCAGTTACCCCAACCCAATAGAGTCCCATCTGCCAGCAACCAGCCCATATTCCTTCAAACCCTTCCTATTCATATACCCATCCAAATGCCTCTTAAATGTTGCAATTGTACCAGCCTCCATCACTTCCTCTGGCAGCTCATTCCATACACACACCACTTCTACGAGAAAAAGTTGCCCCTTAGGTCCCTTTTATATCTTTCCTCTCTCACCCTAAACCTATGCCCTCTAGTTCTGGACGTCCCCAATCCAGGGAAAAGACTTTGTCTATTTATCCTATCCATGCCCCTCAATTTTGTAAACCTCTATAAAGTCACCCTTAGCCTCCGACGCTCCAGGGAAAACAGCTCCAGCCTGTTCAGCCTCCCCCTATAGCTTAGATCCTCTAACCATGGCAACATCCTTGTAAATCTTTTCTGAACCCTTTCAAGTTTCACTACATCTTTCCGATAGGAAGGAGACCAGAATTGCACGCAATATTCCAATAGTGGCCTAACCAATGTCCTGTACAGCCACAACATGACCTCCCAACTCCTGTATTCAGTACTCAGACTAATAAAGGAAAGCATACCAAACACCTTCTTCACTATCCTATCTACCTGCAACTCCACTTTCAAGGAACTATGAACCTGCAATCCAAGGTCTTTGTTCAGCAACACTCCCTAGGACCTTACCATTAAGTGTACAAGTCCTGCTAAGATTTGCTTTCCCAAAATGCAGTACCTCACGTTTATCTAAATTAAACTCCATCTGCCACTTCTAAGCCCATTGGTCCATTTGATCAAGATCCTGTTGTAATGAGACGTAACCTTCTTCACTGTCCACTACACCTCCAATTTTGGTGTCATCTGCAAACTTACTAACTCTACCTCCTATGTTCATATCAAAATCATTTATATAAAATAACAAAAAGTAGAGAACCCAGCACCGATCCTTGTGGCACTCCACTGGTCACAGGTCTCCAGTTTGAAAAACAACCCTCCGCCACCACCCTCTGTTTTCTACCTTTGAGCCAGTTCTATATCCAATTGGCTAGTTCTCCCTGTATTCCATGAGATCTCTCCTTGGTAACCAGTCTCCCATGGGGAACCTTGTCAAACTCCTTCCTGAAGTCCATTTGGATCAGATCTACCGCTCTGCCCTCATCAATCCTGTTTGTTACTTCTTCAAAAAACTCCATCAAGTTTGAGACACAGGAGGGAACAAAATGTGACATCTCAATGTTTCCACATGACACCAAGTTGGGGTGGGGGGTGAACTGTGATGAGGATGCAGAAATCCTTCAGGAGGGATGTGGACAGGTTGAGTGAGTGGGTAAATCAATGGCAGATATAGTATAATTTGGATAAATGTGAAGTTATTCACTTTGGAAGTAAAACAAGCAGGGAGATTACTACCTGGAAGGCTGTAAATTGGGAGAGGGGAGTGTGTAGCAGGATCTGGATCTGGATGTCCTTGTGCACCAGTTGCTGAAAGGTGAGCATGCAGATGCAACAGGTGGTAAAGAAGAAATGGTATATTCGCCTTCAGTGAGAAGAGATTTTGAGCACAAGAGCAGACAATGTGTTATTGCAGTTATGGAATACTTTGTTGAGGCCACTACTAGAATATGAGATTAGATTACTTACAGTGTGGAAACGGGCCCTTCGGCCCAACAAGTCCACACCGATCCATTCCCTTTACATTTACCCCTTCACCTAACACTACGGGCAATTTAGCATGGCCAATTCACCTAACCTGCACATTTTTGGACTGTGGGAGGAAACCGGAGCACCTGGAGGAAACCCACGCAGGCAGAGGGAGAATGTGCAAACTCCACACGGTCAGTAGCCTGAGGCGGGAATTAAACCTGGGTCTCTGCCACCGTGCCGCCCAATATGCAGTTTTAGTCTCTTGCTCTTGCTCTCCAAGGAGTGCTGCAAAGCTTTACCAGGTTGAATCAGTGGATGGTGGGACTGACATATGGAGGAGAAATTGATTCGATTATAACTGTTTTTGCTGGAGTTCAGATGAATGAGGGAAGAGGATCTCAGAGATTTATTAAATTCTAACAGGGCAAGACAGGGAGGATGCTCCTGATGATGGATGTGTCCAGAACCAAGGGTCACAGTCGGAGGATCAGGATGGACCATTTTGGATGGCGATGAGGAGATAGTTCTTCACCCAAAGAGTGTGGAGGGCCTGTGGAATTCATTACCACAGGAATTGGATGCCAAAATATTAATTGTACTCAAGAGGTGACGAGATATAGCACTTAGGACAAATGGGATCAAAGGCAAAATCGGGAGAAAGCAGGATTAGTTCCTTGAGTTGAACATTAGCCATGATTGTGATGAATGGACGAGAAGGCTTGAAGGGCCAAATGGCCTCCTCTTGTTCCTATCTTCTTTTTTTCTATGCTAAAACCCTAAGAATGTGAACACTTCCCACCTGCTCCAGCCCTGAAATGAATCATTGATTTACCTCGTATTTCCTTCAAGTGGTTTCGTGGAAAATAATCCAGAAATCACAATCCTGAACTTCACCTTTAAGACTGACAATAAAGTTACAATATTTTTCTATAAACATCAGTTCTTGATATTATGGTCATGCCCACGGTTGTGGAAGGGTCTGTCTATTTTCCTGACAATGTAATCTTCCACCGCTGTCACTTTTCTATTCCTATTCCTCAACTGCCTCTCAACCTTGCCACCTCCATTGGGAGTGCTCTCCTGCTTCCTGGTGTCACATTGTTAATCGGCAAGACTCGAGCCACTCCCTAGTACCAAGTATCTTATTGCACAGTTCTAGTCGTGAGGGCATCCTTCTAACTGAAACTTACTCACTTTCCTCTTTCTACTGAGCTGTTCTTTTCCCTTTTTTTTAAAACAATCGATTCTGGGATCCTTTTTAAGTCAGAAACAATATTTCTGAGTGTCATGTGAACCTACCTGTGTCCATTTTTGTTCTTTTTGAGGATGCTGAATCTTTTTCTTTGTTTGAACCTTGCGCCATGGTGTTGACAGGAGATCCCAAATTCTGATATTCTGCAGTATCCAATAAGATTTCGTGTAATTATTCATATGGGAAGGACAACATTTCCTTGTTAAACATAATATCAGTTTGTGCTCTTCCATCAGCTGTTAGTTCTGGAATTGGGCATTTCCTAAGTGTTCATCTCCACTTTGAATGTGGTATAAACAACTGTCCAGTATAATCCAGTGAGTCCTGCTGCTCTCCGCAACCCAATTCTAAACAAGATCCAAGAAACCACTTACAGATATAGAAATAGGAGCAGAAGTACTTTATTCAGCCACTTCTGCTAGCTCCCCATTCAAGATCACTGCTAATCTGTTTTGACTTCCACATTTCTAACTACCCTGAGTAATGTCTGGTTTCCTTGCTTAATGAGAATCCACCTATCTCTGCCTTAAATATATTCATCTTTTGAGGCAGAGTGTGTTCCAAAGTTACACAAAGTCTCTCCTGGCTTTAAAGGGTGATCCATAGAATCTTAACATCCATACAGTGTGGAGTCAGACCAATTGGCCTACCGAGTGAACACCAACCCTGCAAAGAACATCCCACCTAGAACCACCCCCAACCCTATCCCTGCAACCCCGCATTTAGCATGGCCAATCCACCTAACCTGCACATCTTTGGACTTTGGGAGGAAATCGGAGGAAACCCATGCAGACACAGTGAGAACTGTAAACTCCACACACACAGTCATTTCTCGGAGGGTGGAATCGAACCCAGGGGTTATGAGGCTGCAGTGTTAACTAATGACCTACCGTACCTCCCACTTTTAAAAGGGTTTCTTCTGGATTCACCCACGTGGGAATTATCCTTACTAATTCCAGGATTGTCCGCACTTCAAGCAAACCACCTCTTGCCCTTCTAAACTCCAATGCAAACAAACCTAGTCTGTTCAACCTTTCCTCATAGCACAAGCCAATCGTTCCAGGTCTCATTTCAGAAAACTTCCTCTAATCTGCCTGCAATGCATTTACATCATTCTTTGAGTCAGGTCACCAACTTGCACACTATTTGAGGTACAGTCTCACTCATGCTCTATATAACTGAAGCATAAAAACCTTACTTTGATGTTTGTGTTCTCTCATAACAAAGGATAGCAGTCATTCACATTTTGCTGTGCAGATTCATTATTTCTGAATAAACCTGCCTGCATTGACCTGCAACCAACCACCTTATATCCACTACACAACATGCTTTTCTAACTTGATGTCATGTGTATATATAGCGAACTTGTCTTTGCTCCCCCTCAAAGTCATCGTAAAATACTGAGGCCAAAGCACAGACACATGCAGAGTTCTACTCATCAATCCTGCCAATCAGATCGATGCATTCATTCATACTTGGTTTTCTGCTAGCAAGTCAATCTTCTGTTAATATATTAGCCCTTTCACCGTGCGCTTTTATCTTGCACAATAGTCTTTCATTGGTATTTTGTCAAATGCTTTCTGCAAATCCAAGGATAGTACAAAGGTCTTCCCTGAGTGGATGACCTTTTGAATCAAGTTCCTTTACTCTTATATAAACACAAGATTCATTCAGAGACATTTACTGGATCATAGGGTAATTTATAGCATAGAAGGCAGCAACCAAATCCATATAGTTCATACTAGCTGTCTGCAGTGCAAGCAAATCACTCCCATACATCACCCGAACCCCAAGCCGTGCAGTTTACTTTCTTCAAGTACCAATTCAACTTCCTTTTGAAATCATTGATGATCTTTGCTTCCACCCTAGTAAGCAACAATTCCAGGTCATTTGCATTTACTCTTTTAAAAAAAATTCCTCCCCATATTGCCCCCCAGCATCTCAAGCTCAAATCTTAAAACTGTGCCGCTAGTGCTTGTACTAATCAGCTTACGGAAACAGGTTTTATATGTATGTTACCCAAACTTGTCATAGACAAAAGGTGAGATGATTGAGTTCACAAATCCAGCAAGTTTCATGGAGGGTGTCCTTTCAAGAGCCCTGGTGACTTTTCTCAAGCAACTCTTCACTTCTTAGCTCAATAAGTATGCATTCTACGAGCAGAATGCTACTTTTGCACACAGAGGCACAGGGCTTTGCACCTGGGGACTGTTGCTGCTGCCTGGATCTACCTCTGCTGCTGCTGCCTGGGCCCCATCAGCAAATGGGGTGATTGCTGCTGCTGCCAGGGCCTTCCAGTGCCAGGATCGCTACTGTTGCATGAGGCCCGTGAGGGAGGAGATCTTCTGGGGCCAACCAGCAGCACACCATGGTGAGCACCAAAATGGCAGGCCCCAGCTGTACTTATGCCAGTGTAGCCCCTGCCTTGGGCGTGGCTGTTCCAGCCCTGGCTACAACCCCACCCCCTTCATGCCCCTAACCAAGCACCCGGGTGTGAAGGCAGATCACCATCCAAGTATGACCATCAAGGCTTGCAGTGAGGACATGGCTAGTATGGTCGGCCATGAGAGATTCCAAAATCTCCACGATATACAGGAAGGCCATATTTTTCATTCAGACTGAGCAGGCAATCCACCTGACGGTGCAGAAGGGGCTTACTGTGGGCGGGACATTTCTTCCCATCAACCCATTGGAGATTACTTTCTAGCAGGTCATGATCTCCAACATCCCACTTTATTCACAATGAACTCTCCTTCCCCATCTCCAAACTCTAGGGGAAATGTGATCAGATGCACTGTCGCTCCTGCTCAGTCTGAAGGACACCGTCCTCAAACTGGTGTACTTCTTCCAGCGCCAGGCATCCATTTGCTTGGCCCGGGAGAAGATCATCGAGGGTTCCTTTACCTTCCTCAATGCGGCCTACCGCTTTTTCTGGACTGCAGACAGCACGCGGTGCTACTTGCGCCCCACCTCACAGCACATGAGGAAGAATTGCTCCACCCAGAAGGCTGCCCAGCCTACACCGACAGTCATAGGTGGCACTACCATCCTACTTCCTCTCCCCCTAAGACAGCAACTAAGACCCCATCAGCGGGGTCTAAGCCAGGAGCTGCTGGTGCCTCAGCCTCTGGCAGCAGTGGCGGGGGGGGGGGGAGAAATGGAAGGTGACTGTCCGACCAGAGGGTAGACACCACAATGATCCCACTCCCATTGACGGAACACCATTCCCCCTCGGACCCTCATCCTACCCTGCCCCTGCAGCTGCACCAGCATCGTCCCGGCGTGGGAACCCTAGCCCCCAGCTCTCTGTTTCCGTGTGCAAAGCCTGCCCTAATGTGTCAATCCCTGGACCTCCATGTCTGACCCTCACCCTATGACAGCAGGCCCTGGGGTCCCTGAGCCCGAACCAGGCCCGAGCTCTGACCTCAGAATCTGCTGCTGCTGACCTCCACCCTACAGTAGCTGTGTCACATCTCGATTTCCCCATCCTTACCATGCACCTGTTTTCCCCAGCCAATCATTTTCCAGGAGAAGTTGCAGAGGAGCCTCAGGCCCCATTACCACAGGGCGGGCAGTGAAGGGAGAGAGCCTTTACTGCAGCCACTGTTTCCTCGGGGAAGAGGTGCTGCCCTGCAGAGGGAGGATTTCCCTGTGTCGTGCGTAAAATGCTGTCCCTCCCCAGGGGTGAACCGGTGGTGCCTCCTGCCTCTCCAGTACTGCAGCCTGACTTACTCAGAACCCTGGGGGATTGCAGCAGATTCCCCTGCTGCCACCATTCCACTGGCCATGGGGGTGCAGGCTGTAATCTTTATAACTCTGCTGGGTCATCGAGCAGTGAAGTGTTATCCTCAGTCCTCCCTCCTAGACTGTTTTACCAGATGCTTTGGCGCGGGAGAAGGACCTTTTCTCCCGAGCATCTGGGTGTCCCGGTGTCGGAAGAGGACCAGGGCTCTGAGCGTCCACCGCCCAATGACCCAACCTGGAGGCATTCCTGGAAGGGGTGCACTGAGGGAGTTCCTGCTGTGCCGTTTGAGATTTGACCTTGTCCATCCAATCCAACTCCAAAATCTCCACATCACATTTTTAAAAAATTAGATGTGCACTTGCAATGCAAAAGCACATGGGTCAAATGCTGGAAAATTGAATTACAGACATAATAAGCTGAAGGGCCATTCTTTTCTAAATCCCCAGGACCTAATCAGGTATATCCTAGAACTCTGCAGGGAGCTTGGGAAGTGATCGCTGGGCATCTTGCTGAGATATTTGTATCATTGATGATCACAGCTGAGGTGCCAGAAGACTGGAGGCTGGCTAACATGGTGCCACTATTTAAGAACGGTGGTAAGAAAAAGCCAGGGAACTATAGACCAGTGAGCCTGACATCAGTGGTGCACAAGTTGTTGGAAGGAATCCTGAGGGACACGATTTACATGTATTTGAAAAGGTAAGGACTGACTAGGGTAGTCAGCATGGCTTTATGCACGGGAAATCACGTCTCACAAACTTGATTGAGTTTTTTGAAGACGTAACGAAGAGGATTGATGAGGGAAGAGCATGAGACATCATCTATATGGACTTCAGTAAGACGTTCAACAAGATTCCTCACGGCAGACTGGTTAGCAAGGTTAGATCTCCTGGAGTACAGGAAGACCTAGCCATTTGGATAGAGAACTGGTTTGAAGTTAGAAGATACAAGGTGGTAGTGGAGGGTTGTTTTTCAGACTGGAGGCCTGTGACCAGTGGTGTGCCTCAAGGATCAGTGCTGGGTCCACTGTTTTTTGTAATTTATATAAAAATGATTTGGATGTGAACATATGAGGTATATGACACCAAAATTGAAGGTGTAGTGGACAGCGAAGAATATTACCTCAGAATATAATGGGATTTTGATGAGATGGGGTAATGGGCAGAGGAGTGTCAGATGGAGTTTAAGTTAGATAAATGTGAGGTGCTGCATTTTGGAAAAGAAAATCAGAACAGGACTAATACACTTAATGGTAAGGTCCTTGGGAGTGTTACTGAACAATCACAGTTCATAGTTCCTTGAAAGTGGAACCGCAGGTAGATCGGATAGCGAAGGCAGCATTTGGTATGCTTTCCTTTTTTGGTCAGAGCACTGGGTATAGGAGTTGGGAGGTGATCTTGCAGCTGTAAAGGACTGTGTGCAATTCTGGTCTCGTTCCGAATGGAAGGATATTGTGAATCTTGCAAGGGTTCAGAAAAGATTTACAAGGATGTTGCCAGGACTGGACAGTTTGAGCTATAGGGACAGGCTGAATAGGCTGGGGCTGCTTTCCCTGGAACATCAGAGATTGAGGGGTGACCTTAGAGGTTATAAAATCATGAGGGACATGGATAGAATAGACAAGGTCTTTTCTCTTGAATGGGGGAGTCCAGAAATAAAGGAACCAGGTTTTGGGTAAGAGGGGGACAATTTAAAAGGAACCTAAGGGAAAACCTTTTCATGCAGAGGTGGGTTCTGGCTTGGTGGGGAATCCATCTCCAGCGAGGTTTTTGATTCCCCAATGCCTGCCACCGAGCTCCCAGTCATCCCGTGGGGAACTTTGGGACCTCATTGAGGAAGCTCGCAGTCACCAAAATAGAGAGTCTAGCTGGTGCTTGAACGCTCGAACTCCTTTGAACAAGTATTCTGGTCAGCCCTGTCTGGATGCAAACGAGCAAAAGTGGGTCAAAAACTTCCCCAGTGCACTCCTCGTGAGGGAGAGGGATTTTGGCACCCATCCCTTGTCCTCCCAGTAAGAGTATGTATGTTTCGTTTTAGGTGTTTTGCTGTCTACACACTACTGCTGACAAAGACTATCACAGCCAGCCTCAAAAATCAACGACAGCAGGGAATCACAGCACAGACTCCAGACCCTCCCTGCCTTTCTGGATGGGAAATAAGCAGTATATTTCCTGCAAGAAACCCACACTATGCAGAGAGACAAAGCCAACTGGCTCCTGGAGGGGGGGGCGTCTACATGAGTCACCTCGCCTGCAGATCTGGCCGGGTGGCTATCTTGTTGGCCCCACTTTTTCCAGTCAGTGATCCTGGAGGTCAGGGAGACTGTGCCAGGCTGTTTGCTTCACCTGAGTGTGGCTGGGGAGGGCTGTGCTTCACTTTGTGAGCTTCTCTTCTCCCATGTTCAGACCGAGGCAAACATGCTACTACGGAGAAGTGTCCGCTCATCTCACCTCCATCAACAAAGGCAGTGCATTGTCCTTGGGCTGGATTTTAACTACACCCTCGAGGACAGGGATCACAGTAGTGCCCAGTCTGGTTTGGTGTCAAGGTGGAGGTTGGGGGACTTGGTCAAGTCCTTCAACCTGGTGGACATCTGGCAGAAACTGCATCGTGACTCCAGTGCCTTCACCTTTGAGGTCTGGAGTTGGAGCGTCCAGAATCAACCACCTGTACGTTTCGTGGGTGTACTCCTCCTGCTTTCCGGCGGCCTCCATGCAGCAGGTGCTGTGCACGGACCATCATCTGGCATGGGCTGAACTCCTTCCATTTGGCGCAGGGCTCAGGTCTGCATACTGGCTCTTTAACAACTGCTGCTGGAGGACAAGCAGTTCCGGTTCTTGTTTAGTTGGTCTGGACCAGCTCTAAAAGGAAGCAGGGAGGCTTCCTGCCCCAGAGTCTATGGTGGGACATGGGTAAGGCTCACATCCATGTTTTCTGTCAGGAGTACGTGAGAAGAATTGACAAAGAGGTGGAAATCCAGGATCAAGGAGTTTGAGAAGGAGATGTTCAATCACGTCTCGGTCAGCCCGACATGGACCCAGCCCTGCAGGGGCTGTACAAAGAGAAGGCTGCAGCGCGTCAGGTCGCAAGGTCACAGATCCTGCCCCTCCAGAACCTGTACAGCAGCTCCCCTTCTACTCGCTGGAAAAAGGCATGGAACCTGTCAGCAACTCCTCGTGCTGATGGCTGACAACGGGTCCCTCACCTCGGATCTGGAGGGTATCAGGGCCCAAATTTACTCCTATTGCACAGCTCTGTTCTCTCCAGATCCGTCCAGCAAGGATGTTCACAGAGTTCTGTGGGAGGACTTGCCTCAACTCAGCCCAGAGGACTCAACTCTGCCGTCACTTTTGAGGAGCTGACCGGCAATCTCAATTGGTTCTCGATGGGCAAGTCCCCAAGGCTGGATGGGTCGATGTGGAGTTCTTCAGGGCGTTCTGTGCAGGCCCTGGGGGAGGGTTTTAATGCCCGAGACCTGTCCCTTTCTTGGCACAGGCTGGTCAACGTCCTGCTGCTGAAGAAAGGGGACCTTTGTTCCCTGAGGAACTGGCATCCGATCTCCCTCCTCAGCAACAACCTGCTCAGTGACGCCCAGTTTGCATTCTGCCAGGGCCACTCAGCTCCTGACCTCATTAAAGTTTTGGTCCAGACATGGACAAAAGAGCTGAATTCCAGTGGTGAGGTAGAATGACAGCCCTTGTCATCAAGGTTACAGTCGACCGAATGTGACATCAAGGAGCCCCAGCAAAACTGGAATCAATGGGTATCAGGGGGCAAACTCTCCAGTGGTTGAGTCATAACTGGCACATAGGCTGTGATCGCTGGAGGTTAAATCATCTCAGCTGCAGAAAATTACTGGAAGAGTTCTTCAGGGTAGTGTCCCCAGCCCAAACACCTTCAGCTGCTTCACCAATGACCTGCTCTCCATCAGAAGGTCAGAATTGGGGATGTTTGCCAAAGATTGCACAATGCTCAGCACCATTTGCGAATACTCAGGATCTGGACAATATCCAGGTTTGGGGTGACAAGCGGCAAGTAACAATCACACTACACAAATGGCCAGGCTATGACCATCATGAATAAGAGACAATCTACCTAATACCTCTTGGCATTCAATGGTGCTACCTTCACTGAATCCTCCACTATCAACATTCTGGGGATTATGAATCATGGATTAAAAAAAACTCAAATTTGACTTACCACGTAAGTGCAGTGGCTACAAAAGCAGGTCAGAAGCTAGGAATACTGCAGCAACTAGCTCACCTCCTGACTCCTCAAAGCATGTCCACCATTTACAATGCACAAATTAGGAATATAATGGAATACTCCCCATTTACCTGAATGAGTACAGCCTTAACACCATAAGGAGCTTGACACCATCCAGGACAAAGCAGCCCTCTTGACTGCACCATATCCACGAGCATCCACTCCCTCCACCATCAACACTCAGTAGCGGCAGTGTGTACAATCTACAAGAAATTCACCAAACATCTTCAGATAGCATCTTCCAAAACCACAACTACTTCTGTCAAGGACAAGGGCAGATATATGGAAAGAACACCTGCAAAATCTCCTTCAAACCACTCACCATCATGACTTGGACATATATTGCCATTTCTTCACTGTTGCTGGGTCAAAATCCTGGAAATCCCCCCCCGCAAATGGCATTGTGGGTCAACCCACAGCAGGTGGATTGCATCTGTTCAAGAAAGCAGTTCACCACCACCTTCGCAAGGGCAACTAAGGATGGGCAACTAAGGATGAGCAACAAAGGCTGGCCAGCCAGGTCTACTCAGTTGAAGCAAATGCAATATACTTGTCACGTAAGCAGTGACATGCTGAAAATGTGGCATTGACGTATCACAGTTATATTTTCAGAAAATGTTTGATCAGGTGCCATATATTAGGCAACTTAATAAGAGCTCATGGTTTTGGAGGTAGTATATTAGCACGCATACAGGATTGACTAAATAAGGCAACGAGAGAGTTGGGATAAATGGGTATTTTCAGGATGGAAACCTGTAACTAGCAGCTCAATGTTAGGGCCACAATTATTTAGAATACATATTACTTGGAAGAGGAAAGTGAACATAGCCAAGTTGGAGATACCACAAAAATAGTTGGGATAGCAAGTGGTAATGATGACACAATGTCAGCAGTGAAATATACCAGGTGGAATATAATATGGGGAAATGTGAGGTATGCACTTTGGCAAGAAGAATAGAAGAGCTGAATGTTATTTAAATGAAGAAGGATTACAGAAAACTATTGAAGAGAGGTATTTATAAAACCAAAAGACATAGGAGGAGAAATCAGGCCATTTAGCTGATAAGTTTCTCAACCTCACTCTTCATTCTCCAGAGCCAGTGCACCTTTTCTGAGATATGGGGCCCAAAACTGCACACAATACTCCAAATGTGGTCTGACCAGAGACTTATAGAGCCTCAGAAGTACACCCCGATCTTATATTCAAGTCTTCAAAAGAAATGCCAACATCGCATTTGTCTTTCTAACTAATGAATCAACCTGCAAGTTTACCTTGACAGAATCCTGGGCTAGATCTCCGAAGTCTCTGCACTTTAGACTTATGAATTTTTCCCCCACATTTAGAAAATAGTCCATCCTTTATACTTCCTACCAATGTGCATGACCGCATACTTTCCCACATTGTACTCCATCTGCAACTTCATTGCCCACTGCCCCAACCTGTTCAAATTCTTCTGCAGCCTCCCAGTCTCCTCAATACTACTTATCCCACTATCTATCTTTGTAATGTCTGCAAATTTAGCCAGAATACCCGCAGTTCCTTCATCTAGATCAACACACTGGCTACCATCCTGAGAAACACCCTTTTATCCCCACTCTGTTTTCTGCCAGACAGCCAAGCTTCTATCAATTTTAGGACTTGCCTCCAACACCATGGGCCCTTATCATACTCAGCAGTCTCCTGCATGCCACCTTGTCAAAGGCCTTCTTGAAGTCCAGGTAAATAACATCCATTGGCTCTCTTTGATCTAACTTGCTTGTTACTTCAAGGAATTCTAGCAGATTTGTTAGGCATGACCTCCCTTTAATGAAACCTTGTTGACTTTGTGTTATTTTATGACACACTTCTAAGTACGCAGAAATCTCATCCTTCACAATGGACTTCAAAATCTTACCCACGAGTAAGGTTAGGCTAAACAGTCTGTAATTTTCCATCTTTTGCATTAGTCCTTTTTTAAGCAGGGATGTAATGTTAGCTATTTTCCAGTCCTCTGGGACCCTTGCTAACTTGTTCTTTAATTGGGTTACTCACTCCTGGTAATCCCTGAGCAGGTTGTCTTCCCTAGTCTTGCCCATGTAGTCCATGCCGGAACAAACTAGATCCTCTCCCCCCCCTCCAATATCCTTTCAAGCCGGTCAGATATATCCCTAGCACCAGGCAGATTAGATTACTTACAGTGTGGAAACAGGCCCTTCGGCCCAACAAGTCCACACCGACCCACCGAAGCGCAACCCACACATTCCCCTACATTTATCCCTTTATCTAACATGACGGTCAATTTAGCATGGCCAATTCACCTGGCCTGCACATCTTTGGACTGTGGGAGGAAACCGGAGGACCCGGAGGAAACCCACGTAGAATGGGGAGACTGTGCAAACTCCACACAGTCAGTCGCCCGAGTCGAGAATTGAACCCGGGTCTCTGGCGCTGTGAGGCAGCAGTGCTAACCACTGTGCCACCATGCCACCCACTTGCAGGCAACACACCATGCAAGACTATCGATCCTACTTGCAAAGGATACTATCTATTCCCCTAATTATAAAATCCCCTACAACTACCACTTGTCTTTTTGCTCCTCCCTCATGAATGGCCTCCTGTTCCACGGTACAATGCTCAGTTGACTCATCCTCCCAACATTCTCATAGGGAGCAAGCACCTTGTACCTGTTGGACAAGTTCAAGAGCGGAGGATCCTCTGTTCCTGACTGCAGAATCCTACTACATGGCACCTGCCTTGCTTGCAATCACACCCTGATGTCCCTGGCCACTGGCCAAATGTGAAGTACTTAATTTACCAGGTGTGACTGCCTCCTGAAATACAGTGTCCAGGTACTTCTCCCCCTCCCAGATGTGCTGCAGTGTTTGAAGCTCAGATTCCAGCTCATATCTGAGCTGCAGTTCCTCAAGCAATCAACACTTGCTGCAGATGTGTTCAAAGTTTGTGAGAAGATTTGTAGCTTGGGTGCTCGTTGTTGTGGTTCTGTTCACCGAGCTGGGAATCTGTGTTGCAAACATTTCATCCTCTGTCTAGGTGACATCCTCAGTGCTTGGGTGCCTCCTGTGAAGCGCTTCACAGGAGGCCCCCCAAGCACTGAGGATGTCACCTAGACAGGGTACAAAACGTCTGCAACACAAATTCCTAACTCTGCAAACAGAACCACAATGGATGTGTTCACCACTGTTTGCAATGGGATCAGCCAGCTCCCGTATCATACAGCTGGAATACATCATCTGTCCAGCCATTTCTACTTAGTTAATTACTTTATTAATTTAAATATTTATTTTATAGTGAATTAGTTACATTTATTCATTCTTCTATGCAGAGTTCTTTTTCAAATTTAGTGCAGATTTCCTACCAGCCAATCAGGTCACAGCCTCCCTGTGACTTCACTCCAGTTTTCTTTGCTTGCCTCTGCTCTGCTGCAACGCTCTCCGACAACTTTCTGTCAACTAGCTGCAATCCTTGAGCTCCGGTAGTTTTATACTGGCCTCTGCTTTGCTGCAATGCCCTCCAACATCTGCCAGTTTATCTCCTGGATGGAAATGCAAGATTTAGAATTATTAAACCAAGTTCAGCAAGTGATAGGGAAGGCACTATTTGAACACTTCTTGAAACACACAATATTCTTAGGGGAATTAACATTTCTGATGCTTCTATCAAATGTGTCCTCAAACCATCTTTGTTCAGTACCCTATGACTCAAATGTACCTCACACAAACGGTCTTCCCATTCATTGCCACCATCTGCTTTCTTCTCCAGTCTACACCTCTAGTTTATTCCCAGTGTTTTCCTCTTCTCAGCAATCTCTTCACCATCTCATGTTTTCTTCCTCTATCCTTCTGGCTGTTTTCCATGTCTGCCTACCTGTCTGTCTCCACTCTTCTGGTTTTCTGCTTCTCTACTGTCTGCTTCATCGCATTCACCTGCCTTCAATCTGTCTGACTACATTTCCACCACCTCCAAATGGACCCCACCACCAGAGATATATTTCCCTCCCCACCCATTTCCGCTTTCCACAAAGACCGTTCCCTCCGTGACTACCTGGTCAGGTCCACGCCCCCCAAACAACCCACCCTCCCTTCCTGGCACCCTCCCCTGCCACCGCAGGAAATGCAAAACCTGCGCCCACACCTCCTCCCGCACCTCCATCCAAGCCCCAAAGGAGCCTTCCACATCCAAAGTTTTACCTGCACATCCACCAATATCATTTATTGTATCCATTGCTCCCGATGCGGTCTCCTCTACATTGGAGAGGCTGGAAGCCTCCTCGCAGAGCGCTTTCAGGAACATCTCTGGGACACCCGCACCAATCAACCCCACCGCTCTGTGGCACAACATTTCAACTCCCCCTCCCACTCTGCCGCGGACATGCAGGTCCTGGGCCTCCTCCACCACCACTCCCTCACCATCCAACGCCTGGAGGAAGAACGCCTCATCTTCCACCTCGGAACACTTCAACCCCATGGCATCAATGTGGATTTCACCGGTTTCCTCATTTTCCCTTACCCCACCTCACCCCAGCTCCAACCTTCCAGCTCAGCACTGTCCCCATGACCTGTCCTACCTTCCTGTCGTCCTTTCCACTGATCCACTCCACCCTCCTTTCTGACCTACCGCCTTCATCCCCACCCTTTGCTACGTTCCCCCACCCTCCTCTCTGACTTATCACCTCCACCCCACCCCCATTCACCTGTTGTACTCTATGCTACTTTTTCCCCACCCCCCAACCCACTCTCATTTATCTCTCCAATCTGCAGGCACCCTGACTCTATTCCTGGTGAAGGGCTTTTGCCCAAAACGTCGATTTTCCTGCTCCTCAGATGCTGCCTGACCCGCTGTGCTTTTCCAGCACCACTCTAATCTAGACTCTGGTTTCCAGCATCTGCAGTCCTTGTTTTTAACCTGCAATCTGTCTGGTTCTCTTTGTGTAGGCCTACCCTCCCCAGCCACAATGTCCCTCACTTGGTCTCACCAAACATGATTGCCCATTTTCTCCCTCTTTCCTTACACCATACATATCATCTCCCCACATGTGCCCCTTCACTACCACCTCTCTCCATCCACAGTCTCCCTTAAATGTTCATTTTTTTTAATGCTCTCAGTTCTACCTTCCTTGCTCACTTGTATTACATGTCTCGCTCAATCCTTTCATCTATCCTTATTTGCCTTAGCCTTGTGTGTTTCCTTTTTACGCTTGTTCTTGGCCTGACCCTGATCCTGCTTTCCACAACAGTGTAAACTTGTCTGGCTCCACAAGTGCTGCAGTTTGGGAAAAGCAAATCTTAGCAGGACTTATACACATAATGGTAAAGTCCTAGGGAGTGTTGTTGAACAAAGAAACTTTGGAGTGCAGATTCATAGCTCCTTGAAAGTAGAGTCACAGGTAGATAGAATAGTGAATGTGGCATTTAGTACACTTTCCTTTATTGGTCAGAGTATGAAGTACAGGAGTTGGGAGGTCATGTTATGGCTGTATAGGATGTTGGTTAGGCCACTATTGGAATATTGCGTGCAATTCTGGTCTCCTTCCTTTTGGAAGGATGTTGTGACACTCGAAAGGGTTCAGAAAAGATTTACAAGGATGTTATCAGGGATGGAGGATTCAAGCTATAGGGAGAGGCTGAATAGGCTGGGGCTGTTTTCCCTGGGGTGTCAGAGGCTGAGGGGTGACCTGATAGAGGGGCATGGATAGGATAAATAGATAAAGTCTTTTCCCTGGGGTAAGGGAAGTCCAGAACTAGAGGGCATAGGATTACAGTGAGGGGGGGAAAAATTTAAAAGGGGCAAGTTTTTCAGCGCAGAGGGCACTACATGTATGGAATGAGCTGTCAGAAGAAGTGGTGGAGGCTGGTTCAATAGCAATATTTAAAAGGCATTTGGATGGGTTTAGAGGGATATGGGTCAAGTGTTGGCAAATGGGACTAGATTAGGTTTGGATATCTGGTTGGCATAGACAGGTTGGACCAAAGGGTCTGTTTCTGTGCTGTACATCTCTATGACTATTACTCGAAATCTCTCTTGCCTGTCCTGAGTAACAGTATCTCCCGCCACAACCACATTTCCTTCCTTCCGTGAGTCAGTACTGAGACTTGACAGATTCTGTTTCTGATAATGCAGGAAGTCGCTTAGAAAAAACAACTGAAAACAACCAAACAATAAAACAAAGATTATGTGCGCTTAATTCAATTAAGGTGATGATTAACCTTGAACATTCAGACAGGCTTTTTTTTAAAATTCAGCAATGATGCTGATATTCTGATGAAAGATTTTCTGCACTAAGACACGACAGCATGGATTGATTGAACATATTGTCAGGATCTGTGTAGAGGATATTAAGCAGCAGAACATCTACAGAAGTAGATCAATAAAATATATAGTCACATTGTTAGAAATGAGCTTTGCTACTACTGAAAACAAAAATAGAAGTTGCTGAAAAAGCTCAGCAGGTCTGGCAGCATCTGTGAAGAGAAATCAGAGTTAATGTTTCAGGTCTGGTGACTCTTCCTCAGAACTGATGGGAGCTAGGAAAATGTCGGTTTATATGCAGGGTTTATACTTCTGAAAATCTGACTTAAGCCATCTAAATTTAAATGCAAAAGATTTGAGGCAGGAAAGAATGATTAGAATGCTAGAAATTGTAATGAAATATATTTGAAGCTACAGTAATTTCCACTTTATTGATTTTTCTAGAATTTGAATTACTTTTATTTAATGAAATTGATTGGCTTGTCATGTTTGATCTTGAATTAAAATTCTGACCTCCCATTTGCTCTGTAACCCCGTATGCTATTCTTCTTCCACGACATTGTTCATCTCGTTTCTGCTTCAGCTCATCTGCTGCTGAAACATTTTTGTATGTGTTTGAGATCTCTGAATTCAATATTAATCAGTTTACTGCATATAGCACTGCCTTTAAGAGCCTAGGACCTAAATGGGCAGCACGGTGGCACAGTGGTTAGCACTGCTGCCTCACAGTGCCAGAGACCTGGGTTCAATTCCCACCTCTGGCAACTCTGTGTGGAGTTTGCACATTCTGCGTGGTTTTGCTCCGGTTTGCTCCCACAATCCAAAAAAATGTGCAGGTTAGTTGAATTGGCCATGTTAAATTGCCCGTAGTGTTAGGTGAAGGGGTAAATGTAGGGGAATGGGTCTGGGTGGGTTGCGCTTCGGTGGGTCAGTGTGGACTTGTTGGGCCGAAGGGCCTGTTTCCATACTGTAAGTAATCTAATCTGAAATTTACTCTCTCAAACTCTGCCTCTATGACACTTCTTAAAATCTGTTATTGAACAAGTTTTCATTCACTACTGATAATATTTCTTCACACAGAAGCATTACAAACACAATTTACTTTGAAGAATTTTAGGAATATTTTCTACATTGCTGTTTGGTAAATGCAGTTTGGTGTTAATAACTGAAGATGCGTGAAATTTGGATGTAATGACAGTTGTGAGGATTTGGAATAAATTGGAACTCTGAAAAATGATTTGTGGTGTTGAGTTGAACTAGGCTGCGGAATGCTGATATAGGAAGCTGAAAGTATGTCCAACTGTAATGTGATCACTACAGACATGGGAATGGTAATGCATTAATAACAGTATTTGTACGAGTAGAGATTGATTACCCTTTCGCCAAGAGCCAAGTGAAACAAGAGGATCGAACAGCGATCCTGTGTAAGGAAATAGTATGCAACACTGATACGTGGAGTTATTGCATAATTTTACATACCCAGTTTATCACAGACAAGCTCAGTTGCACTCTTGTTCTGAAGATCATGGCTTCCAGGCCCATACCAAAGATGGGAGTGAATATTAACAGGACCAGCCATATAAATACTGTGACTACAAGAGCAAGTCAGAGCCACGGAAATCTGTGGGAAGGAACTTGCCTCGTGACGGCTCAAAGCTCATCCACCATCTGTAAGGCAGAAGTGAGAAGTTTGATGGAATGAATGAAGCTCCAACAACATTTAAGAAGCTCGACATTATCCAAGATAAGCATCTGCTAGATGGGCACACATCAAACACCTTCAACATTCATTTCTCCCACCATTGATGCATTGTGGCAAATGTGTGTTCCATCTACAAGATGCACTGCAACAATAGGTAACCCCTTTTAAACTTATGATCTTGACCATCTGGAATGACAAGGGCAACAAATACATGGGAATATCACCACATGCAACTTTCTCTCCAAGCCACCCATCTTGGAATTACAGATTTCTGGGATAACAAGTGTTTTGACTGCACGATTTGGCTGTAATGTCATTGAAGAATTAGGAAATGGTATTTTTGAGAATGCTGACTTCTGTTCGCAATAGCGGGATCCCAGTGGGGATCAGTTTGCATGCATCATTCTGCGCATGTACTGCCAACACAGAGTCGCTTTCTACGAGAGGTACAGTAGAGAGAATTTTATTTTGTTAATAAATATATAATTTCAATCTTCATTCAAGCTGTGCGATACTTTGGGGTAGACTTTTGGGTGATATTTGAGTGATCATGATTGTGAGGACCTGTTTCAGTACAAATCAGAAGCTCATGTTACAGCTAACTGGAGTTTAATGAATTACTTGCCTTTCCAAAAAATTTCAGTACAAGGAGTATGAATATTATCTTTTTCATCAAATTCAGAATTTTACTTGCAATTTTAACAGTTACCATTAATATTTGCAGGTATAGATGGCTTAAGTCAGATTTTCGGAAGTATAAACTCTGCATACAAACCGAAAGGATTGGCACAAGCACAACCCTGACCTTCCTATAGTCATTTAGGAGAAAGTGAGGACAGCAGATGCTGGAGATGCTGCAGATTCCATTCCTGATGAAGGGCTCATGCCCGAAACGTCAATTCTCCTGCTCCTTGGATGCTGCCTGACCTGCTGCGCTTTTCCAGCAACACATTTTCAGCTTCCCATCGTCATTGTTCTCATATGCCCACATGTCTGTCCTGGTCATGCTGGCAGAGCTCCAGTGAATCACAGCACAAACTCTAGGAACCACATGTTTGATTAGAGTAGATTAGATTAGATTACTTACAGTGTGGAAACAGAACCTTCAGCCCAATAAGTCCACACTGACCCTCCGAAGAGCAACCCACCCAGACCCATTCCCCTACGTTTACCCCTTCACCTAACACTACAGGCAATTTAGCATGGCCAATTCACCTAACCTGCACATCTTTAGACTGTGGTATCCTCAGACTAGGCACTTCATAGCTTTCTGGACTTTAGAGTTCAACCCCTTCAAACTGTGAACCAACTCTCACTCCTTCCCCTTTCTTGTAGCTTTACTTGTTAACTTCTCCATTCTCTGTCACCATGTCCTCTCTCTCCACCCTCCACCACCACAGTGGGACCGTCTGCTCTTTCCAGTCCGGCAGCTAGACACAACATTGTTCTGCCATTCTCGCATTTCCAAACACTTATTCTTGAACGATCACCATCCTTTCTGCCCCACCACGCTACAACCCCACCCCATCGCAACCCCCAACCCAACCACAACATAAATGCTGTCCCCCCCACCCCCCTCCGTGCTTCATCTGGACTCCAAACACTAGCTGGTTCTCCCACCATGAACGCTACCTGACTCACTATAGTCCCCAGCATATGTTATTTTCAGTACTAGCCCATCACTTGTTTGAAACAGTATTTGACTCGCCAAATCCCCCAGGAAGATGGCCAGGGCTCCCAATAAATACCAAGGCACTCAGTAGAAAACGAACCATTCTTTTCCATCGTCGCCGGTCTGATGTCACTCCCTCCCCAGCACCACCGCACACTAACAGTTGGATAATAAATAGTGAAACTGTTACTCGCACCCTGACTGCAGCTTCACGATTAAAAGCCCCCTCTGGCCATCGGTCCCGCCACATGTTCTATCCTGCGCGCCCGACCGTTTAACGGTCACATAGGGCGCGCGGGACTCCTACAGGGCGGGACCTAGCTCCCTCCCACCGTTTTGATTGGCCCTCCCGTCCATCATCGCACCGCTCCGGCCAATAGGAAATGCCGTCCCGCTCACGCGACCGTCATCAATGTGGCGAAACCCATCACGCGGAGCGGGAAAGGCGACGTTTCGGGCTGGAGCCCTTCAGGAAATGCACGTAATACTACCGGCAGCATGCGCACCAGTGGCGATCTGTCACCACCGGAGTTTCATTAGATTAGATTAGATCCCCAACAGTGTGGAAACAGGCCCTTTAGCCCAACAAGCCCACACCGACCCTCCGCAGAGTAACCCTCCTCGACCTATTTCCCCTCTGACTGATGCACCTAACACTATGGGCAATTTATCATGGCTAATTCACCTAACCTGCACATCTTTGGACTGTGGGAGGAAACCGGAGCACCCAAAGGAAACCCACACAAGACACAGGGAGAATGTGCAAACTCCACACAGATGGTCACCCGAGGCTGGAATCGAACCGTGGTCCCTGGCGCCGTGAGGCAGCAGTGCTGACCACTGTGCCACCTATTCATCAAGAGAGCACAGGAATAGGGATGATGGAGAAGACGTCAGGGAGAGTTCACGGGGATTGGGATGATAGAGATGGGGGACTGGGATGATGGAGACAGGGTTGGGGAGAGTTCACAGGGGACTGGGATGATGGAGACGTGGTTGTGGGGAGTTCACAGGGACTGGGATGATGGAGATGGGGTGGGGAGAGTTCACAGGGGACTGGGATGATGGAGACAGGGTTGGGGAGAGTTCTTGGGGACTGGGATGATGGAGACAGGGTTGGGGAGAGTTCATGGGGACTGGGATGATGGAGATGGGGTGGCGAGAGTTCACGGGGGAGCTGGGATGATGAATACGGGGAGAGGGTGCATGGGGGAGCTGGGGGATGTTGGAGACGGGGGTGAGCCTGCACGAGGGAGATGGGATGATGGAGACAGGGGAAGGGTGCACGGGGGAGCTGGGATGATAGAGACGGGGAAAGAGTGCAGGGGAGCTGGGATGATGGAGGAACGGTGTGTCATGTTTGCTGTATCAGTTGCATTTGGTAGAAGTGACAAGTAAAATCTACTCTACGGGGGAAAAGTTTACTAGAAACTCGGGTACTGGCAATTGGAGAATACTGAGATGTAGGCTATTAGACTAGACGAGATTGAGGTTCATTAAGAGAAGGTGTTAGCAATTCTGGAAAGTGTGAAAATAGATAAGACCCCCGGGTCTGATAGGATTTATCCTACTATTCTCTGGGAAGCCAAGGAGGAGATTGGCTTTGATCTTTATGTTATTGTCTATAGGAATAGTGCCAGAAGACTGGAGGTTAGCAAATGTTGTAACCTTCTTCATAAAAGGGAATAGAGACAACCCTGACAATTATAGATCTGTGAGTCTTACTTCAGTTGTGGGTAAAGTGTTGGAAAGGATTATAACAGTCAGCATTTATAATCACGTAACAGGGAACAATTTGATTTGGGATAAAGTTAAAAATCACCAGGTTAGAGTCCAACAGGTTTATTTGGAAGCACTAGCTTTTGGAGCGCTGCTCCTTCATCATGTAGTTGTGAAGCAGAGTGTATCTGCAAATATAATTCTGCAAATACAAATTCACCCCAGAGACTTAAATGTGTGTATGTGTGTGTGTGTGTGCATGTGAGAGAGTATGTGTTTAATCTCGGTAAAGTGTGAGTGTGATGGGGTATTAGTCTGTGAGAAGGTACATCCATGGGAGTTGTGTGTGAGAGAGAGTGTGTTTAATGTAGTGGGGTAGTAGTGTATAATGTACTGCAATTTGACATGAACCCAAGGTTAGCTCTTAGCCTCTGCTTGGCCACTTTGCGTTGTTCCTATCCCGAAGTCTGCCTTGGAGAATGGTCCAAGGCCAAATGTCCCTGACTATTCCCAAACTGGGTACCCTTCATTGTCTAATACTTCCCGGGAGCCGAGAAACTATGCCACGTTCTTTGCAGCCTGCAACACATTATCAATGAGGATGAGCACCTCATCAAGACCTTCCCTATGCCTCCACTTCTCACTTTTAAACAACCACCAAATCTTAAATAGATCATTGTTCGCAGCAAACTGTCCAACCTTCAGGACTACATTGACCACAACACTGTACAACCCTGTCATGGTAACCACTGCAAGAGGTGTCAGAGTGTCGACATGAGTGCCACCATTACACTTGGGGACACCACTGACCATGTATGCGGCAGGTACTCGTGTGATTTGGCCGATGTTGTCCATCATATGCTGCAGGCGTGGTACATTAACAAGACCAAGCTGTCACCAGACAGAAGTGTTCCCTCCAAATTGGGGAATACTTCTGTCTGTCTGTCTCTCTCTCTTTCTCTCATGAATTTAATTCGCAGATTTATACTTACAGATACATTCTATTTTGCTCAAAAAATGCACATCCTGTCGGCAGTTAATGCAGGCACTCAATCACTTAATAGTTTTGTAAATTCCACTTAGGAAATAAAACCAATCTGACTCAAGATTGAGATACAGATAAACTCTAACCTCACAGCTTTAATGCATTCTCTGAGTTGAGATGTCATCTTTTTCTAATTAAACCTTCAGATATCTCGAGAATGTGACTTAATTTACATATTAATGAACTGAAACCTGCAACCCATTCTAAAAAATGAAAGACTTCACAACAATCAAAGTTTGTTTAGTATATCGTTTCAGTTGCATGACGCTGTAATCTTTTACTATAAATTCTGTGTTTAATGGTCCTGCTTCACAGCTGCCTGATGAAGGGGCGGCTCTGTGAAAACTAATGTTCCAAATAAACCTGTTGGACTATAACCTGGTGTTGTGTGATTTCTAACTTTGTCCACCCTAGTTCAACACCAGTTCCTCCACATCTTGATGAGGGATATGGTTTTGTGAAGGGCAAGTCATGCCTCACAAACCTTATTGAGTTGTTTGAGAAGATGACCAAACAAGTTTCTGAGGGTAAAGCAGTTGATGTGGTGTATATGGATTTCAGCTAGGCATTTGATAAGGTTTCCCACGGTAGGCTATTGCAGAAAATAGACATGGGATTTTGGTGATTTAGCGGTTTGGATCAGAATTTGGCTAGCTGAAACTAGCTAGCTAGTTGATGCGAAATTTTCACCCGGAGTTCAGTTACTCGTGGTATTCTGCAAGGATTTGTTTTGGGTTCATTGCTGATTGTCATTTTTATAAATGACCTGGATGAGGGCATGGAAGGACGGATTATTAAATTTGACAATGACACTAAGGTTGGTTCCTTTTGTATTTCTTTCCAGTTTGAAATGCTGAAGAAGGGTCACTTGCCCAAGGTGTTAACTCTGCTTTCTGACAACAGTTGCCGCCTGAGTTTATCCAGAAGTTTCTGAATTTGTTTCAGATTTCCAGCCTCCTTTGTTTTATTTCAGGTGTGTTTGGGACAATTTCACACAAAAACCCACTAGTCTTGCTGAGTAAAGCCCTCTGTAACCTGATATGATTGATTTTTAACCATTTTTGATAAGATACAGCGAAAACCTTCAACAATCATTTCAGCTATCAAAATGACTAGCGTGTTCACTACTTTGGAGGTGACAGTTGTAGTCATAGAGATGTACAACATGGAAACAGACCCTTCAGTCCAACTAATTAGGAACATCCTTATGGCAATTAGTAACAAGGGAGTTCCTTTATCCTTAATAATTGGTGCTTCTAACAGTAAGTTCTACTTCTCTTTTTCAAATTCGCTTTTATCTTTTCAATGCACCTTGAGATTATGGACATCATTCCCTCTAAATTTCTTTCTGGCTGTATGGGCCTTTGAGATGCAACAGCTTCCAGAATCGAAAGTCAATGCTGCGATCATAGCACCGATACTAATTGCCCTTGAATGAATCTTCAGAGCATCTACACGTGCTCAGCTTAGAGGGAACGTTGATTCTGGATGATGGGCTGAAGACAAAATTAGTTTCATTCCCAAACTAATTATTGTTTTGAATATTTGTGACACAAAATTTGAACCTTGATTTGATTGAAATTATTTTGCGTAACTGTGTCCTGCTTTGTTTTTAAAAATGAACTTTTTCACCACCATTCTTGCCCTAATTTTCCCCAAAGGCACTGCTTCATGAAATCATGCTGCCAATTCCATATTTATTAAACATTGTGATTCCCACTCTTGGGGCTGAATTTTACTAAAAGTTGGGGAACATTGAAACATAGGAAATAGGAGCAGGAGTGGGCCATTCAGACCATCAAGCCTGCTCCACCTTTCAACATGATCATGAGTGATTATTTGCCTCAATGTCATGCTCCCATGCTCTTCCCATACCCATTGACACCCTTAAGCCTCTTGGACACGACCTATTTCTTCTTTAGAATATTTGGTGACTCATCAGCTTCCTAATCACAGTTCAAAATAGTTTACCCCATATCCCCATGTCTGGGCAAACATCATCCAGCCTGAGTCACATCTGACCAGCTGTATCAGAATTTTATATGTTTCAAAGAGATGCTGTCTCAGTTTTCTAAAGCCAAGTGAATATATACCCAGTTGGCCCAATCTCTCCACATAGGGTGTCATGCTAAGAATCAGTCTGCTGAATCTTCACCATACTCCCTCTAAGCAGATCAAAACCGTCTGCAATAGTCCAGGTGTGATCTCACCAAGGCACTGTGCAGCTGCAGTAAAACTGCCTTGTCCTTCTATTCAAATCATCTTGCAATGTTGGACAATTTGATCTCCTAAGTGCTGCTGTATTCTTCTTTCATTGACCACTGCCCAAGGGTAGCCAAATCTCTTCGTACATCAACATTTCCCAATCTATCACAATTTGAATAATACTCCAGCATTCTTTGTTACCTTCCGAAGTGGACAGCTTTGTAGTTAACCACCTTGTACTGCATTGACCATGAATTTGCCCACTCACTCAACATTTTAAACTCAGTTATTTTTCTTACATCCTCCTCACCATCTCACCTAGTTTTGTGTTGTCAGCAACAATGGCATTACTACATTTGATTCCCTCATCCATATCAATCATAACTCTTGTGAATAGCTGAGCCTCAAAAACTGATATCTGCCATATGCAACTAATCACTGCTTTCCTCTCTGAAAATGACCCAACTGTTTCTTGTCTCTTTCACCCTGCATACAAATTCACCACCGAGTCCGCATCCTCAGCCCATCAGTTTTCACCCCCCCCCCCCCCTCCGACTGAGGATGAAGTTACTGAACACTCAAAAGGGAGCACTATTGTGTTTGCAACACTTTCTCACCCTCCACCAGCCCAGAGCCTGTCACCTTGTTTAATTCACTTCAGAGATTTGATTTGGGAACAACATCTGGTGAGCACATTTCTGGCATGTCTTTGCAGCAGTTTCGGGGGAAAAGCATCCCAGTTCTCTGGCACTCAGGACTGCTGGTGACTAGGCTTCTGCTTTACCTTAAGCACTAGATGACTCCAGGGTGGGATTGATGATTAATTACTTTGAGCAAATCTATGGGTAGATCCAGGAGCTGGAGGCAGATTTGTACATAGACATAGAATCCCTTCAGTGTGGAAACAGGCCATTTGGCCCAACAAGTCCACCCCGACCCTCCGAAGAGTAACCCACCCAAACCCATTCCCCTACCCAATTACTTGAACCAGTGCTAACCACTGAGCCACCATGCTACCCAAATAGTTGTTAGAAATATTCGATTATCTATCTGGAAGGTGGGAGGAATCAGTCTCAGCATGCATATGTCTGGCAGCTTCACAGGTGCCATGGAGACACAGCTCCAGCAGAACCTCCTGGAATTGCACGCAGGCCTGTATGTCATCGCTTCAGCTATATTTCATCAAATCAAAGCGAAATGTAACGATGTGAAATATATAGTGAGTTCTCTGAATGGGAGGGGGAAAAGAAAAATCGACGAATTTGCCATGTTAAGGAAATAACATGATGAGAGAATAGTCAAAGAAAATATATTTGAGTCAGTGAAGGAAATGTGGAGCACAATTAAAATAAGAACAATTGGAGAATGAACTAAATTAAAATTCAGATGTTGATCTTCATCTGTGGCAATGAAGAGGAGGAGATGATGAGCATTGCCCTCACTCCAAGTGCCCCTTCCTCACAACAAGACAGGATGATGCCAGTTGACATCCACATTGAACAAAATCCCCCTGAGAGAACATACAGCACCTCCACCTCCATCCTGCCTGCAATTGCCAATTCTGTGGAAGTTCCAGCTCAGGAGAGTAAACCTCTCAGCATGTCCGTGTCCTCAAGCCATAAGACCATATGACATAGGAGCAAACATTAGGCCATTTGGCCCATTGAGTCTGCTTCCGCCATTCAATCGTGGCTCATAAGTTTCTCAATTCCATTTTCCCACTGTCTCTCTGTAACCTTTGGTCCTCATTGCAATCTATCTCTGTCTTAAATATATTCAGTGACCTGGCCTCCACAGCCTTCTGTGGCAATGTATTCTATAGATTCACCATTCTCCGACTGAAGAAGTGTTTCATCATCTCCATTCTAAAGGGTCTTCTTTCACTCTAAAACTGTGCCCACGAGTTATAGTCACTCCTGCCAATGGAAACATTTTCCCAACATTCATTCTGTCCAGGCTGTTTAGTATTCTGTAAAATCCAATTACATTCCTCCTCATCCTTCTTAATTCATAGAGTATAGATCCAGAGACGTCAAACATTCCGTATATGTTAAAATTTGTATTCCTGGGATCATCCAGCTGTGGGGCCCAAAATTGCTCACAATATTCTAAATGTGGCCTGACCAGAATCTTATAATACCTCAGAAGTGCATTCCTGCTTTTATATTAGGGTCCCCCCGAAATAAATGGCAACATAGATGGCAAGGTGGCTCAGTGGTTAGCACTGCTGCCTCACAGCGCCAGGGACGTGGGATAGATTCCAGCTTTAGACAAGTGTCTGTGTGGAGTTTGCACATTCTCCCCGTGTCTGCGTGGGTTTCCTCCCACAGGTTAGGTAAGTTGGCCATGCTAAATTGCCCACAGTGTTTAGGGGTGTGTAGGTTAGGTGCATTAGTCAGGGGAAACATAAAGTAATTAGGATAGGGGAATGGGTTTGGGTGGGATAGTCTTTAGTTGGTGTGGAATTGTTGGGCCGAATGGCCTGCTTCCACACTGTAGGGATTTGATGATTCTATAAACATTGTGTTTGCCTTCCTAACTACTGACTCAATTGCAAGTTTACCTAATGTGAATCCTGAACTAGTACTCTCAAGTCCCTTTGCACTTCAGACTTTTAAACTTTCTCCCATTTAAAAAATAGTTTATGCCTCTATTCTTCCAATCTAAATATGTGGAGTGAGAAACAAAATGAATCAAACTTCCGCCCTGATGATACCAGTTTTGCTATCCCAGATATTAGAAGAACTGAAAATAAAAGTCAGGCAATCAGTAGAATAAATTTTTCTATCACTGACAATGAATGTCACTCTGTTGAACTCTTCATATGTTTAATATGTAGTAGCTTGGAGATCATGAGGACTGCCAATGCTGGAAAGTCACAGTCAAAAAAGTGGGAGCTGGGAAAAGCACAGCAGGTTAAGTAGCATTAGAGAAGCAGGTGAGTCGACGTTTCAGGAGGCACCTAACGAAAAGGGTAAATAGGACGGTCAACAGGATATTAAACTAGAAAGTGAGTGGGGGGCGGGAGGAGGGGGAGGTTAAACTCCAAGAAGTATAATGGCTAATTGGAAACAAAACAGCAGGTTAATATCTGTGGTGTTGGATTCAACTGCATGGAAAAGTATGAAAAAAATGAAAGAGTGTGGTGGCTTGGTGCTGGCTCACAGTGCCAGGCATCCGGGATCGATTCCAGCCTCGGGTGACTATCTGTGTGGAGTTTGCACATTCTCCGCATGTCTGCGTGGGTTTCCTCCAGGTGCTCCGGTTTCCTACCAAAAATGTGCAGGTCAGGTGAATTGGCCATGCTAAGTTGCCCATACTGTTCAGGGATTTGTAGGTGGGGTGCGTTAGTCAGGGGTAAACATAGGATAATAGGGTAGGGGAATGTTTCTGGGTGGGTTATTCTTTGGAGGATTGGTATAGACTTGTTGGGCTGAAGGGCCTTTTTCCCCATTGTATGGATTTATGATTCTATGAAAGGAGAACTCTGGAGAGTTTATTCAAGCCTCCAGAAGATAAAATAGGACAGAGTGTTTGGAAAGAATTGAGAATCTAATCTCAAGCTCATCGGATAAAGGAATGACATTGAGACTAGTCATGGAAAATACAGGGCTGAAGTTGTTGTATTTGAATGTACGCAGTATATGAAATAAGGTAAATGAAATTGTGGAGCAGATCAGAATTGGCAGGTATGATATGGTGGGCACTACAGACACATGACTATAAGGGGATCAGGACTGGGAGCTTAAATTCCAAGGATATACATCCTATGAAAAGAGAGGCAGGTCGGCAGAAGGGATGGGGTTGCCTCATGAGTGAGAAATGAATTGAAATCAATAGCGTTATGGACCAGACCAAAGCCCCTCAAAACATATCAGGAAAGTAGCCTAGACCCTAACTTTGCTTGTTTTAAGCAAGTGTAAGATGGATATTCCAGAAGTGATACAGCTGGTCAAACCACATAGTTTAAAAAAAAGAATTTATTTTCAGACTACCAAATGAAACATGAGCAAGAGAACAGAATAGAGAATAACTTAATCTATCTGAAAACCAAAGCGACTCTATTGCAACTTAATGCTGTTCCAATTCTTTGCAACATCCCCATAAACATCCCTTTGGCAAAAAAGGTAAAATCAAACACAGGTTCTTACAGAAGAGATGTCAGAGAGAGAGAGAGAGACAGTCCGCCAAGAAAGCTCTGTTGAATCCGGAAATCTTTATCCCCAGCAGCTTTCTTTAACTAGCAGCTTCAAAGTAAACCAAACAAAAAAAAACTGAGCTGGGAGAATTGGCCACTCCCCTTTCATTATACAACTGTTTTTAAAAAAACCTGAAGGCCTTCTCTGATTGTTGACTTCAGCAGTATCTGTTAGCCATTATTAAAATAGCCAATTCAGACATATTGGCATCTCTGCCTTTATGACCCCTCTCAAAAAAAAGGAGTACAATAACCTTGTTAAAGGGGCAACACCATAACAATAGCAAGAAACAGTGGAAGGTCAGATGATGGAGAAGCTGTGTGGGTAGAGTTGAGGAACCACAAAAGGTAAAAAAAAATGGGAATTATGTACAAGCCTCCAAACAGTAGTCAGGATATGGGGCACAAGATACACCAGGAGACAGAAAAGGCGTGTAAGAAAGGCAAGGTTACAATGATCATGGGGGAGTTTCAACATGCAGTTGGACTGGGAAAATCAGGATGGTAATGGATGGCAAGAAAAGGAATTTGTGGAATGTCTACGAGATGGCTTTTTGGAGCAGTTTGTGATGGATCCCAATAGGGAACAGGCAATTCTAGATTTAGTGTTGTGCAATGAGGCAGATTTGATAAGGAAGCTTCAGGTGAAGAAATCCTTAGAAGGTTGTGATCACAATATGATAAAATTTACTCCGCTATTTGAGAGGGAGAAGCTGGAATCAGATGTAATGGTGTTATGGTTGAATAAAGGTAACTATGGAGGCATGAGGGAGGAGCTGGCCAGAATTGGAGAGGAGCCTAGCAGGAAGCATTGGAACAGAAATGGCAGGAGTTTCTGGAGTAATTCAGGAGACACAGCAAAAATTAATCCCTCGGAAAAAGAAGCATTCTAAAGGGAGGATGGGGTAACTATGGCTGACAAGAGAAGTTAGGGACAGCATAAAAGCAAAACAAAAGCATATAATGTGGCGAAGGGCAGTGGGAAGCCACGGAATTAGAAAGCTTACATAGATCAACAGAGGACAACTAAAAATGAAGGAGGGAGAAGATTATATATGAGAGTGAGCTAATATAAAAAGAAGATTGCAAGAATTACTTTAGAGAAATTTAAAGAGCAAAAGAGGCACAAGTGGATATTGGGCCACTGGAAAGTAATGCTGAAATAATAGTAATGGGGAACAAAGAAATGGTGGAGGAATTGAACTAGTACTTTGCATAAGTCTTCACGGTGGAAGACTCTGAGAAAGTGAGGACGGCAGACGCTGGAGATCAAAGTCGAGAGTGTGGAGCTGTAAAAGCACAGGTCAGGCAGCATCCAAGGAACAGGAGAATTGACATTTCGGGTTTAAGTCCTTCATCAGGAATGAGGATTGTGGGCTGGGGGTGATGAGAGATAAATGGGCAGGGAGGCATTGGGGCTGGGGGAAAGGTAGCTGAGAATGTGCTAGGTAGATGAAGGTGGATAGTAGGTGATAGGTCGGAGAGGGGAATGGAGCAGACAGATGGGAAAGGCAATGGACAGGTCAAGAGGGCGGTGCCAAGTTGGAGGCTTGGGACTGGGATAAAGTGGGGGGAGGGGGAATGTGGAAACTGGTGAAATCCACATTAATTCCATGTGGTTGCAGGATCCCAAGGCAGAAGATAAGGCATTCTTCCTCCAGGCAATGGGAGATTAGGATTTGGTGATGGAGGCAGCCCAGGACCTGCATGTCCTTGATGGAGTGGGAGGGGGAGTTAAAATGTTCAGCCATGGGGCGGTGGGGTTGGTTGGTGCAGGTATCCCAGAGGTGTCCTCTGAAGCGATCTGCAAGTTGGTGTCCTGTCTCCCCGTTGTAGAGGACACCACATCAGGTGCAACAGATACAGTATGTGACATTTATGGAAGTACAGGTAAATTTCTTTTAGATGTGGAAGGATCCTTTGGGGCCGAAGATGGAGGTGAGGTGGGAGGTGTGGGCGCAGGTTTTGCACTTCTTGTGGTGGCGGGGGAAGGTGCTGGTGGGAAGGGTGTGTGCTGCTGGGGGAGGTGTGGATCTGACAAGGGAGTCGGTTAAAGACACGAGTAACATCCCAAAGATTCAAGGGAGTTGGGGAGCAGAGCTGAATATCATGGCTATCACCAAGGAGAAAGTGCTAGAAAAACTTAAATGTCTGATGGTGGAAAAATCACATGGACCAGATGGACTCCACCCCAGGATTTTCAAGGAGAGAGCTTTTTTTTATTCATTTGTTGGACTTGGGCATCGATGCTGGCCAGCATTGATAGCCCATCCCTATTTGCCCTTGAGAAGGTGGTGGTGAGCTGCCTTCTTGAACCGCTGCAGTCCATTTGCAGTGGGTTAACCCACAATGCCAGTAGGGAGGGAATTCCAGGATTTTGATGTAACAACTGTAAAGCAACTGCAGTATATTTCCAAATCCAGGTGGTGAGTGGCTTGGAGGGGAACTTGTGGTGGTGTTCCCAAGTATCTGCTGCCCTTGTCCTTTCAGGTGGAAGTTGTCATAGGTTTGGAAAATGCTCAGGATCTTTGATGAATTTCTGCAGTGCACCTTGTAGATAGTACACACTGCTGCTACTGAGCATCAGTCGTGGAGGGATCGAATGTTTGTAATGCGGTGACAATGAAGTGAGTTGCTTTGTCACGGGTGGTGTTAAACTTCTTGAGTGTTGTTGGAGCTGCATCCATCCAGGCAAGTGGGGAATATTTCATCACACTCCTGACTTGTGTCTTGTAGATGATGGTCAGACTTTGGGGTGTCAGGAGGTGAGTCACCCGCCACATTACCTCTAGTCTCTGACATGCTTTTGTAGCCACTGTGTTTATGTGGTGAGTCCAATTGAGTTTCTGGTCAATGGTAACCCAAGGTGGCGATTCAGTGATGCTAATACCGTTGAATGTCGAGGGGTGATGGTCATTGTCTGGCATTTGTGTGGCGCGAATGCTACTTGCCACTTGTTGGCTCAAGCCTGGAAATTGTCCAGATCTTGTTGCATTTGAGCACGGACTGCTTCGGTATCTGAGAAGTCACAAATGGTACTGAACACTGTTCAATCATTGGTGAACATCCCCACTTCTGACCTTCTGACAGAGGGAATGTCATTCATGAAGCAGCTGAAGATTGTTGGACCTAGGACATTACCCCGAGGCACTCCTGCAGAGATGCCCTGGAGCTGAGATGACTGACCCTCCACAACCACAACCTTCTTCCTTTGTGCCAAGTATGACTCTAACCACTGGAGTGTTGCCCCCGATACCCATTGATTACAGTTTTGCCAGGGCTCCTTGATGTCATACTCGGTCAAATGTGGCCTTGATGTCAAGGGCTGTCACTCTCACATTCTCTCTGGAATTCAGCTCTTTTGTCCATGTTCGAACCAAGGATGTAATGAGATTAGGAGCTGAGTGACCCTGGTGGAACCCAAACTGGGAATCACTGAGCAGATGCTGCTTGATAGCACTGTTGATGACCCCTTCCATCACTTTACTGATGATGGAGAGTAGACTGACTGGGCAGTAATTGGCCGTGTTGGATTTGTCCTGCGTTTTGTGTACAGACAGACCTAAGCAATTTTCCACATTGTAGGGTAGATGCCAGTGTTGTAACTGTACTGGAAGAGCTTGGCTAAGGGAGTGGCAAGTTCTGGAGCACAGGTCCTCAGCACTGTTGCTGGAATGTTATCAGGGCCCATTGCCTTTGCAGTATCCAGTGCCTCCACCTGTTTCTTGATATCACATGGAGTGAATCAAATTCGCTGGAGACTGGTATCTGTGATGCTGGGGACCACTGGAAGGTTGTTGCGAATCATCAGCCGTTTCTTTTGCCCTGATGTGCTAGGCTCCTCCATCATTGAGGATGGGCATATTTGTTGAGCCTCCTCCTCCAGTGAGTTGTTTAATTGTTCACCACCATTCACAACTGGATGTGGAAGAACTGCAGAGCTTAGATCTAATTCGTTGGTCATGGGATCACTTAGCTCTATCACTTGCTGTTTATGCCGTTTGGCACACAAGTAGTCCTGTTGGTATTTTCACTAGGTCGACACGTCATTTTTAGGTATGGCTGATGCTGCTGCTGGCATGCCCTCCTGCACTCTCTGTTGAACCATGGTTGATCCCCTGGCTTGATGGTAATAGTTGAGTGGAGGATATACCAGGCCTTGAGGTTATAGATTGAGCTGGTGTACAATTCTGCTGCTGTTGATGGCCCATAGCACCTCGTGAATGCCCAGTCTTGAGCTGCTGAATTGGTTAGAAGTTTGTCCCATTTAGCATGGTGATCGTGCCAAGAAACACGATCGAAGTTATTCTCAATGTGAAGGCGGGATTTAGTCTCCACAAGGACAGTGGGCACTTGTACCTATACTGTCATGGACAGATGCTTCTGCAGCTGGCAGATTAGTAAGGATTTTTTTCCCTCTTGTTGGTTCTTTCACCACCTGCTGCAGACCCAATCTAGCAGTCATATCCTTTAGGACCCAACCAGTTTGATCGGTAATGCTGCTGCCAAGACCCTCTTGGTGGTGGACATTGAAATCCCCCACCCAGAGTACATTTTGCATCCTTGCCACCCTCAGTGCTTCCTCCATTTGTTGTTCATCATGGAGCAGTACTGGTTTATCTGCCGAAGGAGGGCGGGACGTGGTAACCAGTAAGAGGTTTGCTTGCCCATGTTTAGCCTGAAGCCAAGAGACATCATGGGGTTTGGAGTCGATGTCAAGGACTCCCAGGGCAACTCCTCCCGATTGTATCCTCCTGTGTCGCCACTGCTGCTGGGTCTGTCCTGCTGGTGGTGTCTGGGGTATTATCTGTAATGTATGATTCTGTAAGAATGACTATGTTAAGCTTTGAGACAGCTCTTCCAATTTTGGCACTAGCCCCCAGATGTTGGTAAGGAGGACTTTGCATCGTCAACAGGACTGCTTGTGTTTTTGCCATTTCTTTTCCTGTTCCAAGGTTGATGCTAGGTGGTCCATCCAGTTTCATTTCTTTGTTGTGACTTTCTAGTGATTGATACAACTAAGTGGATTGCTAGACTCTCAACTGCACTCTGAAAGCATCAGTCTGTGACATTTCAGGGGGCAGTTGAGAGTCAACCACATGGCTGTGGGTCTGGAGTCACATGTAGGCCAGACCAGGCAAGGATGGTGAATTTCCTTCCCTGAAGGACATTACTGAACCAGATGGGTTTTTCCAACAATTGACAATGGTTTCATGGTCATCATTTTAAAAAAAATTGAATTCAAATTCCCCATGTGTTGATGCAGTATTCAAACCCAGGTGCCCAGAACATTATTCTGGGTATCTGGGATTAATAGTCAATAGTCAAATGGCCACTAGGCCATTGCTTACCCTTGATCATAGTGCTATCAAAGATCCTTATGTTGAGGATCACACCTCTGCTCACTGTTAAAGTGAGTCACCAATGGATTTGAACCTAGGTAAGAATAAACTGGGAGATTCAGGATTGAAGCAATTGTTTGTAGTTATGAAGAATCAGGATTGTAAAATACAGACACTTGAATATCAGACTTTCTGAAAATGTTTATAATAATTGTTGTTCGAAATGACTACATTAATCATAAGTGGAATCGGTAGGTGTTTTTAATAAACATTACAGTTTTAGTGTCAGTAATAAGGTTATTATTACAACTGCACATTATTTGTGTCATCAGTAGCGTTAATATTAAGCACTGTGCATTTTTAATAGTTCCTGCAATCACTTTTTTGACAAACACCAGGGGTTTCCTCTGATTCCTGTTACTTCTCGCTCTGATTCCCAGGCTGAAAGCTGTCAGGCTCTCAGTTTTCTGTGTCAAGGACTTCACCTCTGCCCTCGGAACTAACCAATCGCTGATGAATCTGAACCCGATGAATAATGTACTGGCGGATTCAGGAATGAAACTGGGGTCTGCAGTTCTGAGGAACATGGCTTGTAAAATACAGAAACTGGGGTCATCTGTGAAGTGGTGTTTTAAAAATGCTGTATATCATTATTATTATGCATAATACTGTCATCAATAAACACTTTTTTAAAAAACTCTGACTCCTGATATTTTTCTCTCTGAACCCCAGACGATGGGGTGTCAGTCTCTCAGATTCTAGTATTGATAATCTTGCCTCCAATTTCAGCACATACTGGTCACTAATAGTTCTGAACCTGGCATCATATACTGTCACAGACAAATCTGTCCCCACAAGCTGTCAGCTGATAATGGTCTGAGGAGTATGCAACAGATCTGAAAAGTTTTGGGTTAGTTTACGTAATAAATAAAATTGGATTAAGTCAAGGTTATGGTCAATGCTATGAAGTATTAGCATAATAACTCCAGTTTTCCTGTATTTTACTCTTGTTCACTCAGTTTATTATTTTAATCTGTTTCAGACTGCAGGAGAATCTGTTCAGTCCATCTAGAAAGAGAGGCTCAGTGTTGCAACAGGAACCAGACCTAGGTTGTGTGTGACAGTATGAGCATTTCACTTTATAAGCTGCTCTCACCATGTGAATGTTGTTGCCTTATTTCCTGCCCCTTCCCTTTAAGCAGCTGCACTCCAGATTGAAATCCTGCTGGTTATTTCTGGGAAGGAGCCAGGGTGATGCTGAGTCTGGCTGCAGTGGCATGCTGATAGTTGCACTCGATATTCCGGGGTTCATGCTCATGCTTGATGTTCCTTCCAGGAAGGGAACCGGATTGGAGACAGGATCTGTAGGTGGACCCATCATCAGAAAGGGCCCACCAGCAAATACCCGGAGTTACTCAGAGATCGAGAGAGAGCAGCCTTGTTGGCAGGTTTCTGAGATTTATGTAGCCAGGATGGATCAGCAGACCGAAAGAAGAAATGGGGCATGTGCCGAATGGGCGTGCTGCTCCTTGGTATGAAGGAGCATTGGCACTGTTTAATGACTTGGTGTTATGCAAGGGAAATCATGTCTCATAAACTTGATTGAGATTTTTCAGAAAATAATCAAGAAGATTAATGAGGGACAGTGTGGTAGACATTGTTTACTTTGACTTTAATAAAGCTTTTGACAAGGATCCGCATGGTAGACTAATTAGTAAAGTTGGATCATATGGGATTCAGGGTGAATTTGCCAAACGGATACAAAATTGGCTTAACAACAGGAGACCGAGGGTGATAGTGGAGAGTTGTTTTTTCGGACTGGAGGCCAGTTACCAGCAGTGTTTCACAGGAATCGGTACTGGGTTCACTTTTGTTTGTCATTTAAATAAATGATTGTGATGAGAATATAGACGGCATGATTAGTACGTTTGCACGTGACAGTGGACACTGAGAAAGGTTATCCAAGGCTACAAAGAAATCTTGATCAAATGGGTCAATGCACTGTGGACTGGCAGACAGTTTAATTTGGATAAATGCATTTTGGTAAAACAAACATGGTCAGGAATTACACAATTAAAAGTAGGGTCTTAGGTAATCTTGTAGAACAGAGAGACCTAGGGATTCAAGCACATAACGTTTTGAAGTTTGCGTCCCATAGAGACAAGGTGGTTAAGCACCCTGTTTAGCACGCTTGCCTTCATTGCTCCTTTGAGTATAGGAGTTGGGATGTCATGTTAAGGTTATACAGGATGTTGGTGAGGCATCTTCTGGAGTACTGTGTCCATTTCTGGTTCCCTTGTAATAGGAAGAATATTATTAAACTTGGGACGATACAGAAAAGATGCACCAGGTTGTCGCTGGAATGGAGGGTTTGAGTTATATGGATAGGCTGCGACTTTTTTGACTGGATTGAGGGGTGACCTTACAAAGAGGTCTATAAAATCATGAGCGGTATAGATTGGGTGCCTTTTCCCTAGGGTGGGAATTTCAAAGACATGAGAGGCACGCTTTTAAGCTGAGAGGAGAAAGAGTTTTTTTAAAAAAGTTGCCTCTTATGTCTTTTTTTAGAGTGTTTCATTTGTGGAATGAACTTCCAGAGGAAGTGGTACATGCGGGACAGTTACAACATGTAAAAGACATTTGGGTAAGTACATGAATAATGAATGTTTAGAGGGATATGGGCCAAGCATATGGAATGTGGGACCAGTTTAGTTTAGAAACATGGTTAGCATGAACTAGTTGGGCTGAAGGGTCTATTCCCTTGTTGAATGACTTTATGATTCATCTGCCTATGGTTCTTGCATTAGCAAGGGAACCAGACTGGCATCATTGTGAAAATTAACATCTTGTACTTAGCAGACTTAATTTTGAAACAGATCGACCTGAGGATGCAAACCTGAGGAAGCAGGGACCAGTGAATAGATCTCATGTTTGCTGTACTCCTGTGGTATTGTGCAGTGACATGCACCTAGAAATGTTTCTGAACAGGATGTAATTTGTAATATAATGAATGATTTCTGATGCCATCAGAATAACTGAGCCATCGGTTTTTTCTCACTCATTGTGTTATTTTCTTCACAATTAATTGTGTTGTTTAAATCACAGTTATCCAGCAACTTTAACTTTTAAAATTAATTGTTGATATACTCAATATGTAATTTATTACACTTTCATAGAAACCCTACAGCATGGAAGCAGGCCATTCGGCCTATGGATTCCACACCAACCTTCTGAACAGAATCTCACCCATCCCTGTAATACCACATTTTCCATGGCTAATCCACCAAGCCGATGCATCCCTGGTCACCGTGGACAATGTAACATGGCCAATCCACCCAGCCTGCACATCTTTGGACTGTGGGAGGAAACCTACTTAGACATGGGGAGCATGTGCAAAGTCCATGCAGATAGTCACCGGAAGCAAGAATCGAACCCAGGTTCCTGGTGCTGTGAGGCAGCAGTGCTCACTACTGAGCCACTGTGCTATCCATGCTCATTGTGTTCGTGTGTTAATTAAATATTGCCAGTTGACAAGATGTTGTCTGACTTGTTTAAAACATTTGACAAGAAAGATTAAACAGATTTGTGTAGAAGCTTGTGGGGATTTGAATTGAGGATGGGTAAAGCTTACGTATATAATGCAGTTTTGATTTTTCACAAGATGATTCAACAGAACAATCTTAGACATTATTCACTTTTAGGTTGGGAGGAAAAGCACACAAAGTTCCATAGTGATGGTGTATCGTGAAGAGGTAAAGGTTAAATTAAGAAGGCGTCAAGTACAAGAACTGGCAAATCATGTTGCAGCTATATAAAACCCTTGTTTTATATATTCCAGATTTGGAGTATTGTGTGCATTTTTTACAGTCACTCTACCAGAAGGATGTGGAAGCTTTGGAAGGAGTGCAGAGAAGGTTCACAGGATGTTGCCTGGTCTCAAGGGCATTGGCTATGACAAAAGGTTAAAAAGACTAGGATTGTTTGCACTGGAAGGACGGTGGCGAAGAAGAGATCTGATCAAGGTCTACAAAATTATGAGAGGCATAAGTAGAGGCTTTTCCTCGGGTTGAAGTTTCAAGGTGAGAGGGGGAAATGTTTAAGGAAGATGTGCAAGGGAAGCCTTTCACGCCGAGAGTGGTAGGAGCCAGAAGAGGTGGTGGAAGCAGGGACATTGGCAACATTTAAAAAGCATCTGGATAGTCACATGAATAGGGAGGGAATAGAGGGATATAGACAGAATAAGGGTAGAAGGTTTGTTTGTTAGCTTAGTTAGGGCATGATGATTGGCGCAGGCTTGGAGGGCTGAAAAGCCTGGTCCTGTGCTTTCCTTCTCTTTTGTTCTTTGTTCTAAATCTTCTCCCTTGCCATGTATTTGTTGGAACCTAACAGGATTTATAATACACAGTCCTCTGTTTCAGAAAGAAGTGTCACTGGTGAACCAAAACTAACATTGATATGAAATGTAAATCCATCTGCATGACTGAGCCATGTTACAGATATCAAGGAATGATCAGGTATGTAAGGATAATGTACAAAAAGATCTACAGGATATGGTCTGGACCAAGACTCCAGTTTCAGTCCTGGGAACTGACCCAGTATCTGGTGACACATTAAGTAGGACATGGTTGAACGGCAGGTGCCCAGCTACAAATCTAGGGCTCAGGCTCTCCAGCGAGGAGAAGAATACAGAAATAGAGAACATTTACAGCACAGAAGGAAGCCATTTGGCCCAAAGCATCAGTGCAGATTGGAAAAGGGGTGGAGCCCCTGTCTCACTTTCCAGCTCTTGGTCTGTAGGTTGTGATCTCTCAGGTGTGTATCTGAGGTTTTATATAACTGTGATAAGAATTACCACACTTTCAAATAGTGTTCCTAACACCCACTGCCCTCTGAGTATAACACACCCTGGTAGCATGGTGGCTCAATGGCTCGCACTGCTTCCTCACAGCACCAGGGACCCAGGTTCAATCCTAGGCTCAGGCGACTGTCTGTGTGGAGTTTGCATGTCCTCCCTGTGTCTGTGTGGGTTTCTGCCCACAACCCAAAGATATGCAGACCAGGTGAATTGGCCATGCTAAATTGCCCGTAGTGTTCAGTGAAGTGTAGGTTAGGTGCATTAGAGTGATGGGGAATGGGTTTGAGTGGGATACTATTCAGAGGGTCAGTGGTAGACTTATTGGGACAAAGGGCCTGTTTCCATACTGTCAGGATTCTAATTCTAATTCGTAAAGAATCATCTGTGCCTGTCCTCTAATTTTGTACATTATTGTCCCTGATTATCAACCTCTCTGATAACAGAATAGGTCTTTCCTATAGACTGCAGCCAGACCTGAATAATTATTTACACTTCAGTGTCCTCTATTCACAAGAACACAACTTCAGCCTGTCAACCAAGACAAGGCAAGTAGAGGAGGAGATCTCCAAGCACATCTCATTTACAACTTGTGATGGTACTGTGACTTTAAGATGAATTTATATAGTGAATGGCAGAACCCTTAGGAGTATTGATATGCAGACGGATTTCCGTGTGCAGGTCCATAGATCACTAAAGATGACAATGCAGCTGGATAAGATAGTAATAAAGGCCTATGGCATGCTTGCCTTCATTGGAAGGGGCACTGAATATAAGGACAGGAAAGTTATGCTGCAGCTTTATAGAACTTTAGTTAGGTTGCATTGGAAATTTTGCGGACAGTTCTGGGCACCATACTACCAGAAGGATGTGGATGCTTTGGAAAGAGTACAGAAAAGTTTTACAGGATATTGCTTGATATGGGGCATTTTAACTATGAAGAAAGGTTGGATAGACTAGAATGCAGGAGGTTGAGAGGCAACCTGACTGAAGTTTATAAGATTGTGAATGGCATGAATAGAGTGCAAAGTATGAGGCTTTTTCACAGGGTGAAGGAGTCAATTTCTAGCGGACACAGGTTCAAGGTATGGGATGAGGGAGGAATTTAAAACAGATATGCGAGGCAAATTGTTCACACAAAGGGTAGTGAGTGCCCGGAACACACTGCCAGAGGAGGTGGTGGAAACAGACACATTAGCAGCATTCAAGAAGCACCTGGATGAAGACATGAATAAGAAGGGAATTGTAGGATACTGATCCTTAAATGAAGACAGTTTTAGTATGGAAGGGCAAAATGTGTTGGTAGGCCGAAGGGCCTGTTCCTGTGCAGACTTGTTCAGTTGGCATTTAGAGTTGCCTAGTGAAGCTGGTGTAGATACAGCTCCCTCTACGCTACAGCAAAAAGCCCAAGGTCTGTCTCTGCTGCTCGATTGTTCTGGTGTTCCTTTCTCCTGGTCTGGAAGGGAGATATTCCATGAGAAAAATCTGTTGCATTGAATTTGCCCTCGCCTAGGGTGTGTTTATGAGATGCTGCTATATTGGAATAGTCGATGATTAGTAATTAAACATATTATTTTATCAGGTTTTACAATAGAGTTATGCCAATTCTTCTTTTGTATCATTTTATTTAACTGTATTATAACAATAAGCATGTTTTGCTTAAAGCCCTATGTGGACCAATTGAATCACATCTGGAATGCAGTACCTTATACTTGCCTTCAAATAAGGAAGAAATTCGGGTCTAGGCTATCTCTTTGATATATTTTGAGGGGGTTTGGTCTGGTTCATAACAAATCGATATTCAGTCCTGAATACTAGGGAGAATGATGGTGCAACAGGGGGTGCAGCCGGAGATGATGCCTCAGTTGAGTTATCACTAGACTATTATCCCAGCTCAGTCTGGCCTGCCGACGGACACAGACATTTATGCTCAGTGTTCCTGGGTTTGGGTGTAAAGTATCCCAGATTCCCACTCAGTATCAGTGCAATGACTATACCTTGAATCCATTTATGGCAAAGATAAATAATACAGGACTTATTCAACTGGAGCAGGTCCCACCATCTGATCGAGCCAAGTACCCACTATCTGTGTCTCAGAGAATTCTCCGCTCAGACTAGTGGGGTCATTACACAAGTGAAAATGCACAAACTGATAGTGAGAATGCTACTGTTCTACATTGGTGATTGGTTCATCAACAAGTCACAAACATTCTGCGTTTCTGGTATCAACAGGAGAATATATAATGGAAATTAAAGTCTATGTACTTGTTACAGATTTGAGCATTAAATAAAATCACTTCTGTGACCTCTAAATAGGAGTTAAAAATCACACAACACTAGGTTATAGTCCAACAGGTTTATTTAGAAGCACTAGGTTGTGGAGAATAAGGTTGTAAGACACAGTTTATAGCAAAAGTTTACAGTGTGATGTAACTGAAATTATATATTGAAAAAGACCCAGACGTTTGTTAAGTCTGTCATCTGTTAGAATGACCATGTTAGTTTCACTTATTTCATATGTAAATTGCAAAACCTTTTTTAAAAAGTTACATTCTCAAGTGCACTTTAACAACTGGTGTCATGTCGGCCCAGATAAGGTCTTGAAGGTGTTAACTCCCTGTGAGGCTGTCTGTGCCACAATGGTCAAACTGATTCTAATCTAAAAAACATATTTACAGAATCTTACATGGATTCACGCAGTGTTTGAGAAAAGTAAAATGTAATTCTGCAAGTACAACTTCACCCCACAAACTTATATGTGTATGTGTGCATGTGGTGGGTGGGGGGGGGGCGGGTTATGAGTGTCTGTGGGAGGGTGTGTGTATCCAAATCACTCTAAACATGAGATTATGAAAGCACTAAACATGCTGAAGAATATAGAGACTGATGAATGCATTTGTTGTTAGCTGTAGTCATGTGCGTTTGTTCCTGTGATTTATGCTTGGGAATGTCTCCGAATTGTTAACACTTTGAACCATCACATACCATTGTTGCCTGCATTTCCCTTTGCTGGGCACTTGCACAAAACACACACACACACAGTCTCATGTGTATTTCCCTTTGTGTGAATATCACCATGACCATAGTGTATTTCTGTCCCACGTCTCTTCAAATACAACAGAGCTCCTAACACTAATGAGAACCTGATATTTCATTTCTTGAACAAATTTGTGCTGATTTGTCTTATAAACTTGCTTTCTGCTGCTTTAAGTTTGAAGCTGCAGCTTCTTGCCTGGTATGACATCCAGCTTTCTGATTCTTGTTGGAGGAGGATTCATCTGAAGTAAGTGAAGTATTCCATCACTGTGTTGACTTACACCTTGTAGATGTGGGAAAGAGTTTGTGGATTTAAGAGGCAAATACTTACTCACACACAAATATCTGAAGGATTCTATCAAAAATAAGAAATCTACATACTAAAAATTAAAATAAAAAGCCTTATAATAAGATATTGAATCACAGATTAAAAGTAATGTCCCAGAATCCAGCATTTCTATTCTTGAGCATGTTGTTTCACAACAGCAGTGAGGGCAGTATTGTTCAATATGGAGATGTGAGGAAATGATGGTATATTGATATTCTCACCACATCAATACTCTCGAACCCTACATTAATGCTTTGGGGACATGGGTTCAAATCCCACCATGGTAGATGGCATAATATAAATTCAGTAAAAATCTGGAATAAAAAGCAAGTCCAAAATCAACCATGTAAATAATGCTGATTGTCATATAAATCAAACACGTCTGGTTCACTTATTTAGTAATGATTTGGAAATGCCAGTGTTGGACTGGGGTGTATAAAATTAAAAATCACACAACACCAGGTTATAGTCCAACAGGTTTAACTGGAAGCACTAGCTTTCGGAGCACTGCTCCTTCATCAGGTTTATTTCATAGTCATCCTTATCTAGCCTGGCCTACAAGTCACTAAAGACCCACTGCAATGTAGCTGACTCATAACTACCCTATGGGCCTAGTCAGTAACATTTACACTCCCTGTAAAGTAATATAAATCTTATACCTCCTAGCTTCTGGAGTAGAGTCAATGAGGGGCCACTTGTGGTGCAGTGTGAGTGTCCTACCTCAAAGGCAGAAAACCCAAGTTTAAGTCCTCACTACTCCAGAGCTATGTCATAACATTACATTACCTACAGGGTGGAAACAAGCTATTTGGCCCAACAAGTCCACACCGACCCACCGAAGCGCAACCCACCCAGACCCATTCCCCTACATTTACCCCTTCACCTAACACTACGGGCAATTTAGCATGGCCAATTCACCTAACTGCACATTTTTGGATTGCGGGAGGAAACTGGAGCATCCGGAGGAAACCCACGCAGACACGGGGAGAATGTGCAAACTCCACACAGAGAGTCACCTGAGACGGGAATCAAACCCAGGTCTGCTGGCGCTGTGAGGCAGCAGTGCTAACCACTGTGCCACCCATTTTCTGTGTTCTTCCCACTTGATATTTGTGTGTTTGCTGAGGTAGGTGGTAACATTTCTGGTAATGTTTCTTAGTGGTTGGAATATGGGATCTGACTCGAAATGTTTGTTAATGGAATGCCAGGTTGAGTGCCAGACCTTCAGGAATTTCTGTGCATTTCTTTGCCATACGTCAAGGACATTTCTGAAACAAACACCAGACTACTCTGACCCCTAGGTATTATGGTCGCCCACAAATCAGCAATTACGCTACAACAGCTACTGATGAGCATAAAGGATCCCATACCTGCAACTAACAGAATCAACATTATATACAAAATACCATGGAAAGATTGCCACAAAAGGCACACTGGAAAAAAACTAGCCATCAGGATACATGAACACCAACTAGCCACCAAGATATATGATCAACTATCACTTGTGTCCATACACATGGACAAAGAAGGAGACCAATTTGACTGGGACACACGTACCTATCCACGGACAAGCTAAAGACATGCATGGGAATCCCTGGAGGCCTGGCACCAAACCTAGAACTCCATGAACAAACATGTAGAATTATACCCCATACACCAACAACTAAGAAACAAAACCAGATATGAAACCACCCACCTCAGCAAACCGGGAGACATAAATAACAACCAGGACAGAACACCAACGCTTCACGGGAGATGGACTGATTATGTTACCTAATACGGTGTTGAAAAGTCTGCAAACAAACTTTCCAACATGCAAGTCAACAACCTCTGATCCAAATCGTTTTGATGAACAGCAGTGGACCCAGCACCGAAACTTGCTGAACACCACTGGTTACCGGCCTCCAGTCTAAAAACAACTCTACAATCTTCCTCTGTTTTCTATTGTCAAGCTAATTTTGTATCCAATTGTATCCCATGTGATCTAACTATACTAATTAGTCTACCATGTAGAACCTTATCAAAGGTTTTACTAAAGTCTATGTCAACAACATCTAATGCTCTACCTTTATTAATCTTTTTAATTACGTCCTCAAAAACCTCAATCAAATTGATGGGACACAATTTCCCAATCACAAAACCATACTGACTATCCTTAATCTGTCTTTACCTCTCCAAATGCAATGTATTTTATAATTTTATTTTTATAAATATGATATTTTATAATCTCTTCAACAACTGGCTCGAAGGTAGAAGATAGTGTGCTGACGCATGATTGCCTTCAGATTGGGGGCCTGTGACCAGCAGTGTGCCACAAGGATCGGTGCTGGGTTCATTGCTTTGTGTCATTTATATAAATAATATGGATGTGAAGTGTCGTTAGTCAGTTTGCAGATGACCACAGAATTGGAGGTGTAGTGGACAGCGAAGAAGGTTACCTCAGATTACAACAGGATCTTGACCAGATGGGCCAATGGGCTTAGGAGTGGCAGATGGAGTTTAATTTAGATAAATGTGAGGTGCAGCATTTAGGAAAGGCAAATCAGGGCAGGACTTGTATACTTAACACTAAGGTCCTGGGGAGTGCTGCTGAACAAACAGACCTTGGAGTGAAGGTTCATAGTTCTTTGAAAGTGGAGTCGCAGGTAGATAGGATAGTGAAGGTGGTGTTTGGTCAGAGCATTGAGTAAAGGAGTTGGGAGATCATGTTGCGGCTGTACAGGACCTTGGTTAGGCCACTTTTGGGATACGGTGTGCAATTTTGCTCTTCCTGCTATAAGATGGATGTTGTGAAACTTGAAAGGGTTCTGAAAAGACTTACAAGGATTTTGCTAGGGTTAGAGAGTTTGAGCAAAAGGGAAAGGCTGAATGGGTGGGGCAATTTTCATTGGAGTATCTGAGGCTGAGGGGTGACCTTATAGAGGTTTATAAAATCATGCAGGGGCATGGATAGGACAAATAGACAAGGTCTTTTCCCTGAGATGGGGGAGCTCCAGAATTAGAGGGCATAGGTTGAGGGTGAGAGGGGAGATATTTAAAAGGGACCTAAGAGGCAACTTTTCCACATAGAGGGTGGTGCATGTATGGAATATGCTGCCAGAGGAAGTGGTGGAAGCTGGTACGATTACAACATTAAAAGGCACAGGATGAGCACAGGAATAGGAGGCATTTAGATGGATCTGGGCCAAGTGCTGGCAAATAGAACTAGATTAGTTTAGGATATCTGGTCAGCATGGATGAGTTGGACCGAAGGGTCGGTTTCTGTGCTGTACATCTCTATGACTCTATAACTCCATGTGGCACCGATGACAGATTCACTGGTCTATAGTACCCTGGCTTCTCCTTAGAGCCTTTCTTTAAATAAAGGCACATTAATCGACCTGCAGTCCTCTAGTGCCCCATAGATATCTATGGTAGGGGGCCCACAATTTCTTCTCTGTCTATCCACAACGTCCTGGGATACAGTTGATCAGGTCCCAGAGATTTATCCACCTTTATGTGTTTTTAAGATCTCCAGCACCTCCTCTTCTGTAATGTGGATTGTTTTCAAAACATCAATATTTATTCTCAGTTCTCTCGCCTTCATGTTTCTCCACAGTAAAAACTGGCACAAAATTTAGTATGCCTGCCATCATCTGTGGTTCCACACAAAGATAACCTCATCCATCTTTAAGGTGCCTTATTTTTTCCTTAGCTGCTCTTAACATATGTGTTGAATCTCTGGATTATTGTTAACCTTATCTGCCATGGTTATCTCACCTCCTTTTGTCCCCTGATTTCCCTCTTAATAATGGACCTATCTATCTCTCTTGAAATACTCTTCAAAGGATTCACTTGATCCCAGTTGTCTATACCTAACATATGCCTCCTTATACTTGTTCAAACAGAGCCTCAATGAAGGCAGCATTTGGGTTACATGCCGTTATTGCATAGTGCATTGAGTATAGACTTTGGGAGGTCATGTTGCAGCTGTACAGGACATTTGTTAGGCCATTATTAAAATACTGTGCGCAATTCTGGCCTCCCTGCTATGAGAAGGATGTTGTGAAATTTGTAAGGGTTTAGGAAAGTTTTACAAGGATGTTGCCAGGATTGGAAGATTTGAGCTATAAGGAGAGGTGGAATACACTGGGGCTATTTTCCCTGGAGGCTGAGGGGTGACCTTACAGAGGTTTATAAAATCATGAGGGGCATGAATAGGGTAAATACACAAGGTACTTTCCTCGGGTTGGGCGAGTCAAAAGCTTGAGGGCACAGGTTTAGTATGAGAGGGGAAAGATTTAAAAGGGGCAGTTTTTTCACGCAGAGGGTGGTGCATGTATGGAATGAGCTGCCTGAGAAATTGTTGGAGGCTAGTACAATTACAACACTTAAAAGGCCTCTGGATGGGTATATGAATAAGAAGGGTTTAGAGGGATATGGGCCAAGTGCTGGTGAATGGGACAAGATTAATTTAGGGTAACTGGTTGGCATAGACGAGTTGGACCGAAGTCTGTGCTGTATGTCTCTGCGACTTTATGTCTTCATCCACTGTACTCGCATTTACCAGCTTTACTCTAACAGGAACATAATGGTGTCCAGAAAGAAAATCACTGCCAAGGTGCTGCAGGGATTAAAATCCCATATTTGTGATGATTTTTGCATCCCCAGGATTAAGAGGCGATTGGTGAAATCTCTCATTTTCTGGAACAGTCTCAGTGGAATGGAATTTTTTTTAGTCACTTGTGGGACATGAGCATCACTAGCTGGCCAGCATTTATCACCAGTGCCCAGTGGCTCTTGAGAAGTTGGTGATGAGCTGCCTTCCTGAATTGCTGTAGGCCATGAGATATAGGTAGACCCCTCAGGGAGGGAATTCCATGATTTTGAACCAGCGACGGTGTAGGAATGGCAATATATTTCCAAGTCAGGATGGCGAGTGTCTTGGAGTGGAACTTGAGGGGTTGGGGTTCCATGTATCTGCTGCCCTTGTCCTTCTAAATGGAAATGGTCATGGATGCTTAGCTATCTACTAATCTGTCTCTTCACCTTCAGGGATCTGTGGGCAAGACCCCTGTTCCTCTGAGTTTCCTAGTGTCCTATCATTCACTGAGTACTCCCCTTGTCTTGTAACACAGGAACAGGAGATCATTCAGTTCCTCAATCCTGTTACACAGGAATAGGAAGGAGACCAGTCAGTCCCCCAGCAGATAAGATCAGTGAGCTCAGAATAAACCTTGGCTGATGGGAGGGAGATGGAGCAATCTGGGATCATCTTGCTGTGTGTGAAGCCTGCACCCTCACCCCGCATCCCTTATGACAACCCGTGAAAAGAATGAGTTCTGAAGTCAGACAGAATCTTTTGCTTTATTTAGGAATCGAAAGGAACTTGTTGCGATGCCTTTGCCCCATCTCACCTTCGGTCCCAAATTCCCATGCATCGAATGGTACACTCTCCGTGGTTCGCTGAGGATCAGCCCACTGTCTTTTAGCGCAGAGCGGAATCGCTGGACCTACAGAGCACAGAGAGATGGAGATGAGATGAGTTTGTTCGCTGATAGCCCCTTGCTGCCCTCCCTCTCTCTATCCCACAGGGTAGCTGTCCCTTCTCTGCCCAATCCTGAGGCAGTGATTCTTCTCCTCCAGTCAAATCTACCCTCTTCTTCTGTAATACCTCTCCCAGACAACTATCCCTATGGGATTGTGATTCCTACCTCAATCGATGAGCCTAAAAAAATTCTGATTGTTTCCTCCTCCCCCACAAACTTTCTTTCATTATTCCAGGGTTTTGTGATTGCTATTTGGACTGACAAACTCCCATTTTTATCCCAGGTTAAAACTCAGTTTAGAAGATTGCGATACTGCAGACTTGAACTGTTTCCTGAGATGTAAGGGACAAGGAGAAGTTGGTATGAAGGAATTAAAGGCAACATTCCAATTAACCATACCTGGGAGAAAAAGGAGTCAAAGCAACATAAATAACCCGTTTCCAGGGTTAGCAAAGTTAATTGTTTGACAACCAGCTGTCTTGTGACTAATAGGTAATTAATATTCCCTGCATGAGGGATGTACTGAAGTGAAGGGGTTACTGGCACAACATGCAATGTTTTGAATAGAAAGTTGGCATCAAGTGTAACAAGGATCAGAAAAGCTACTCCCAATAAGAAGGCAATCCAAAGACTTGAATACTCCAGAATCAATATTGTGGATGAACAAATCTAAAGGAGCATCAATCATGTCACATCACAAGGCAGAAAATTCTAGAAGATTTCAGATTCAGGGTTCCTCAGCAGCAGAACTCTGAAGAACGGCACTGTACAAGGATGATACCCTGGACATCCAAAGACAGACATTGTAGGTCGTAATCGTAGCTAAATTCCACCATGAATCAGGTAATACCCAAGCTGGGTTGTGAGGCCTAACTCGCTGACCGGAGGTCCTTATTTTGGCTGCCACGTGCAATAAAGATTAAGTACAGACTAACCTCAATTATCCGTATTTTGGATTATCCGAACAAGGTCTCAAGGTCTAATAAAAATATTACATCAAAGAGGTAGGTGAATTTGGATTGCCTGTACTGAAGAACATGTGAAAACACTGGCAAAATCAAAGAAACACAAGCACCTCAAACAACAATGACTGGAGTTTTTGGTTTCACGTAAGGGTTAGTTACACAGTCCTTTTCAAAGGTATGTGCTTTATTTCCGGCACTTTACTGGGCAGTTCTTGAAAAAAATTGCCGAGAAAGTAAACACGCGCAAGGCAGTGCTTCTGATTTCCTACTGTGACACTGAGTTCACAGAAACTTGATAAATGCTCTTGTGATTGTAGAAGCTGTTCAGGACCTTGCTTAATGCAGGGATTTCATATATTTATGTGATGTTAAGGGTTTAAGTCCTTCTCAGTTTAACCTGCAATTTGCAGAATGCAAAGATTAGTTTGTTCAAATAGCAGACTCATCAAAATTATTGATTGAAACAAACTGTCTGGTAGAGCACTGCGATCCGAACGAGAAGGTGCTCGCCCAACTCATTCAGATAATAGAGGTTCCTCTGTTTTAAGACTGGATTGTCTTGGAGATTCCTTAGTAAGTAGCCAAATTAAAGGTAGCTTGTGGTAATTCACCCACAAGATCTAATTGAAGTTTGTAAGATGCTAAAGGAGATTAACAAAGTAGACGCAGAGAAGATGTTTCCCCTTGTGGGGCAATGTAGGTTAAGAGGCTGAAAGATTTGGGAGGATGTACTGCAACATTGAGTCAAAGTTAAAATCAGATCGGCCATGACCTTATTGAACGGCAGAGTAAGCTGGAGGAGCTGAGTGGCTTCCTTACGGTCCTCGTTCATATGAGAGGTCATCGTTTTAGGCTTAACATGTGGCACGTTTAATAACAGACATGACGAGGGTTGGTACCTGGGACTTCGATGTTGTGGCCATTACAGAGACGTGGGTAGAACAGGGACAGGAATGGCTGTTGCAGGTTCCAGGGTTTAAATGTTTTAGTAGGGTCAGAGATGGGGGTAAAAGAGGGGGAGGTGTGGCATTGCTTGTCAAGGATAATATTACAGCAGTAGAAAGGGTGATGGAGGAAGACTTGCCATCTGAGGTAGTGTGGGCGGAGGTTAGAAATAGGAAAGGTGAGGTCACCCTGTTCGGAGTTTTCTACAGGCCTCCTAATAGTCCGTGAGAAGTAGAGGAAAGTATTGCCAGGATGATTCAGGAGAAGAGTGAAAGTAGCAGGGTGGTTGTTATGGGGGACTTTAACTTCCCAGATATTGACTGGGAAAGCTATAGCTCGAGTTCGTTAGATGGGTCGGTGTTTGTCCAATGTGTGCAGGAGGGTTTCCTGACACAATATGTAGACAGGCCAACAAGAGGTGAGGCTATACTGGATTTGGTTCTAGGTAATGAACCAGGCCAGGTGTTAGACTTGGAGGTAGGTGAGCACTTCGGGGGCAGTGACCACAACTCGGTGACTTTTACTCTCGTGATGGAGAGGGATAAGTGTGCACTGCAGGCCAACAGTTATAGCTGGGGGCAGGGAAATTATGATGCGGTGAGGCATGACTTAGGATGCGTGGATTGGAAAAATAGGCTTCAAGGGAAGAACACAAATGATATGTGGAGATTGTTCAAGGAACAGCTGATGGGTGTCCTTGATAAGTATGTACCAGTCAGGCAGGGAGTAAAGGGTCTTGTGAGGGAGCCGTGGTTTAATAAGGAATTGGAATCCCTTGTGAAAGGGAAGAGGGCGGCCTATGTAAAGATGAGGCGTGAAGGTTCAGTTGGGGCGATTGAGAGTTATAAGGTAGCCAGGAAGGATCTAAAGACAGAGCTAAGAGCAGCGAGAAGGGGTAATGAAAAGTCCTTAGTTGGTAGGATTAGGGAAAACCCAAAGGCTTTCTACAGGTATGTCAGGAATAAAAGGATGACTAGGGTAGGTATCGGTCCAGTCAAGGATAGTAGTGGGAAGTTGTGTGTGCGGAGGTGGAGGAGATTGGTGAGACACTGAATCAAAACTTTTCGTCAGTATTCACTCAGGAACAGGACATTGTTGCCGATGTGAATATTGAGTCACAAGTGATTAGAATGGATGGCCTTGAGGTACGTAGGGAAGAGGTCTGGGGAATACTGGAAAGGATGAAAATAGATAAGTCCCCTGGGCCTGATGACATTTATCCTAGGATCCTCTGGGAAGCTAGGGAGGAGATAGCGGATCCATTGGTCTTGATTTTTATGTCGTCATTGTCTACGGGAATAGTGCCAGAAGACTGGAGGATAGCAAATGTGGTCCCCTTGTTCAAGAAGGGGAGCAGGGATAGCCCGAGTAACTATAGGCCAGTGAGTCTCACTTCTGTTGTGGGCAAAGTCTTAGAGAGAATTGTAAGGGATAGGATTTAATGAACATCTGGATAGGAATAATGGGATCAAGGATAGTCAGCATGGTTTTGTGAAGGGCAGGTCGTGCCTCACAAACCTTATTGAATTCTTTGAGAAGGTGACCAAGGAAGTGGACGAGGGTAAAGCAGTAGATGTGGTGTATATGGATTTTAGCAAGGCGTTCGATAAAGTATCCCATGGCAGGCTAATGCAAAAACTACGGAGATATGGCATTAAGGGTGCATTAGAGGCTTGGATTAGGAATTGGCTGGCTGGAAGGAGACAGAGGGTAGTAGTTGATGGTATAGTTCATCTTGGAGCGCAGTTACTAGCGGTGTTCCAGAAGGATCTGTTTTGGGACCATTGCTGTTTGTCATTTTTATAAATGACCTGGAGGAGGGGCTTGAAGGCTGGGTGAGCAAGTTTGCGGATGACACAAAAGTCTGTGGAGTTGGGGACAGCGAAGAAGGATGTGGCAGGTTACAGCGCGATATAGATAAGTTGCAGAGCTGGGCAGTAAGGTGGCAAATGGAATTCAATGTAGCTAAGTGTGAAGTCATTCACTTTGGTAGGAGTAACAAGAAGATGGATTACTGGGCTAATGGTAGACTACTTGGTAGTGTGGATGAGCAGAGGGATCTTGGTGTCCATGTACACAGATCTCTGAAAGTTGCCACCCAGGTAAATAGTGCTGTGATGAAGGCATATGGTGTACTGGGCTTTATTGGTAGAGGAATTGAGTTCCGGAGTCCTGAGGTCATGTTGCAGTTGTATAAGACTCTGGTGTGGCCTCATCTGGAGTATTGTGTGCAGTTTTGGTCGCCATACTATAGGAAGGATGTGGAGGCATTGGAACAAGTGCAGAGAAGGTTTACCAGGATGTTGCCTGGCATGGTAGGAAGATCATATGAGGAAAGGCTGAGGCACTTGGGACTTTTCTCATTGCAGAAAAGAAGGTTTAGGGGAGATTTGATAGAGGTGTACAAGATGATTAGGGGTTTAGATAGGGTTGACAGTGAGAACCTTTTTCCGCGTATGGAGTCAGCTGTTACTAGGGGACACAGCTTTAAATTAAGGGGTGGTAGGTATAGGACAGATGTTAGGGGTAGATTTTTTACTCAGCGGGTTGTGAATTCATGGAATGCCCTGCCAGTAGCAGTGGTGGACTCTCCCTCTTTATGGTCATTTAAGCGGGCATTGGACAAGCATATGGAGGTTATTGGGCTAGTGTAGGTTAGGTAGGCTTCGGTCGGCGCAACATCGAGGGCCGAAGGGCCTGTACTGCGCTGTATTTTTCTATGTTCTATGTTCTCATAAGGGGATTTGCTTCTCTAGAGTGTGATAGTCACTGAATAAATTTGAGGTGGTAGACAATTTTTTAGTCAGTAATGGTTTCAAGACAGTGGGCAGGACTGTGGAGTTGAGGCCGGATGCAATCAGCCACAATCCTGTTTAAGTGAGTCACCCATCTTTCCTCCTAAACTAATCAGGACCCTCATTCTCTTAAAGTTCTCGGGACTTACCGACTCTGCCCGGTATTCCCAAGGGATAGCCCGGAATTGGAGGTAGCCAATCCCGGCCTCAAGACAGCGTTGAGCTAGCACACGGCCCACAGTCTCGGCTGCAGTGACGTCCCGGGTGCTGTATAGGTGCTTCTTGATGGACCACTCTTGGGTCGAAGCTGAGATGACCACCTCGCCCTGACTGCTTGCTGCCTCCACACAGGCTGTGACGTGCCTCTGGCTCTTCCTGAAACGCAACCTGGCATCAAGCAGTAGAGAGACAGAAAAATCAATGACAAAGGAAATGAGAGATATCAGCAGCAAATCATCCTGTGAGGCACCACTTACCACAACTGCACTCCCCTGCCTTCTTCAATCGTCTTTGTCACTTCATCAAAAACTCAATTAAGTTGGTGAGATACCATTTCTCATGCACAAAACCATGTTGACTATCCCTAATAAGTCCTTGGCTTTCCAAATGCACATAGATCCTATCCCTCACAATCCCCTCCAACAACTTACCCACCACTGACATCAGTTCCCTGGCTTTTGCTTACTACCTTTCTTAAATAATCACACCACATTAGCCACCCTCCAATCTACTGGCACTTCATTCGTGGCTATCGATGATACAAATATATCAGCAAGGGACCCAAAAATCACTTCCCATACTTCTGAGGCGTTAGATAAAGTCCTTGGGATTACAGGAATGAAATGGGATCAGGGAACCGAGTTGGCTGATCAGCCATGATCACATGGATTGTTAAAAGGGGTAAACAGCCTCCTCCTTTGCTTATACTGTATGTTTCTATGAGCCCTGTGTGACCTTATTTCTAAGTCAATGAATGCGAACATGGCGCTACAGCTAGCAGTTTGGAAAACAAGTAGTCCTTTGGCCTTTTTATGAGTAGTAGTGAGTCCAGCCGTTAAACTGTCTTCCATTTTCTTCCACGTAATTTTGGTGAGATGGAATATTCCATCTTGTTTTGACATTCCTGATAAAGGACTTACCCCCGGAACGTCGACTCTCCTGCTCCTCGGATGCTGCATGACCTGCCATGTTTTTCCAGCGCCACACTTTTCGACTCTAGTTTTGAGGCACAGTCTCAGAATAAAAGGGAAGCATGAGGAGGAATTTCTTCTCTCAGAGGGGAGTGAATCTGCGGAACTCTTGACCACAGAGGGCGGTCGAGGCTGAGTCATTAATTATATTGAAGGCTGCGATGAGATTTTTAATCTGGAAGGGATCAAAGATTATAAAGAAAGACAGGAGAGTGGAGTTGATAATTGCCAAATCAGCCATGACCCCATCGGACAAAAGAGTACATTCAATTGGCTGACCTCTGTTCCAACATCATATGGACTGTCAGGTAGATACTGCGGTTACTCAGGGAACACAGCAACTAACGTGCAGACAGCAAGAACTGACTAACAGCACTGTGATATCGGGCTGATTGCCTGTTTTCACCAACTGGACACAAGTTTTAAAGATTCAAATTGGCATTCACAGTGCTTCTTCCAAGGAGGTCACGAAATCTTTAATATGGACTTCAGACAGCAGTCAGCCAGTTAGATGTCACAGAGGGACACAGTCTGGCACTCCCTCAGCACTGACCCTCCAACAGTGTGCTACTCCAGTACAACAGTTCTGACATCAGCCCAGATACCAGTGGTTAGATTTCTGCTCTCCCATCTAACCCAGAATCTCGGAAGTCTGAGACAAGAGGACTATTCACTGAAGAATTTTCACATTCACTCGGCCAGAGGCAGAACTCAGGGACAAAGAGCTGACAGCCACTGGCAATGGAAACGGGAAATTGGCAGAAACTGACACAGCAGTGAACCTGCACAGTTACTGCCTTTGCTGTTTGAATTCGTGAATCACTGGACATTGGAATACATCTGGGAAAACAAACAAGTGAAATTCACAACTAATCTTGGAGGAACCTGTTTGGGAGAGGGGACAGCACAGAAACAGGTAAGTGGATATTTTAAGCATGGCCTTACAGTAAATCTGCAGTTGTGAGTAGAGTTGGTGTTTTATTATGTTTTTTTGAGATATGCCTCTTGATTAAACTTAAAATATAAGCCACAAGTATTAATTTAACCTGGAGCAGTGTTTTGTAGAGGAATAAGACAGTGCTATTTTCTGTGTCTGTAGACTAAAAGCAAAAATGGCCTTTAGTAGAGTGATATGCTCTTCTTGTCGGATGTAGGAGTTCAGGGAGAGTTTAAGGGTTACTGAGGACTATATCTGCAATATATGCCGTTGATTAAGAATCCTTTCAAATTGAATGGAACAGTTGGAGAGACAGTTCGAGGTAATGAGGAATTTACAAGAGCAGGGAGACATGAAGGATGGCAGTTATAGGAAGAGGGAAAAGATGCAGATCCAGTCACATAGATTGGTTAACTCCAGGAAAGGTAAGAGAGGTAGACAGTTCGTGCAGGAGTCTTCTGTGGCTATCCCCATTTCAAATAAGTATGCTGTTTTGGAACATGTGGGGTTGATGATTCTCAGGGAAACGTAGCAAACAGCCAAGATTCTGGTACTGAGACCAGTTCTAATGCAATGACAGGTATATCAGGTTCCAAGAGATCGATTGAATTTGAGGACTGTCTCGAATTTGAGGACAGATGGTCCTGTGGCCAGCGGCATAAAATCAGAATGGTGTGTTGTATTCCTGGTGCCAGAGTCAAGGATGTCTCAGAGGGGATGCAGAATGTTCTCAAGTGGAAGAGGGGCCAGCAGGAGGTCATTGGAACCAATGACATAGGAAGGGAAAAGATTGAGATTCTGAAAGGAGATTACAGGGAGTTAGGCAGGAATTTAAAAAGGAGGCCCATGAGAGTACTAATATCTGGATTACTCCTGGTGCTATGAGCTAGTGAGGGCAGGAATAGGAGGATAGAGCAGATGAATGCATGGCTGAGGAGCAGGTGCACGGGAGAAGGATTCAAAATTTTGGATCATTGGAAGCTCTTTTGGGGTAGAGGTGACCTGCACAAGAAGGATGGATTGTACCTAAATTGGAAGAGGACTAATATACTGGCAGGGAGATTTGTTAGAGCTGCTTGGGAGGATTTAAACTAGTATGATGGGGGTGTGGGACCCAGGGAGATAGTGAGGAAAGAGATCAATCTGAGACTGGTACAGTTGAGAACAAAGGCGAGTCAAACAGTAAGGGCAGGCAGGAACAAAGCAGAGAACAGAGTAGGACTGATAAATTAAACTGCATTTATTTCAATGCAAGAGGCCTAACAGGGAAGGCAGATGAACTGAGGGCATGGTTAGGAACATGGGACTGGGATATCATAACAATTAGAGAAACATAGCTCAGGGATGGACAGAACTGGCAGCTTAATGTTCCAGGATACAAATGCGAGGAAGGATAGAAAGGGAGGCAACAGAGGAGGGAGAGTGGCGTTTTTGATAAGGGATAGCATTACTGCTGTACTGAGGGAGGATATTCTCGAAAATACATCCAGGGAAGTTATTTGGGTGGAACTGAAATAAGAAAGGGCTTGTTGGGCTTGTATTATAGACTCCCTCATAGCCAGAGAGAAATTGAGAAACAAATTTGTAAGGAGATCTCAGAACTAGAGCAATAAGCTTAGGGTGAGAGGGGAAGACATAAAAGAGACCTAAGGGGCAACTTTTTCACACAGAGGGTGGTGCGTGTATGAAATGAGCTGCCAGAGGAAGTGGTGGAGGCTGGTACAATTACAACATTTAAAAGGCAATGAATGGGTATACGAATAGGAATGGTTTGGAGGGATATGGGCCAGGTGCTGGGAGGTGCCAGACTGGGTTGAGATATCTGGTCGGTATGGACAAGTTGGACTGTTCCCATGCTGTACATCTCTATGACTCTTTGACTTGCTATCTGAATGCTCATCATTTGGAGATGCCACTGCTGGACTGAGGTGTACAAAGTTAAAAATCACACAACACCAGGTTATAGTCCAACGGGTTTAATTGGAAGCACACTAGCTTTCGGAGTGCCGCTCCATCATCACAACCACCTGAAGAAGGACGAGCGGCACTCCGAAATATAGTGCTCCCAATTAAACCTGTTGGAACTATAACCGGGTGTTGTGTGATTTTTAACTTTGTATCGGAATGCTGTTGACAAACTGAGGGCATTCAAGGGCAAAGCGAAGGAAGATGGAGTGGATTTTTCCCGAGAGAGGTGTACAAGTTAATGAGAGGCTTAGATAGAGTAGGTAGCCAGAGACTTCCCCACCCCCCACCCCCGGGCAGAAATGGGTGACACAAGAGGTCATAATTTTAAGGTGACTGCAGGAAGGTATCGGGGCGATGTCAGAGGTAGGTTCTTTCTTCAGAGAGCGGTGGGTGTGTGGAATGCACTGCCAGCGGTGGTAGAAAAGTCAGTGACATTAGGGCCATTTAAGCAACTGCTGGACAAGCACATGGACGGCAGTAATTTGCAGGGTGTGTAGATGTGGTTGATGTTAGATAAATGCTCAGCACAACATGGTGGGCCGAAGGGCCTGTATTGTGCTGTCCCATGTGGTGTCCGGTGCTCACCGGTGCCAGTAGCTGCCCCTCGGCCAGGTGCTCTGCCAGCCGTTGTCCTTCCTCGCCAGCGCCAGACGCTCCAGGTTCCGGGGGTTGCGGTTCACAAATCGCGGCGAGACCGTCTCGTTCTCTCGCGTGTCCGGGGCGATCGAGGCTTCAGCCGAGGCCGACATCAACCGCCAACCTTCAGGCCCAGAGAGAGAGACGGGGTTAATGCAGGGGCACATGGGTCATCACTGCTGACAATGGCCGGGTGACAGGGGCATGACTCTGCCCACCCAGTACCTGTTCGAGCGGTAGCCGCCACAGCCGCTCGCTCCAGCTGCAACCCGAGAGCGACCGCCACCGCCGCCATTGCGCTGAGAACCCAGCCCCCTGACGTCACTACGGGATACGTAGCCCCGCCCCTCGACCTCACTCCCAGACACTCAGCACTGTCCCCTGAAGCCTCGCCCTCCGCCCATGGACACCAAGCCCCGCCCACTTATTCCCCGCCCTGGCAACTAAGCCCCGCCCCGGCAACTAAGCCCCGCCCCCTAACGCCTCACCCGGTTTGCCAACCCACGCCCCCTGGCAACCAAGCCCCGCCCCCCTGGACATCCTCCCCGGACACCTCGCCTGGCATCCGACGCCTCTCCTGGATACCGCGCCCCGCCCACGGACGTCTCTTCCCCAATATCAAGCCCCGCCCCACCCGGAGACCCAGCCCCGTCGTCCCCGACACCTTTGATTAGTCACTAGCCCCGCCCCCTGACCGCTCAGCCGGAAGCTGGCCTTCACGGCAGTGACGGAACCGTCGCAGTGGGCGGGGCTTCCGTTCGTATCCTTCATTTGATTGGCGTTTGGATGAAGTCCCATCTCCAATCCACACACCATCCCCTTCCCTCACAACTATCCTCCAATCTGTCCCCATTCCACATATCATCCTCAATCTCTCAGAACTGGCCTCATCCCCTGCTGTTATTAGACTGCTGCAAGGACCCCTCTCAGTTAAAATAATGTTGATATTGCTGTTGTTGAAACTGCTTTGTGCACCTTCTGTGCAGTGTAACGTGTATGCCTGGCTCTGCCCAGACACCCTCTGATCTATATGTCCTTGCTTGTTATGATCTGCTTGTTCTGCTCACAAAACAAAGCTGCACTTAGATTACGACAAAAAATACTGCAGGAGGCTGGAGGACACAGCAAGCCAGGCAGCATCAGGAGGTCTTGAAGAAGAGTTATACCCGAAACATCGACATCTCCACCTCCTGATGCTGCCTGGCTTGCTGTGTTCTTCCAGCCTCCTGCCTGTTTATTTCACTCTACTTGGGTACACGTGACTACAATAAATCAAGATGTGGAGGCACATTCTCTCCCAGTCAGGGAACACTTCAGCAGTCAGGGACATCCGGCCTCAGATCTTCAGGGGACTGTCCTCCAAGGCCGACTTCGGGATACGCAACATTGCACTGTGGCCGGGCAGAGGCTCATATAAGTTTGGTACCCATGAGGATAGCTTCAACCAGGATTTTGGGTTCATGCCACACTACAGGGGACCGCACTACACAATACCCACACACTGTTACATACTCACATGGACCCTATCATACACACACATACACCACCCACACTCACACCCATGTACACACTCTCTCACAGGCTTATTCTCCGTCATACTCATGCACACACTCTACCAAGAATGCACACACGCAAACACACCCTCTCACAAGCATTAACACTTACATGCACACACTCACAGTCTTTACCACACACCCACATAAAATCACTCAGAGTCTCTGAGACTTACATGCACGCACACACTCATGTAAGTCTATGGGGTGATTTTGCGTTTACAGTATTGTAATTGCAGATAGATTCTATTTTGTTCAAAAAGCACACAATTTGCAAGCAGTCAATGCAAGCAAGTCAATCCATGTAACATTTTACAAATTCCTACTTTGGAAATAGAACCAGTCTGGCTCAAGATTAAGATACAGACAGGCTCCAACTTCACACAGTTAATGCATTGTCTGAGCTGAAATGTCATCTCTTTTCTAATAAAGCCTGAAGTTATCTCAAGCATGTGACTTGAAAGAAGTTCTGGGATTTACATATTAATGAACTGAAACCTGCAGCCCATTCTAAAAGATGAAAGACTTAACAGCAATCTAGGTTTGTTCAACATATCATTTCAGTTGCATGACACTGTGATCTTTTTCTATAAAGTCTGTGTCTTATAGTCCTGCTCCACAGCTCCCTCATGAGGGAGCAGTGCTGTGAATGCTGGTACTTCCAAATAAACCTGTTGGACTACAACCTGGTGCCGTGTGATTTTTAACAATCTCCATCCCCTGTCTTCATCCTCCACACTATCACATATCTCATATCATCCCCATCCCTACACTGTTCCAAACCTCCACACCATCCTCATTCCACACACCATGTCCATCATTACTCTCACTTTCCCACACCATTTCTCTCATCCCATTGGACAATCTCCACGTCAAGCAACACATTCATCCCAACTATTAGCCCCCATCGAATTGGCCATTCCCCTCATCCAAGGTAACTGTCTATAATTTTCAGTGAGGCCCCACATCATCTATCTACTCAGCCTTGTGTTCTGGCTCAGATTCCTCAACTTCTCCTCATATGACAACCCAGAACCATTCTTGTAGACCTTCTCTGTCACTTCCTTGGGTAACACATCCCTCTTTTGACACAGGGCTCATAGCTGCTCACAATGTAGAAAATGCCGTCTGACCAGAACTTTGTACAGCCTCAACAGTTCACTTCTGCTCTTGTATTCTAGTCCATTCAAAACAAATGCAAACATTGCATTTGCCTTCCTAACTGTTCACTGAATCCACTTGATACCTCAAAAGATTTCTGAATCAAAACTCTGAAATACAGTATCCACATCCTTCATCCTGTGTCCTACTGCCCAGCTCACCATCACTGCTATGTTATTGGCGAGTTTCCATGTTCATCACCAAACCTCCTCTGCACTATCTCCCACATCCTATTTGCCATTCCCAGAATCCAACATTACTGGCATCCCAATGGTCAGTTACCATGGCCATCATAGCACTCCATACCTAACCCACCATCACTCTAAACCCAGCATGCACATCTCCATGTCCAGTCTCCATGTACATTATCACTCTCTTTCTCACACATACCTCACCAACATTCCCATCCTATTGGCATTCATGCCATCATTCCTCTGCCTGACCGCCCACATCATCACACCAACACCAATGGCCAATCACCATGTCCATTATTACTCTGACAGCTCACCATTGTTGCAAGCCCAGTCACTCATCTCCGGAGGCAGCATCATTCTGTCTTCTGTGATGATACTATGGCTTTATGTATTGTATTATGACACAGGTGGTGAACTCCTCTGTTAATTAAACGAAACACCCAAAAAGGTTCACCTCACCTCATAATCTGTTAAAATATGAGTAATAGAGAACATCCAAATTCCACAATTTAGAGAAAATAACATTAATTTATTCCTTAACTCTAAAAGTGAACATGAAACAACAAATCACAACTCTAAGCTCCTTCCTCCCTCTCTTAACTGCTTATTGTCTGCCTACAATTCTATAACAATGAACTCTTCCAATAAAAAATATATTAATATTACATCAATTTAGTTTCAAAACCATACAGTGGCTGTCGTCTCCGGTGTCTGTCTTCTTTTGGCTGAAGATCTCTCTGGGTTGCTTTCTGCCTTTTAATGTGAAGATATTTCATATGAAGAAGATACCTCTGACAGAGAGTGTTTTTGAATGGCAGTCTTTCTTGATAGCAGTTACTCTCTCAATAACAGTTGCTCTGTCAGACTTTCTAAATGCCGGCTTTTTTTTTAATACCCCAACATCAGATCGTCTCACTGGTTGTATGTGTGCAAAAACAATAAATACAAACGCGATTGGGTTTAGGTATCCTGGGGCATAATTCAAAATGATTGGTTAAGTTTGAATTCTTGTCAAAGCAGCAACCAACTCATGTATCCATTTCACAGCCAAATTATACATATTTTCAAATTTCCAATACTCTCTGAAACTGCCATCTAGTCACCACAGGTGCGTGTCAGCTCTCAGTTCAGAACAGCATTTACTCTCTCTTAAACTTCAACTTCATAACACCTCCCCCCCGGTTAAGAAAAAGATGGACCATCATAATGAAACAACTGCTTCATCTTTTTTCTAATTCTTAAATCCCATTACAATAAAATACATAAGACATTAATTTAAGATCATATTAAATTTCTGCACACATATACATAACATAAGGTATCTGTCCAATCTTAGTTGTAATTTATCTGTTGAATTCACAATAACACGTGCTGTCAGATGAAATTCCTTGATGGCCTTTGTCTTTGCGATCCTTGAGGTCAACCTTCCATGACAGATTTTATGCCCCAAAAGCATCACCTCGGTTTTCGCAAATTCTGTTTTCTTTACATTTATTACGGTTTTATTTCTCTTAATTGTACAAAGAGCTCTGCCAACTGTACCATGTGATCTTTCCATGACTTGCTAAACATCAATATATCATCCAGATAAACTGCACAGTTTGTTAACTCAGCCACGACTCTGTTCATAAATCTTTGGGATGTGGCTGGTGTGTTCTTCATTCGACTTTGAATTGATATAGCCTATTTGGAATGACAAATGCAGAAACCTCTTTCACTTTCTCTGATAAAGGTACCTGTCAATAACCACACAGTAAGTCCAACTTTCTGATGTAACTAGTTTATCCAACCTTCACCCTACAGTCCTCCAATCTTGTATGAGTCTGATTTTGTTACGGCATTGATCTTCCAATAGTCCACACAAAACCATTGAGTCTTGTCAGGTTTGGGAACTATCACGATCGGCGAACTCCACTTGCTCTGACTCAGTTCGAAGATATCTCCGTTAAGCATCACATCCACTTCCTTCTGGACCTGTGTGGCTTTGAAATGAAGAAGTCTGCAGGGGTGTTATTTTATGCATCAGCATTCCCAACTTCCAGCTCATGCACAACAGTATTAGTCCTCCTCATCTTATTCCTGCATATGGTTTCATGCTGCTGCACCAATCATTTCAACTGGATTCTTTGCTCCTGAGACAGAGAGTTCATTAACCTATCCCACTCCTCAAGGACTTCCTCACTGAGACAATGAAATGTCCCCCCTACCTCCACGTGGATTGGATTCGCAGACGGGGAGTGTGAGGAGCGTTTAGAGACAGCCTGCAAAACCTCGCTCCTGCAGTAGCCCAAGGGTCTCGCGTGTTGGGGAAATGGCTCAATCATAATATAGGAGGCCTGCGGATGCTCTCTCTGTGGATGGGCACCGTTTCGCTGAGTACCTGAGGGTAGTGCATGGGTGGACTGCTACAATAGGGGCTGTGATCCAATAATCCCTTGTCCAGTGACCCTACTCTCTGTGTCCCCTGCATTGATCGGTATTCCTGTCCCGACATCACTGTGCCTGGCTACCACTTCCTCCCAGTCTAATGGTTCCTCTGTTTTTGCCGTTTTTGTTTTCTAAGAAAACTCTTGAGAAGTTTTAGAAACTGAAAGAACTGCAGAATTATGTGGGGCATGGATAGGATAAATAGACAAAGTCTTTTCCCTGGGGTCGGGGAGTCCAGAACTAGACGGCATAGGTTTAGTGTGAGAGGCGAAAGATATAAAAGCGACCAAAGGGTCAACGCTTTCATCCAGAGGGTGGTACGTGTGTGGAATGAGCTGCCAGAGGAAGTGGCGGAGGCTGGTACAATTGCAACATTTTCGAGGCATTTGGATGGGTATATGAATAGGAAGGGTTTGGAAGGATATGGGCCGGGTGCTGGCAGGTGGGACTAGATTGGGTTGGGATATCTGGTCGGCATGGGCAGGTTGGACCGAAGGGTCTGTTTCCGAGCTGTACATCTCTATCTCGATGACTATGTCTACGCTGTAAATCAGAAACCAAACCCGAAGTCGGTGGTAAAGCTGTATGAAGAGAAATCAGAGTTCACGTTTCGGTCCGGTGAACCTTTCTGAGAACTTGACAAGTTTTAATTGTGTGATCGTTCCAGGGTTGCCCTGGGATTTTCGTGCTATTTCTGTTATTGATTGATTTCAGATGATGAGAAATCCGAAATGCTGCTTTGTGTGTATTAAAAAGTGAGGCGGGGCATCAGGAGACCGATCCATTCAGTAAAACTCGGTCTTTGATGACTTCTCAATTCTAATATTTCACTGCAAAATTTCCAACAAAACAACAACGAAATTTCGAGCCAAGAACTATTGTGGCACATCAGCTGATTTCTAGAGCCCTTCTGGCTGTAGCGATGGTGGTATAGTGGTGAGCATAGCTGCCTTCTAAGCAGCTGACCCGGGTTCGATTCCCGGCCATCGCAAGCAGTGCATTTTAACACCACTCCACAACCAAAAGAGCCGATCGATTCAGTGGGAATGAAACACCTCCGTCTGCACATCACATTGAGTCTGCCAGACCTCTGGAGTGCAGACACAACTTTGAAGTTGAGGATGTCCCCAGGAGGATTAAGGAGTCAAGTCGAGCACGGTTCAAAGAAACACGAGTCATGGCAGAATTCCTTGGTTTTCCATCTTATTTCGAAAGAAATGTTTCCGGATTTCACTCATTTCAACATTACTCTCATTTTGTTTTTTGTGAACTACAGCCTAATATCAAGTGAAATGTGGGTGGACAGTTCACAAATATCCAAACAACGTTATTTCTCATATCGAATCGGTAATGTTATTGTTTGAGGTGCAGGTCAGAAATAGGAGGAGTGGACACCAGCTGCTTTTATATTTCCAGTATGAGAAAATGATTCGATAAAACTCTGAGAGATGATAGAAGTGACCACACAGTGAGTGAAAGTTTAATCCAGGATAAAGTTAAAAATCACACAACACCAGATTACAGTCCAACAGCTTTACTTGGAAGCACTAGTTTTAGGAGTGCTCCGAAAGCTACTTGGACGATAACCTGGTATTGTGTGATTTTGAACTTTGTCCTCCCCAGTCCACCACAGGCTCCTCCACGTCATCATCCGATATAGTCATCATGGATTTGTTAAGGGAAGGTAGTGTCTGATGAAGGTGACTGATTTTCTTTGAAGGATAAAGAATGGATGGAGTGTATCCGATGTAGATCAACCTGATGATAAGAAGGACCATAAGACGCAGTATTTATAGCAAAAGGATTACAGTTTAATGCAGCTGAAATGATATATTAAACACATTTAGGTTAAGCCTTTCATCTTTTATAATGGGTTTACTAGTTTCCGTTCTTTAATATAAGAACCTCAGAACCTTTTCAAAGTTACGTTGTCGAGATAACTTCAGGTTGTCTAACAAGAGATGCCATCTCAGCTCAGACAATGCATTAAAGGTGTGAGGTTAAAGTCTGTCTGTGTCCCAATCTTGAGTCAGACTGGTTCTAGCCTCCCAGTCGGAGAGCACTTCAGCGCTCTGTGCCTTTCGGTCTCGGACCCCTGGGTGACAATCCTCCAAGGCAGACTATGGGACAGCCAACAATGCAAAGTGGCCAAGCAGAGGCTGATAGTCAAGTTCGGTACCCATGGGGATGACTTTAACTGGGCACTTTGGTTCATGTCACACGACACGTGACAACACTGCACTGTATACTATTTCACGGACACTACACAAGTACACGCACACACACAAAAGCACACTCCTACCGACCCACACACACATGCATACCCTCTCTCAAACACAAGCTCTCTCTCATAAACTCACTCAAACACTTCCACATTCACAGCCATTCACGCACATTCTCACAAATTGATACCCCAGTACACTCACACACATGCACCTACACACACTCTCACACACCCGCATATCCCTACATGCATACACACACACACAGCCACACACACACACAGCCACACACCCCCACACATGCACCCCCACACACACACATGCATGCACCCACACACGCAGACACACACACACACACAGGACACACACCCACACATGCACCCACACACACACGCATGCACCCACACACGCAGACACACACACACACACACACACACACATATACACACACACACACACAGTCCCCCCCGCACCCCCCACACACACTGATTCCGGGTTCTCACGACTCTCAGCTGGAGACTATCATTGCCTGCAGACCCGACTTTCATCCCCCCACGACACCATGAAGGGTAACACTTGCTCATGCCCTTACACTGCCGTCTGTGCCCTCCCTTGACCCCGTCCTTTCCATCTTGCCCACCGCCCCTCCATGACGCTCTCCCTCCTTCCGGCGCAGGTTTGCTCTGACAATGTCAATTTCACGTCCTTTGTCAATTTCACTTCCTGTGTCAATTTCACCGCACTACGTTTTCTTTTTCCCCTCACGAACCGGGATCACCCTACGCTGTGCTTGCTGACCCCACCCCCTACGTTTACCTTCCCGGATAGCGCTTTGTGTTTCGTTGGACCCGCAGGAGTAGCTGCGGACGTTCTGCTTTAACCTGAGCGGATAACACTGTTCTGCTCGGAGACAGGGAGGTCTGCAGATGCTGGAGCCCGAAACATCGATTTCCCTGCTGTGCGTTTCCAGCAACACACTCTCGACACTGTTCTGCCACGACCCTGTCTCGGTTGCACACAATCCCATTCATCATTAAGGCGCCACGGCATCCCAAGGACTTGGGACCCATGGGAACTAAATGATGACAGCGGCCTCAGCACTCTGCACCCCCTGACCTTGGAAAGCCCATCTTGGTTCAGGTTACCTATCTAGGGCAGGGAGGGTTTTGCGTGCACTGCCTTCCCACATCAGTGGAAGCGACCTTCACTAAACAGCTGCCCATGACTACCCCTTGCTGTGAAGTTAAACATCACACAACACCAGGTTATAGTCCAACAGATTTAATTGGAAGCTCTAGATTTCGGACAACCACCTGATGAAGGAGCAGCGCTCCGAAAGCTAGTGCTTCCAATTAAACCTGTTGGTCTATAACCTGGTGTTGTGTGATTTTTAACTTTCTATACCCCAGTCCAACACTGGCATCTCCAAATCATGCCCTCCTGTGAAAACCCCTTACTGCTGACTGACACCTCCCCCTCTTCTACAAAGTAAAAGAGAAACCTGCAAATCTATCAACGGGATCGAACTTCAAATTAATACATATTCCTCGAGAGGGTTCTGCTTCCCGAACTGTTACCCGGAATTCCCTCCTCTCCACAATTACTGCAGCGTGGCCTCAGTCTAATGGTTCCTCTGTTTTTGCCGTTTTTGTTTTCTAAGAAAACTCTTGAGAAGTTTTAGAAACTGAAAGAACTGCAGAATTATGTGGGGCATGGATAGGATAAATAGACAAAGTCTTTTCCCTGGGGTCGGGGAGTCCAGAACTAGAGGGCATAGGTTTAGTGTGAGAGGCGAAAGATATAAAAGCGACCAAAGGGTCAACGCTTTCATCCAGAGGGTGGTACGTGTGTGGAATGAGCTGCCAGAGGAAGTGGCGGAGGCTGGTACAATTGCAACATTTTCCAGGCATTTGGATGGGTATATGAAGAGGAAGGGTTTGGAAGGATATGGGCCGGGTGCTGGCAGGTGGGACTAGATTGGGTTGGGATATCTGGTCGGCATGGGCAGGTTGGACCGAAGGGTCTGTTTCCGAGCTGTACATCTCTATCTCGATGACTATGTCTACGCTGTAAATCAGAAACCAAACCCGAAGTCGGTGGTAAAGCTGTATGAAGAGAAATCAGAGTTCACGTTTCGGTCCGGTGAACCTTTCTGAGAACTTGACAAGTTTTAATTGTGTGCTCGTTCCAGGGTTGCCCTGGGATTTTCGTGCTATTTCTGTTATTGATTGATTTCAGATGATGAGAAATCCGAAATGCTGCTTTGTGTGTATTAAAAAGTGAGGCGGGGCATCAGGAGACCGATCCACTCAGTAAAACTCGGTCTTTGATGACTTCTCAATTCTAATATTTCACTGCAAAATTTCCAACAAAACAACAACGAAATTTCGAGTCAAGAACTATTATGGCACATCAGCTGATTTCTAGAGCGCTTCAGCCTGTTGCGATGGTGGTATAGTGGTGAGCATAGCTGCCTTCCAAGCAGTTGACCCGCGTTCGATTCCCGGCCATCGCAAGCAGTGCATTTTAACACCACTCCACAACCAAAAGAGCCGATCGATTCAGTGGGAATGAAACACCTCCGTCTGCACATCACATTGAGTCTGCCAGACCTCTGGAGTGCAGACACAACTTTGAAGTTGAGGATGTCCCCAGGAGGATTAAGGAGTCAAGTCGAGCACGGTTCAAAGAAACACGAGTCATGGCAGAATTCCTTGGTTTTCCATCTTATTTCGAAAGAAATGTTTCCGGATTTCACTCATTTCAACATTACTCTCATTTTGTTTTTTGTGAACTACAGCCTAATATCAAGTGAAATGTGGGTGGACAGTTCACAAATATCCAAACAACGTTATTTCTCATATCGAATCGGTAATGTTATTGTTTTAGGTGCAGGTCAGAAATAGGAGGAGTGGACACCAGCTGCTTTTATATTTCCAGTATGAGAAAATGATTCGATAAAACTCTGAGAGATGATAGAAGTGACCACACAGTGAGTGAAAGTTTAATCCAGGATAAAGTTAAAAATCACACAACACCAGATTACAGTCCAACAGCTTTACTTGGAAGCACTAGTTTTAGGAGTGCTCCGAAAGCTACTTGGACGATAACCTGGTATTGTGTGATTTTGAACTTTGTCCTCCCCAGTCCACCACAGGCTCCTCCACGTCATCATCCGATATAGTCATCATGGATTTGTTAAGGGAAGGTAGTGTCTGATGAAGGTGACTGATTTTCTTTGAAGGATAAAGAATGGATGGAGTGTATCCGATGTAGATCAACCTGATGATAAGAAGGACCATAAGACGCAGTATTTATAGCAAAAGGATTACAGTTTAATGCAGCTGAAATGATATATTAAACACATTTAGGTTAAGCCTTTCATCTTTTATAATGGGTTTACTAGTTTCCGTTCTTTAATATAAGAACCTCAGAACCTTTTCAAAGTTACGTTGTCGAGATAACTTCAGGTTGTCTAACAAGAGATGCCATCTCAGCTCAGACAATGCATTAAAGGTGTGAGGTTAAAGTCTGTCTGTGTCCCAATCTTGAGTCAGACTGGTTCTAGCCTCCCAGTCGGAGAGCACTTCAGCGCTCTGTGCCTTTCGGTCTCGGACCCCTGGGTGACAATCCTCCAAGGCAGACTATGGGACAGCCAACAATGCAAAGTGGCCAAGCAGAGGCTGATAGTCAAGTTTGGTACCCATGCGGATGACTTTAACTGGACACTTTGGTCAATGTCACACGACACGTGACAACACTGCACTGTATACTATTTCACGGACACTCACAAGTACACGCACACACACAAAAGCACACTCCTACCGACCCACACACTATTGCATACCCTCTCTCAAACACAAGCTCTCTCTCATAAACTCACTCAAACACTTCCACATTCACAGCCACTCACGCACATTCTCACAAATTAATACCCCAGTACACTCACACACATGCACCTACACACACTCTCACAGACCCGCATATCCCTACATGCACACACACACACAGACACACACACACACAGCCACACACACCCACACATGCACCCACAAACACACACATGCATGCACCCACACACGCAGACACACACACACACAGGACACACACCCACACATGCACCCACACACACACATGCAGCCACACACACACGCATGCACCCACACACGCAGACACACACACACACACACACAGACATACACACATACACACGGTCCCCCCCCCCACACACACACTGATTCCGGGTTCTCACGACTCTCAGCTGGAGACTATCATTGCCTGCAGACCCGACCTTCATCCCCCCACGACACCATGAAGGGTAACTTTTGTTCATGCCCTTACACAGCCGTCTGTGCCCTCCCTTGACCCCGTCCTTTCCATCTTGCCCACCGCCACTCCATGGCGCTCTACCTCCTTCCTGCGCAGGGTTGCGCTGACAATGTCAATTTCACCTCCTTTGTCAATTTCACTTCCTATGTCAATTTCACCGCAATACGTTTTCTTTTTCCCCTCACGAACCGGGATCACCCTACGCTGTGCTTGCTGACCCCACCCCCTACGTTTGCCCTCCCGGATAGCGCTTTGTGTTTCGTTGGACCCGCAGGAGTAGCTGCGGACGTTCTGCTTAAACCTGAGCGGATAACACTGTTCTGCTCGGAGACAGGGAGGTCTGCAGATGCTGGAGCCCGAAACATCGATTTCCCTGCTGTGCGTTTCCAGCAACACACTCTCGACACTGTTCTGCCACGACCCTGTCTCGGTTCCACACAATCCCATTCATCATTAAGGCGCCACGGCATCCCAAGGACTTGGGACCCATGGGAACTAAATGATGACAGCGGCCTCAGCACTCTGCACCCCCTGACCTTGGAAAGCCCATCTTGGTTCAGGTTACCTATCTAGGGCAGGGAGGGTTTTGCGTGCACTGCCTTCCCACATCAGTGGAAGCGACCTTCACTAAACAGCTGCCCATGACTACCCCTTGCTGTGAAGTTAAACATCACACAACACCAGGTTATAGTCCAACAGATTTAATTGGAAGCTCTAGATTTCGGACAACCACCTGATGAAGGAGCAGCGCTCCGAAAGCTAGTGCTTCCAATTAAACCTGTTGGTCTATAACCTGGTGTTGTGTGATTTTTAACTTTCTATACCCCAGTCCAACACTGGCATCTCCAAATCATGCCCTCCTGTGAAAACCCCTCACTGCTGACTGACACCTCCCCCTCTTCTACAAAGTAAAAGAGAAACCTGCAAATCTATCAACGGGATCGAACTTCAAATTAATACATATTCCTCGAGAGGGTTCTGCTTCCCGAACTGTTACCCGGAATTCCCTCCTCTCCACAATTACTGCAGCGTGGCCTCAGTCTAATGGTTCCTCTGGTTTTGCCGTTTTTGTTTTCTAAGAAAACTCTTGAGAAGTTTTAGAAACTGAAAGAACTGCAGAATTATGTGGGGCATGGATAGGATAAATAGACAAAGTCTTTTCCCTGGGGTCGGGGAGTCCAGAACTAGAGAGCATAGGTTTAGTGTGAGAGGCGAAAGATATAAAAGCGACCAAAGGGTCAACGCTTTCATCCAGAGGGTGGTACGTGTGTGGAATGAGCTGCCAGAGGAAGTGGCGGAGGCTGGTACAATTGCAACATTTTCGAGGCATTTGGATGGGTATATGAATAGGAAGGGTTTGGAAGGATATGGGCCGGGTGCTGGCAGGTGGGACTAGATTGGGTTGGGATATCTGGTCGGCATGGGCAGGTTGGACCGAAGGGTCTGTTTCCGAGCTGTACATCTCTATCTCGATGACTATGTCTACGCTGTAAATCAGAAACCAAACCCGAAGTCGGTGGTAAAGCTGTATGAAGAGAAATCAGAGTTCACGTTTCGGTCCGGTGAACCTTTCTGAGAACTTGACAAGTTTTAATTGTGTGATCGTTCCAGGGTTGCCCTGGGATTTTCGTGCTATTTCTGTTATTGATTGATTTCAGATGATGAGAAATCCGAAATGCTGCTTTGTGTGTATTAAAAAGTGAGGCGGGGCATCAGGAGACCGATCCACTCAGTAAAACTCGGTCTTTGATGACTTCTCAATTCTAATATTTCACTGCAAAATTTCCAACAAAACAACAACGAAATTTCGAGTCAAGAACTATTATGGCACATCAGCTCATTTCTAGAGCGCTCCTGGCTGTAGCGATGGTGGCATAGTGGTGAGCATAGCTGCCTTCCAAGCAGGTGACCCGGGTTCGATTCCCGGCCATCGCAAGCAGTGTATTTTAACACCACTCCACAACCAAAAGAGCCGATCGATTCAGTGGGAATGAAACACCTCCGTCTGCACATCACATTGAGTCTGCCAGACCTCTGGAGTGCAGACACAACTTTGAAGTTGAGGATGTCCCCAGGAGGATTAAGGAGTCAAGTCGAGCACGGTTCAAAGAAACACGAGTCATGGCAGAATTCCTTGGTTTTCCATCTTATTTCGAAAGAAATGTTTCCGGATTTCACTCATTTCAACATTACTCTCATTTTGTTTTTTGTGAACTACAGCCTAATATCAAGTGAAATGTGGGTGGACAGTTCACAAATATCCAAACAACGTTATTTCTCATATCGAATCGGTAATGTTATTGTTTTAGGTGCAGGTCAGAAATAGGAGGAGTGGACACCAGCTGCTTTTATATTTCCAGTATGAGAAAATGATTCGATAAAACTCTGAGAGATGATAGAAGTGACCACAGAGTGAGTGAAAGTTTAATCCAGGATAAAGTTAAAAATCACACAACACCAGATTACAGTCCAACAGCTTTACTTGGAAGCACTAGTTTTAGGAGTGCTCCGAAAGCTACTTGGACGATAACCTGGTATTGTGTGATTTTGAACTTTGTCCTCCCCAGTCCACCACAGGCTCCTCCACGTCATCATCCGATATAGTCATCATGGATTAGTTAAGGGAAGGTAGTGTCTGATGAAGGTGACTGATTTTCTTTGAAGGATAAAGAATGGATGGAGTGTATCCGATGTAGATCAACCTGATGATAAGAAGGTCCATAAGACGCAGTATTTATAGCAAAAGGATTACAGTTTAATGCAGCTGAAATGATATATTAAACACATTTAGGTTAAGCCTTTCATCTTTTATAATGGGTTTACTAGTTTCCGTTCTTTAATATAAGAACCTCAGAACCTTTTCAAAGTTACGTTGTCGAGATAACTTCAGGTTGTCTAACAAGAGATGCCATCTCAGCTCAGACAATGCATTAAAGGTGTGAGGTTAAAGTCTGTCTGTGTCCCAATCTTGAGTCAGACTGGTTCTAGCCTCCCAGTCGGAGAGCACTTCAGCGCTCTGTGCCTTTCGGTCTCGGACCCCTGGGTGACAATCCTCCAAGGCAGACTATGGGACAGCCAACAATGCAAAGTGGCCAAGCAGAGGCTGATAGTCAAGTTCGGTACCCATGGGGATGACTTTAACAGGGCACTTTGGTTCATGTCACACGACACGTGACAACACTGCACTGTATACTATTTCACGGACACTCACAAGTACACGCACACACACAAAAGCACACTCCTACCGACCCAAACACTATTGCATACCCTCTCTCAAACACAAGCTCTCTCTCATAAACTCACTCAAACACTTCCACATTCACAGCCACTCACGCACATTCTCACAAATTGATACCCCAGTACACTCACACACATGCACCTACACACACTCTCACAGACCCGCATATCCCTACATGCACACACACACACAGCCACACACACACACAGCCACACACACCCACACATGCACCCACAAACACACACATGCATGCACCCACACACGCAGACACACACACACACAGGACACACACCCACACATGCACCCACACACACACATGCAGCCACACACACACGCATGCACCCACACACGCAGACACACACACATACACACACACACACACACACACACACACGATCCCTCCCCACACACACAAAGATTCCGGGTTCTCACGACTCTCAGCTGGAGACTATCATTGCCTGCAGACCCGACCTTCATCCTCCCACGACACCATGAAGGGTAACACTTGTTCATGCCCTTACACAGCCGTCTGTGCCCTCCCTTGACCCCGTCCTTTCCATCTTGCCCACCGCCCCTCCATGACGCTCTACCTCCTTCCTGCGCAGGGTTGCTCTGACAATGTCAATTTCACCTCCTTTGTCAATTTCACTTCCTATGTCAATTTCACCGCAATACGTTTTCTTTTTCCCCTCACGAACCGGGATCACCCTACGCTGTGCTTGCTGACCCCACCCCCTACGTTTGCCCTCCCGGATAGCGCTTTGTGTTTCGTTGGACCCCCGGGAGTAGCTGCGGACGTTCTGCTTAAACCTGAGCGGATAACACTGTTCTGCTCGGAGACAGGGAGGTCTGCAGATGCTGGAGCCCGAAACATCGATTTCCCTGCTGTGCGTTTCCAGCAACACACTCTCGACACTGTTCTGCCACGACCCTGTCTCGGTTGCACACAATCCCATTCATCATTAAGACGCCACGGCATCCCAAGGACTTGGGACCCATGGGAACTAAATGATGACAGCGGCCTCAGCACTCTGCACCCCCTGACCTTGGAAAGCCCATCTTGGTTCAGGTTACCTATCTAGGGCAGGGAGGGTTTTGCGTGCACTGCCTTCCCACATCAGTGGAAGCGACCTTCACTAAACAGCTGCCCATGACTACCCCTTGCTGTGAAGTTAAACATCACACAACACCAGGTTATAGTCCAACAGATTTAATTGGAAGCTCTAGATTTCGGACAACCACCTGATGAAGGAGCAGCGCTCCGAAAGCTAGTGCTTCCAATTAAACCTGTTGGTCTATAACCTGGTGTTGTGTGATTTTTAACTTTCTATACCCCAGTCCAACACTGGCATCTCCAAATCATGCCCTCCTGTGAAAACCCCTCACTGCTGACTGACACCTCCCCCTCTTCTACAAAGTAAAAGAGAAACCTGCAAATCTATCAACGGGATCGAACTTCAAATTAATACATATTCCTCGAGAGGGTTCTGCTTCCCGAACTGTTACCCGGAATTCCCTCCTCTCCACAATTACTGCAGCGTGGCCTCAGTCTAATGGTTCCTCTGGTTTTGCCGTTTTTGTTTTCTAAGAAAACTCTTGAGAAGTTTTAGAAACTGAAAGAACTGCAGAATTATGTGGGGCATGGATAGGATAAATAGGCAAAGTCTTTTCCCTGGGGTCGGGGAGTCCAGAACTAGAGAGCATAGGTTTAGTGTGAGAGGCGAAAGATATAAAAGCGACCAAAGGGTCAACGCTTTCATCCAGAGGGTGGTACGTGTGTGGAATGAGCTGCCAGAGGAAGTGGCGGAGGCTGGTACAATTGCAACATTTTCCAGGCATTTGGATGAGTATATGAACAGGAAGGGTTTGGAAGGATATGAGCCGGGTGCTGGCAGGTGGGACTAGATTGGGTTGGGATATCTGGTCGGCATGGGCAGGTTGGACCGAAGGGTCTGTTTCCGAGCTGTACATCTCTATCTCGATGTCTATGTCTACGCTGTAAATCAGAAACCAAACCCGAAGTCGGTGGTAAAGCTGTATGAAGAGAAATCAGAGTTCACGTTTCGGTCCGGTGAACCTTTCTGAGAACTTGACAAGTTTTAATTGTGTGATCGTTCCAGGGTTGCCCTGGGATTTTCGTGCTATTTCTGTTATTGATTGATTTCAGATGATGAGAAATCCGAAATGCTGCTTTGTGTGTATTAAAAAGTGAGGCGGGGCATCAGGAGACCGATCCACTCAGTAAAACTCGGTCTTTGATGACTTCTCAATTCTAATATTTCACTGCAAAATTTCCAACAAAACAACAACGAAATTTCGAGCCAAGAACTATTGTGGCACATCAGCTGATTTCTAGAGCCCTTCTGGCTGTAGCGATGGTGGTATAGTGGTGAGCATAGCTGCCTTCCAAGCAGGTGACCCGGGTTCGATTCCCGGCCATCGCAAGCAGTGTATTTTAACACCACTCCACAACCAAAAGAGCCGATCGATTCAGTGGGAATGAAACACCTCCGTCTGCACATCACATTGAGTCTGCCAGACCTCTGGAGTGCAGACACAACTTTGAAGTTGAGGATGTCCCCAGGAGGATTAAGGAGTCAAGTCGAGCACGGTTCAAAGAAACACGAGTCATGGCAGAATTCCTTGGTTTTCCATCTTATTTCGAAAGAAATGTTTCCGGATTTCACTCATTTCAACATTACTCTCATTTTGTTTTTTGTGAACTACAGCCTAATATCAAGTGAAATGTGGGTGGACAGTTCACAAATATCCAAACAACGTTATTTCTCATATCGAATCGGTAATGTTATTGTTTTAGGTGCAGGTCAGAAATAGGAGGAGTGGACACCAGCTGCTTTTATATTTCCAGTATGAGAAAATGATTCGATAAAACTCTGAGAGATGATAGAAGTGACCACAGAGTGAGTGAAAGTTTAATCCAGGATAAAGTTAAAAATCACACAACACCAGATTACAGTCCAACAGCTTTACTTGGAAGCACTAGTTTTAGGAGTGCTCCGAAAGCTACTTGGACGATAACCTGGTATTGTGTGATTTTGAACTTTGTCCTCCCCAGTCCACCACAGGCTCCTCCACGTCATCATCCGATATAGTCATCATGGATTAGTTAAGGGAAGGTAGTGTCTGATGAAGGTGACTGATTTTCTTTGAAGGATAAAGAATGGATGGAGTGTATCCGATGTAGATCAACCTGATGATAAGAAGGTCCATAAGACGCAGTATTTATAGCAAAAGGATTACAGTTTAATGCAGCTGAAATGATATATTAAACACATTTAGGTTAAGCCTTTCATCTTTTATAATGGGTTTACTAGTTTCCGTTCTTTAATATAAGAACCTCAGAACCTTTTCAAAGTTACGTTGTCGAGATAACTTCAGGTTGTCTAACAAGAGATGCCATCTCAGCTCAGACAATGCATTAAAGGTGTGAGGTTAAAGTCTGTCTGTGTCCCAATCTTGAGTCAGACTGGTTCTAGCCTCCCAGTCGGAGAGCACTTCAGCGCTCTGTGCCTTTCGGTCTCGGACCCCTGGGTGACAATCCTCCAAGGCAGACTATGGGACAGCCAACAATGCAAAGTGGCCAAGCAGAGGCTGATAGTCAAGTTCGGTACCCATGGGGATGACTTTAACAGGGCACTTTGGTTCATGTCACACGACACGTGACAACACTGCACTGTATACTATTTCACGGACACTCACAAGTACACGCACACACACAAAAGCACACTCCTACCGACCCAAACACTATTGCATACCCTCTCTCAAACACAAGCTCTCTCTCATAAACTCACTCAAACACTTCCACATTCACAGCCACTCACGCACATTCTCACAAATTGATACCCCAGTACACTCACACACATGCACCTACACACACTCTCACAGACCCGCATATCCCTACATGCACACACACACACAGCCACACACACACACAGCCACACACACCCACACATGCACCCACAAACACACACATGCATGCACCCACACACGCAGACACACACACACACAGGACACACACCCACACATGCACCCACACACACACATGCAGCCACACACACACGCATGCACCCACACACGCAGACACACACACATACACACACACACACACACACACACACACGATCCCTCCCCACACACACAAAGATTCCGGGTTCTCACGACTCTCAGCTGGAGACTATCATTGCCTGCAGACCCGACCTTCATCCTCCCACGACACCATGAAGGGTAACACTTGTTCATGCCCTTACACAGCCGTCTGTGCCCTCCCTTGACCCCGTCCTTTCCATCTTGCCCACCGCCCCTCCATGACGCTCTACCTCCTTCCTGCGCAGGGTTGCTCTGACAATGTCAATTTCACCTCCTTTGTCAATTTCACTTCCTATGTCAATTTCACCGCAATACGTTTTCTTTTTCCCCTCACGAACCGGGATCACCCTACGCTGTGCTTGCTGACCCCACCCCCTACGTTTGCCCTCCCGGATAGCGCTTTGTGTTTCGTTGGACCCCCGGGAGTAGCTGCGGACGTTCTGCTTAAACCTGAGCGGATAACACTGTTCTGCTCGGAGACAGGGAGGTCTGCAGATGCTGGAGCCCGAAACATCGATTTCCCTGCTGTGCGTTTCCAGCAACACACTCTCGACACTGTTCTGCCACGACCCTGTCTCGGTTGCACACAATCCCATTCATCATTAAGACGCCACGGCATCCCAAGGACTTGGGACCCATGGGAACTAAATGATGACAGCGGCCTCAGCACTCTGCACCCCCTGACCTTGGAAAGCCCATCTTGGTTCAGGTTACCTATCTAGGGCAGGGAGGGTTTTGCGTGCACTGCCTTCCCACATCAGTGGAAGCGACCTTCACTAAACAGCTGCCCATGACTACCCCTTGCTGTGAAGTTAAACATCACACAACACCAGGTTATAGTCCAACAGATTTAATTGGAAGCTCTAGATTTCGGACAACCACCTGATGAAGGAGCAGCGCTCCGAAAGCTAGTGCTTCCAATTAAACCTGTTGGTCTATAACCTGGTGTTGTGTGATTTTTAACTTTCTATACCCCAGTCCAACACTGGCATCTCCAAATCATGCCCTCCTGTGAAAACCCCTCACTGCTGACTGACACCTCCCCCTCTTCTACAAAGTAAAAGAGAAACCTGCAAATCTATCAACGGGATCGAACTTCAAATTAATACATATTCCTCGAGAGGGTTCTGCTTCCCGAACTGTTACCCGGAATTCCCTCCTCTCCACAATTACTGCAGCGTGGCCTCAGTCTAATGGTTCCTCTGGTTTTGCCGTTTTTGTTTTCTAAGAAAACTCTTGAGAAGTTTTAGAAACTGAAAGAACTGCAGAATTATGTGGGGCATGGATAGGATAAATAGGCAAAGTCTTTTCCCTGGGGTCGGGGAGTCCAGAACTAGAGAGCATAGGTTTAGTGTGAGAGGCGAAAGATATAAAAGCGACCAAAGGGTCAACGCTTTCATCCAGAGGGTGGTACGTGTGTGGAATGAGCTGCCAGAGGAAGTGGCGGAGGCTGGTACAATTGCAACATTTTCCAGGCATTTGGATGAGTATATGAACAGGAAGGGTTTGGAAGGATATGAGCCGGGTGCTGGCAGGTGGGACTAGATTGGGTTGGGATATCTGGTCGGCATGGGCAGGTTGGACCGAAGGGTCTGTTTCCGAGCTGTACATCTCTATCTCGATGTCTATGTCTACGCTGTAAATCAGAAACCAAACCCGAAGTCGGTGGTAAAGCTGTATGAAGAGAAATCAGAGTTCACGTTTCGGTCCGGTGAACCTTTCTGAGAACTTGACAAGTTTTAATTGTGTGATCGTTCCAGGGTTGCCCTGGGATTTTCGTGCTATTTCTGTTATTGATTGATTTCAGATGATGAGAAATCCGAAATGCTGCTTTGTGTGTATTAAAAAGTGAGGCGGGGCATCAGGAGACCGATCCACTCAGTAAAACTCGGTCTTTGATGACTTCTCAATTCTAATATTTCACTGCAAAATTTCCAACAAAACATCAACGAAATTTAGAGTCAAGAACTATTAATGCACATCAGCTGATTTCTTGGGCGCTGCTGGCTGTCGCGATGGTGGTATAGTGGTGAGCATAGCTGTTTTCCAAGCAGTTGATTTGGGTTCAATTCCCCGCTATCGCATGCTCTGAGCTTTGAACCACTCAACAATAATAAACAAAAAGAGCCAGTGCATTCAGTGGTAATTAAACACTTCCATCTCTACGTGACATTGAGGCCGCCTGCATCTTCTGAGATAGACAATTTTGGCCAAGTACCTGCCGCGTACATGGTGGGTGTGTCCCCACGTGCAATGGTGGTACCTGTGTTGACACTCTGACACATCTTGCAGCAGCTGCCCTGACAGGGTTATATGGTGTCATGGTCAATGTGGTCCTGAAGGCTAGGCAGTTTGCTGTGAACAATGATCTGTTTCAGGTTTGGTGGCGATCTAAAGCTGAGCAGTGGAGGCAGAGGGAAGGTCTTGGCGAGGTGCGCATCCTCAGCGACAATGTGTTGCAGTCTGCGAAGAACATGGTGCAGTCTTTTGTTTCTGACCTGCACCATCCAACACAAGGGCAACAATTATTGTCTGTTCTCTCATTCTCTCTGATCAGGGAACTTCATTGTTCCACAAGTTAGTGACCACTACTGGCCACAAGTGGGAATTGCAACCAACCCGCAGAAATACTCAAGAGTCTGTCCGGGTGAATGAAGTGAGCAAAACAGATTCTGTCTGTGCACGACACAATCAGATTGGTGTACATTTCAATTAAAAAATAAAATTACCGATTCGATGTAATAAATAATGTTCTTTGGATATTTGTGAACTTCCCACCCACATTTCACTTGATATTAAGCTGTATTTCACAAAAAAACCTGAGAGTTATGTTGAAAGGAGTGAAATCCGGAAACATTTCTTTTGAAATAAAATGAAAAACCAAGGAATGCTGCCCTGACTCCAGTCTATTTGAACCATGTATTGACCTGACTCCTGAATCCGCTCGGGCGCAACATCAACTTCAAAATTGTGGTTTCACTACAAAGGTCTGGCAGATGGAAGTGTTTAATTACCACTGAATGCACCGGCTCTTTTTGTGTTTTATTGTTGAGTGGTTTAAAGTTGGCAGCTTGCGATGGCTGGCAATTGAACCCAAGGCAACTTCTTGGAAGGCAACTCTGTTCACCACTATACCACCATCACAACAGCCCACAACGCCCGACAAATCAGCTGATGTACAATAATAGTTCTTGACTCTAAATTTTGTTGTAGTTTGGTTCGAAATTTTGCAGCGAAATGGTAGAATTGAGATTTACTGTGAGGGTTGGTCTCATGATGCCCCGCCTCACTTACACACAAAACAGCATTTCGGATTTCTCATCATCTGAAATCAATCAATAACGAAATTAGCAAGAAAATCTAAGGGCAACCGTGAAACCATCACACAATTAAAACTTTTGAAATTCTCAGAAACTTGGCAGAACAGTGTTGAGAGTGTGCTGCTGGAAACGCACAGCAGGGAAATCGATGTTTCGGGCTCCAGCATCTGCAGACCTCCCTGTCTCCGAGCAGAACAGTGTTATCCGCTCAGGTTTAAGCAGAACGTCCGCAGCTACTCCCGCGGGTCGAACGAAACACAAAGCGCTATCCGGGAGGGCACACGTAGGGGGTGGGGTCAGCAAGCACAGAGTAGGGTGATCCCGGTTCGTGAGGGGAAAAAGAAAACGTAGTGCGGTGAAATTGACATAGGAAGTGAAATTGACGTAGGACGTGAAATTGACAATGTCAGAGCAACCCAGCGCAGGAAGGAGGTTGAGGGGCATGGAGGGGCGGTGGGAAAGATGGAAAGAACGGGGTCAAGGGAGGGCACGGACGGCTGTGTAAGGGCATGACCAAGTGTTAACCTTCATGGTGTGGTGGGGGGATGAAGGTCGGGTCTGCAGGCAATGATAGTCTCCAGCTTAGAGTCATGAGAACCCGGAATCACTGTGTGTGTGTGTGGGTCTGTGTGTGGGTGTCGCTGCATGTGTGTGTGTGGGTGCATGTGTGGGTGTGTGTCCTGTCTGTGTGTCTGTGTGTGGGTGCATGTGTGGGTATGTGTGGCTGTGTGTGTGTGTCTGTCTATGTGTGTGGCTGCATGTGTTGGTGTCTGTGTGAGTGGGTGTCTGTGTGTGTGGGTGCATGTGTGGGTGTATGTGGCTGTGTGTGTGTGTCTGTGTATGTGTGTGCATGTAGGGATATGCGGGTCTGTGAGAGTGTGTGTAGGTGCATGTGTGTGAGTGTACTGGGGTATCAGTTTGTGAGAAGGTGCGTGAGTGGTTGTGAATGTGGAAGTGTTTGAGTGAGTTGATGAGAGAGAGCTTGTGTTTGAGAGAGGGTATGCATGTGTGTGTGGGTCGGTAGGAGTGTGCTTTTGTGTGTGTGTGTGTGCGTGTACTTGTGAGTGTCGGTGAAATAGTATACAGTGCAGTGTTGTCACGTGTCGTGTGACATGAACCAAAGTGCCCAGTTAAAATCATCCCCATGGGTACCGAACTTGACTATCAGCCTCTGCTTGGCCACTTTGCATTGTTGGCTGTCCCATAGTTTGCCTTGGAGGATTGTCACCCAGGGGTCCGAGACCAAAAGGCCCAGAGCGCTGACGTGCTCTCCGACTGGGAGGCTAAAACCAGCCTGACTGAATATTGGGACACAGACAGACTTTAACCTCACACCATTAATGCATTGTCGGAACTGAGATGGCATCTCTTGTTAGACAACCTGAAGTGATCTCGACAACGTAGCTTTAAAGAGGTTCTGAGGTTCTTATATTAAAGAACGGAAACTGGCAAACCCATTATCCAAGATGAAAGGCTTAAACTAAATGTGTTTAATATATCATTTCAGCTGCATTAAACTGTAATCCTTTTGCTATAAATACTGCGTCTTATGGTCCTTCTTATCATCAGGTTGATCTACATCGGATACACTCCATCCATTCTTTATCCTTCAAAGAAAATCAGTCACCTTCATCAGACACGACCTTCCCTTAAGAAATCCATGATGACTATCTCGGATGATGACGTGGAGGAGCCTGTGGTGGACTGGGAAGGACAAAGTTCAAAATCACACAATACCAGGTTATCGTCCAAGTAGCTTTCGGAGCTCTTCTAAAACTAGTGCTTCCAAATAAAGCTGTTGGACTGTAATCTGGTGTTGTGTGATTTTTAACTTTATCCTGGATTAAACTTTCACTCACTGTGTGGTCATTTCTATCATCTCTCAGAGTTTTTACGAATCATTTTCTCATACTGGAAATATAAAAGCAGCTGGTGTCCACTCCTCCTATTTCTGACCTGCACCTAAAACAATAACATTACCGATTCGATATGAGAAATAACGTTGTTTGGATATTTGTGAACTGTCCACCCACATTTCACTTGATATTAGGCTGTCGTTCACAAAAATCAAAATGAGAGTAATGTTGAAATCCGGAAACATTTCTTTCGAAATAAGATGGATAACCAAGGAATTCTGCCATGACTCTAGTTTATTTGAACCGGGAGCGACTTGACTCCTTAATCCTCCGGGGGACATCCTCAACTTCAAAGTTGTGTCTACACTCCAGATGTCTGGCAGACTCAATGTGATGTGCAGACAGAGGTGTTTCATTACCACTGAAGCGATCGGCCCTTTTGGTTGTGGAGTGGTTTAAACTTCACAGCATACGACGTCGAGGAATCGAACCCGGGTCAATTGCTTGGAAGGCAGCTATGCTCACCACTATACCACCATCGCTACAGCGAGCAGCCCTCTAGAAATCAGCTGATGTGCAATAATAGTTCTTGACTCTAAATTTCGTTGTTGTTTTGTTGGAAATTTTGCAGTGAAATATTAGAATTGAGAAGTCATCAAAGACCGAGTTTTACTGAGTGGATCGGTCTCCTGATGCCCCGCCTCACTTTTTAATACACACAAAGCAGCATTTTGGATTTCTCATCATCTGAAATCAATCAATAAGAAAAATAGCACAAAAATCCCAGGGCAAACCTGGAACGATCACACAATTAAAACTTGCGAAGATCTCAGAAAGGTTCACCGGACTGGAACGTGAACTCTGATTTCTCTTCATACAGCTTTACCACCAACTTCGGGTTTGGTTTCTGACTTACAGCGTCCGTAGTTCTTTCGGGTGTTAAAACTTAGGAAGGGTTTTTGGAAGACAAAAGGATCTGTCAGAATGAGACCTCGCTGCAGTAATTGTGGAGAGGAGGGGATTCCGGGTAACAGTTCCAAAAGCAAAACCCTCTTGAGGAATATATAATTTGAAGTTCGATCCTGATGATAGATTTGCAGTTTTCTCTTTTACTTTGTAAAAGAGGGGGAGGTGTCAGTCAGCAGTAAGGGGTTTTCACAGGAGGGCATGATTTGGAGATGCCAGTGTTGGACTGGGGCATAGAAAGTTAAAAATCACACAACACCAGGTTATAGTCCAACAGGTTTAATTGGAAGCACTAGCTTTCGGAGCGCTGCTCCTTCATCAGGTGGTTGTCCAAAATCTAGAGCTTCCAATTAAATCTGTTGGACTATAACCTGGTGTGTGATGTTTAAGTTAGAGTCATAGAGTCACAGAGATGCACTGAATGGAAACAGACCCTTTGGTCCAACCCGTCCATGCCGGCCAGATATCCAAACCCAATCTAGTCCCACTTGCCAGCACCCGGCCCATATCCCTCCGAACCCTTCCTATTCATATACCCACCCAAATGCCTCTTAAATGTTGCAATTGTACCAGTGTCCACCACATCCTCTGGCAGCTCATTCCATACACGTACCACCCTCTGCATAAAATGTTGCCCCTTCAGTCACTTTTATATCTTTCCCCTGTCACCCTAAACCTATGCCTTCTACTTCTGGTCTCCTCGACCCCAGGGAGCAGACTTTGTCTATTTATCCTATCCATGCCCCTCATAATTTTATACACCTCTATAAGGTCACCCCTCAGCCTCCGACGCTCCAGGGAAAACAGCCCCAGCTTGTTCAGCCTCTCCCTGTAGCTCCGATCTTCCAACCCTGGCAACATCCTTGTAAATCTTTTCTGAACCCTTTCAAGTTTCACAAAATCTTTCTGATAGGAAGGAGACCAGAATTGCACGCAATATTCCAACAGCCGCAACATGACCTCCCAACTCCTGTACTCAATACTCTGACCAATAAAGGAAAGCGTACGAAACGCCTCCTTTGCTATCCTGTCTACCTGTGACTCCACTTTTAAGGAGCTATGAACCTGCACTCCAAGGTCTCTTTGTTCAACAACACTCTCTAGGACCTTACCATTAAGTGTATAAGTCCTGCTAAGATTTGCTTTCCGAAAATGCCGCACCTCACATTTTTCTGAATTAAACTCTATCTGCCACTTCTCAGTCCATTGGCCCATCTGGTCCAGATCCTGTTGTAATCTGAGGTAACGCTCTTTGCTGTCCACTACATCTCCAATTTTGGTGTCATCCGCAAACTTACTAATTGTACCTCTTATGCTCACATCCAAATCATTTATGTAAATGACAAAAAGTCGTGGACCCAGCACCGATCCTTGAGGCACTCCACTGGTCACAGGCCTCCTGTCTAAAAAACAACCACCCAACGCCACCCTCTGTCTTCTACCCTTGAGCCAGTTCTGTATCCAAATGGCTCGTTCTCCCTGTATTCCTTGTGATCTAAATTTGCTAACCAGTCTCCCATGGGGAACCTTGTCGAATGCCTTACTGAAGTCCATATAGATTACATCTACCACTCTGTCCTCGTCAATCCTCTTTGTTACTGCTTCAAAAAAACTCAATCAAGTTTGCCTGACATGATTTCTCTCACACAAAGCCATGTTGACTATCCCTAATCAGTCCTTGCCCTTCCAAATACATGTACATCCTGTCCCTCAGGATTCCCTCCAACAACTTGCCCACCACTGAGGTCAGGCTCACCAGTCTATAGTTCCCTGGCTTGTCTTTACCACCCTTCTTAAACAGTGACACCACGTTTGCCAATCTCCAGTCTTCTGGCATCTTACCTGTGACTATCGATGATACAACTATCTCAGCAAGAGGCCCAGCAATCACTTCTCCAGCTTCTCACAGAGTTCTCGTGTACACCTGATCAGGTCCTAGGGATTTATCCACCTTTAACCGTTTCAAGACATCCAGCACTTCCTCCTCTGTAATCTCAACATTTTGCAAGATGTCACCATTTATTTCCCTAAAGTCTATGTTTGTTTTTGTCTTATTAAACAATACGCAGTTTGCAAAAGAATTAACATTAACAGCAGTACACAGAGAAACAGCAATTTTACGAGGGAAAGGAGTGGAAAAGCCAGGCCCCAACCCTCCCAGCTCAACCAGTTTTCAGGGAAAAGAGGACAAACCTCAAATCCCACTTTCAATCATTACAAAACACTACCAATAATATTTGTACATACAAGACAGTCCAATTACGTTTTAAAAAATGTATACAATATAGACCACAAGCAACCCACCAGTCCCTCCCACCTTCCGGCCACTCTAAGCAGCCTGCCCCTACACCTCTTCCAGCTCTCGGTCTATCTCATGCCCCTTCCAGCTCTCAGTCCACCCTGACACACCTTCCGGCCTCCTCTAGGACAGCCCACCCTGGTTTGTTCCCCTTGTATCGGACGGTTCAAGTTAGAAATAATGAGTGGAGACCAGCTGCTATTATATTTCCTGTGGTGAGAAAATGATTGGAAAATCTCTGAGCTACAATAGAAATGATCAAATAGAGTGTGAAATTTTAATCCAGGAGAGTCAGCATGGACTCGTTAAGAGAAGATCGTGACTGATGAACTGAACTGATTATCTTTGAAGGAACAAGATTATTAATTGAGATAGCATTTGTGATGTTAGTCAAACGGATCACAGGAATAGTGGATTTTTGGCTGAAATAGCTCAGTTGTGAGAACGTTAGCCTGAAGATCTGACCTGGTGTTGGACAAGAGTTGATTTGGTTTTTACTGACACAATGACAATGCTTCTTTCTTTGCTATAAACTGTCTCTAGTTCCATGACCCCATGTAACAGTGTGGTAGCAAGGTAAAGTAACAGGTTAGATTGATAATGACACCAACGTGAACGGTAATGATGGACTCATATTTGCATGATTGGAAAGTTGGTTTCGAAACAGAGGAACAAGGACGGGCTGTTTTGCCCCTGGAGCATATTCCACCATTCAAAAGCCAGATCCATGGCCTTACTGCATAAGCATTAGGCCTATATTCCTTGAAATCCTTGCTTTTAAAAATGTTTATCTCAGATTTCAATTTCACAATTGAATGAGGAACAACCACCAATTTGAGGAAGAGAATTCAATTCTCTTGAAGTCTTGTGTGAATAAGTGCTTACCACCGTCCCTCGTGAATGGCCTGGCCCTAATTCTTACACGATGCCCCTGTTTCTAGAATCTTTAACCAGTGGAAAAAGTTATCTCTATCAACTCTGTCTTTCCCTGTTAATTTGCTGAAGAGCTCAATTAACTCACTCCTGAACCATCTAAATTCTGGAGAATAAAAGCCAAATTTGATTAAATTGATTGCATATCTTGACCCCTGAATCCCAGGTATCATCCTTGTAAACCTATGTTGAACTCCCATCAGAGCTAAAACAGTCTTCCTAATGTATGATGCCCAGCTCTGCTCACAGTACTCTAAGTGGGATCTAACTAGGATTTTCCATACCATATGCATCCCCTTACTCCAGCTTTTTAGATTTGAAGCCCAGCATTCCATTAGCTGTCTTGAGTATTTTCTGAAACTGAACCTCAAAATCTTGTTGGACGTTCACTGTATTAAACAAATTGCCTTCTAAAAATAATCCTAATCTATCCTTGTTCGAACCAATTGGGTAATTTCTCATTTGTTTGCATTGAAATCCATCAGTCTCAGCTTTGCCCATTCACCTCATCTATGCTGCAATTTGATTAGACTTGCTCCAATTTTGCCCAATTTTGTGTCTTGGATATTTGATTTTTGGTAACATTACCAAAGTGTTAATGAAATGGCGAATAATTGAGGGCCCCACCACAGATCTCTTTGGGACATCACTAGCCACAACCTTCCAGTTTGATTACTTACCAAATATTCTGACTCCCTGTTTGTTGCGACAACATAGAGCAGACGAGCTGAGGCTGATAGCCCAGTTGGGTACCCATGGGGATGACCTCAACTAGGACCTGGGGTTCATGTCACACTGCAGGTGACCCCAGTGCGCTATAAATTCTTACACAAGCACACACACACACACACACACACTTACATACACAGACTCACACAGATCCTCTCACATACGTACACTCTGTCTCATTCACTCTCTCTCTGTCTCTCTCTCTTTCTCTCTCGTTCCCTCATCTGCTCACACACACACATATAAGTCTCTGGTGTGAATTTGCATTTGTAAAATTCTATTTGGAAATACATTCTATTTTTGCTCAAAAAGCACACAGTCTGCAGCAGTCAATCCCTCTGACATTTTATAAGTTCCAACTTTGAAAATAGAACCAGTCTGACTCAAGATTTGGGATACAGACAGACTCTAACCTCACACCTTTAATACATTATCTGAGCTGAGATATCACCTTTTTTAAAATAAAACCTTAGTCATCTCGAGAATGTGACTTAAATGAAGTTCTGGGATTTGCAAATTAATGAACCGAAATCTGCAAGATGAAAAATTTAACAGCAATCTAGGTTTGCTCAATATGTCGTATCAGTTGCATGATACGATGATCTTTTGCTATAAATTCTAAGTCTTATGATCCTGCCCCACTATCTACCTGATGATGGAGCGGTGCTCCGAAAGCTAGTGCCTCCAAATAAACTTGTTGGACTATAACCTGATGTTATGTGATTTTTAAACATTGTCTACCCTAGTCCAACACAGGCACCTCCTCATCAGTCTTAAAGTCATGATAGAAAAGGATAGAACAGATCTGAAAGTTAAAATTCTAAATTGGGGGAAGGCCAATTTTGATGGTATGAGGCAAGAACTTTCAAAAGTTGATTAGGGGGCGGATGTTCGTTGGTAGAGGGACGGCTGGAAAATGGGAAGCCTTCAAAAATGAGATAATGATAGTCCAGAGACAGTATGTACCTATTAGAGTGAAAGACAAGGTTGGCAGGTGTCAGGAACACTGGACTGAGGTTTTAGTTCAGAAAAAGAAGGAAGCATATGACAGGTGAAATCCAATGAATCCCTAGAAGGGTATAAAGGCAGTAGGAGTATACTTAAGAGGGAAATCAGGAGGGCAAAAATGGGACATGGGATAGTTTTGGCAAATAGGGTTAAGGAGAATCAAAAAGGGATTCTACAAATACATTAAGGACAAAAGGGTAACTAGGGAGAGAATAGGGTCCCTTAAAGATCAGCAAGGCAGCCTTTGTGTGGAGCTGCAGGAGATGGGGAGATACCAAACACATACTTTGCATCAGAATGACAATCATGACCTAATTCATATTAACTTTCAGCCCATTTTATTGATAAGTCGATTGTTGATTTTCTTTTGAAACCTATACTGGAATTAAATGTAAACAAATTGGTCTGTTACAGAATGAAAAACAAAAAAAAACCTGTTGGAGACCAGAACCAATCAGGATACACAATATTCTGCAGAAACTCATCATTTCTGGCAACATCTTTTGAGTGAGAGGAATGTGATAAATGTCACAAATGTGAGGAAGTTAGAAAGCCAGAAAAGAAGGAGTTCCATTTTTACTTCTTTTTTCTGACATTCTGGGAACTCAAGGGTTAAGCATTCCACTGCTGGCTGACTCCCGGAGAACCGAATCCTCTGGAGCCATACATGTGGATTTCACTTCCAGCCTCAGACAAAGGTGTTTGTCTTCCCTGGATAAGACTGATAGCCTTGGCCATAACCTTATTAACTGCCTCCTGTTCCCATTATTATGTGTCCCCGACCTATAAACATAGGTGTGTGAATCCAACAATGAGAACAAAGCAAAATCCTTCTGTCTAAATCTCTACCCATCAACATATGCTGATGAAGAATACAATAACCAGTCCCTGTAAACCATTCGCTAGTTATCACAGGAAATTGGCAATCACTGGACATTGTAAAATTGTAATTACCTGTCTTAAACAATGTAACAGCAATCAACCATGTGACTTGTCGACCTCTGTATTATTCCTATAAAATATCCTGCCTCCGTGTGTGGAGCAGAGATTCGTTGCAAAGTACCACCACAAGTAGCTCCACGACTTCTTTTGTGTCACTGAGAATCTCTCACTGTCTGTCTGATAATAAAGCATCTCCCTTTGTATGGAAACTTGTGTCGTCCGGATTTGTAGAAAAACTAGATTACTTGCAGCGTGGAAACAGGCCCTTCGGCCCAAGAAGTCCACACCGACCCACGACCCACGACCCACCCCGCTCCCTTCACCCGTTCACCATGGGCAATTTAGCACAGCTAATTCACCTGACCTACACATTTTTTTAGGGAGTGGGAGGAAACTGCTATAAACCCACACAGACACAGGGAGAATGTGCAAAAGCCACACACAGAGTCTCCTGATACAGGGATTGAACCTGAGTCTCTAGCACTGTGAAGCAGCAGTGCTAACCACTGTGCCACCATGCCACCCAACCAACCTTCAACAAATACTTCACAAATCCGACTATTAACTCCGTTTCTCCACACACAAACAAGTAAATCGACACAGACATGCAAACTCCCTCACACTCACAGAGTCACTCACACCCAAACTCTGTCACACACACCCATACACTCAGACACTCACAGACAATAATACGCTCACACGTACTCATTCATGCTCAAGCAAACGCACATGTATACACACAAATTCAAGCTTGCATTCACACATACAGATGCACTCGTGTGCTCACATGTGGCTCAGTGGTTGACACTTCTGCCTCACAGCACCAGTGTACCAGGTTCGATCCCAGCCCTGGGCAACTGTCTGTGTGGTGTTTGCGCATTCTCCCTGTGTCTGTGTGGGTTTGCTCTGGTTTTCTCCCACAATCCAAAGATGTGTCGGTCAGGTGAATTGACCATAGTGTTAGGTGAGTTTGTCAGAGGAGGGTGGGTTACTCTTCAGAGGGTCAGTGTGGACTTGTTGGGCCAAATCGCCTGTTTCCACACTGTAGGGAATCTAATCTAAACACGTGCATGGAGTTGCACAATCAAAAAAGCACACATGCTTACAAACTCACTCACATGTACAGAAGCACAAACGCGCAATCAAGAATTGGCACACAGCCTGTCTCACACAGTTAAAAATCACACAACACCAGGTGAAAGTCCAACAGCTTTAATTGGAAGGAGCATGCTTCCAATTAAACCTTTTGGACTATAACCTGGTTGTTAGAAACGAAAATCGCTTCTTAATAATCGCTCTAGACAAATTCAGGAAAACAAAGGTTTATTTACAAGTCTGCAGAGTTGGGCACCCTTCTGAGAAAAAGGCGCCCAGAGGCTTACAAAGTTTCTCATTATATACAGCAAAAGTCCCTCCCCTCCTTGGCTCTAACGAGCCACGAGGTTCACATTCTTAAACCGTCATTATTCTCCATTTTGCACCCTTATCACAAAGTCTGCAACAAATGTCTCCAGAGTTGTTGTTTTTTTTACCCTGTAGTCTTATCAGTCAAAGACTTATTCTTCTCTGTCTGTGCTAGCGGTCTTATCAATCTGAAGCAGATGTCTCTGTATCAATCTGTAGCAGATGTCTCTCGAGTTGTTTTTCTATCCTGCAGTCTTATCAGTGAAGGACTCATTCTTCCCTGTCTGTGTTAATGGTTTCATCAATCAAGGACTTGTTTTTACTCTGCTCACAAAATGTCAGCATTTGCACAATTTAAATTATCCCACTTTTGAGTATACAAAATGTTTTAGAAAAGAAGCAAAAGTCTTGTCTTTTATTATAGAGCAGCCTGTTGGGTCAGGCACATCTTAATTGTTTGAACCGAAATTGCCTCTCACAATTCCACCCTTTCTCTTTTTAAGATGTGCCTGACCAAGATAAGCCTCCCCTCCTCAAGGGCCCAGGAAATCCTTGGTCTTTCGCAGCAACAGCACCTTAAGTTCCTGTGTCCCATGTTGTGGAACCGCCACTGCCTGGAGTTGGGAAATATTTTTCTGAATTAAAAACTGAATACAGGGGGTTAGGCAGGGTAATATGAGGAGAAGCATCATGCCCCCCCCAACCACCAGCAACGCCGTGCGCCACCAACTGCCACCCAGGAGACCATCCCACTATCCGATGCCACTAAGAGGACGCCAGGATTGTACTGGCACATGGGCCAATTTCCGAATTTCATCGGAAATTTTCAAAACCGCTTTACCATTATCGTCAATTTCTAGACAGCAGTTAGTCAGGTTAAATTTCCCGCACACGCCCCCCTCCGAGGCCAACAGATAATCCAAGGCAAGTCGGTTTTGATATATAGCAGCCCTCATCTGATCCTGCTGCTTAGCCAGCAACTCCAGGGCCAGGGCAGTCCAGTTAGTAATAACCTCTACGACTGCTTGGAGCCTGATAATTCGATTTAACATATAGATAGGAGTACGGTATCCCCATGATCCGTCCTGTGCCCATGTAGCTGGCCCGTAGTATTCAATAATCCGGGCCGGTGGCCACTCATCCCCCCATTCACCGACTTGGATATCCCTTGGCGACCTACGGAGGGAGTCAAAGAGTTTAATTCCCAAATCGTCGCCTTCCTTCCGGGGTAATAGGAAGAACGCAGGTCGTATTAGACCCAGGAAGCATACCCCAGCCCATCCCATGGGCAGTTTGGAGTATGCCTGATTACCGCATATCCAAAATAGGCCATCTGGAGCAGGCCCTCCCTGCCTCACAACGTCATCCCACAGTTCCTTCACCCCGGGGATGCCCTCATAAGGACCAGGACCACTGCAATTCCAGTAATCAGCCCCCAGCTCGTCAGAGGAGGAATTAGTACGTAATGGAACGCAATTTCCATGACCTCGGTTTGCAATGTACCAAGTAATATCTTCAGGCCAACATACTCGCGTGGTCGCGTCCAATACATTCTGACAGGGACTAATCCCTACCTCCACGGTCCCCTTGCCTTCAACACAGAACTGGCCCTCAGGGCTGTTTGTCAGTCTCCACCCCTGGCTTTTCCTTTCGTTGACATGAGTCCAAGTGGTTTGCAGCAATTCCCATATGTCTAAGCTTTGACCAGTCCACGGCCATTGTTCTGACATATGTGGCCCCCCACAAACCCAGCAATTGCTAACATTTAAAACAGTGGCTATTCTAGAGGTGAGATCAATAAACAGCTTTTGTGTTACATCAGGGAGTTCAATCTTTTCTTCTACCTCTTCGTATACAGATGGCACTTTAGAGACCACGACCGTTCCTTGACGGTCTTGCTCTTTCCCCAACCCCCGATCAGTGTTCTGTATCTTGGCCTCCTTGACTCTGTCAACCTGCTCCCTGAGCAACACGGAGGATAGGCCCCACCTCCCAGTTTTGCTAACACACACCCAGCGGTCATTTATAGGGCATCCACGGATTTTGCCACCGTTTCCTTATTATACACCTGATAATAGGGTCTTCCACCCTCCCAACATTCGTGTCGTGCACTCACATCGTAACACCAATCGTCCACATGGGAGTGAGACACAAATGATCCCGAGTAGATTCGAATCCCGAGCCTTACTGTAGTCCGACATTTGTCACATCTCCCCTCGCCCTCCCCCACATACAGGAGTAAACTGATCAATATCCCCACCAATACAGTCCAAGTAGAGTTCATTATCGCTGTCTTTTCAGTTTTACCACCAACGGCTTGTCCCCTTGCTCGCATGTCCAAGTGCTTTCTCCTTCAGGCGGAACAGGCCCCTTTATCCTTGATGCGTGGACCCACCCCTTCTCTTTCGTCCGAACAGCTGCTTCAGTTGTTAACAGAACCAGGAACGGTCCTTCCCACCGCGGCTGGAGCTTTTCGGCCTTCCAGGTCTTAACAAGTACCCAATCTCCGGGCTCCACCTTATGCAAGAGGAAGTCGAGCGGCGGAGTCTGAGCCAGGAGACCCTTCCTCCGGAGTTCTGCAAAAGAACGGGATAAGGCCAGTAAATAGTTTCTGACAAATACATCTCCCCCTTGTAGAGTGGGACATCCATCAACCTTACTCCAATATGGTAATCCGAACAGCATTTCATAGGGGGAAACCCCGACATCCCGGCGAGGTGCCGTACGTATCCTCAATAGGGCAATGGGAAGGCACTTCGGCCAAGGTAACTTAGTTTCTAACACCAGCTTAGTCAATTGGGTCTTGAGCGTGCCATTCATTCTCTCAACCCGACCCGAACTCTGAGGATGCCAGGGTGCATGGAATTTCCATTGGATACCCAGGGCAGTACAGATCAAATGGTGTAGCTTAGAAATAAAATGTGTCCCGCAGTCGGAGTCGATAGATTCCATTATGCCATGTCTCGGGATTATGTTCTCTAACAACAGTCGGGCCACGGTTGGTGCATCGTCTTTGGCAGTTGGGAAAGCCTCTACCCAGTGAGTGAAATGGTCTACTATTACTAGCAGATATTTCCATCTCTGTACTGGGGGTAATTCTGTAAAGTCGACTTGGATCTTCTGGAATGGCCTAATTGCGAGGGGCTGACCACCGGCTGGCATAGAACGCATGGCTTTCTTGTTAATACGCCGGCAAGTGGGGCATCCGACTACCTCTTGTTGGGCTAATGTGTAGATACCCCTGCATTCATAGTCTCTCAGGATCGTGTCACACATGGCTTGCACCCCCCAGTGGGTCTGATGGTGTAATCGGTGCAGAATACCTCGGGTGATCTGTTTGTTCAGTACTTGTCTCCCATCAGGAACCGTCCACTTCCCGTTAGTATCTAGCCGGGCACCTAATTGAACCATTTTATCAATCTCCCCCTGGGTGAAGACGGGTTGTTTAGCGAGCCCTTCCCTCAACGGTATTAACGTTAACAATTGGACGGATTTTTCGACCGCTGCCCGCTTGGCTTCCTCATCTGCCAGCCGGTTTCCCACCGCTTCCGGTGTCGACCCCTTCTGGTGACCGGGTACATGGACTACTGCGAGTTCCATAGGTAACGCCAGGGCCTCCAACGTTAGGCTGATCATTTGTTCGTGAGCCACTTCTTTTCCCCGGGAAGTTATCAATCCTCTCTCTTTCCAGATTTTTCCGAAAGTATGAACGATTCCGTATGCATACTTTGAGTCAGTATATATGGTCCCCACTTTCCCTTCCAACAACTTCAGGGCCCTCTGGAGGGCGTACAACTCACAGGATTGGGCTGACCACTTCCCGGGCAGTCGTCCGGACTCAATCGTCCGTTTTGTTGCGCCATCTACGACAGCATAGCCACTGTACCGGACCCCACTGACGCACCGGGAGGATCGGTCGATGTACAGTTCCTGTCCCTCACCCAGCGGTGCCTCTTGCAGGTCCTCTCGGCTTTTGGTCTGCAGGTCTACAAATTCCACACAATCATGCTCCTGTCCCCCATCTGCAGGACGTCCGTACAGAAACTGGGCAGGGTTACAACTGAGATGTTTTGCAAAAATAAGATCGTCTCCGGTCATCAAAATTGTCTCATACTTCAGGATACGAGAGTCTGTTAACCAGCGGTGAGCCTTCTGAGCCAGTATGGTGCTAACTGAATGTGGGGAGTATGCTATGATTCTTCCTCCAAAGGTAAGTTTCCGGGCCTCTTCTACTAACATTGCCGTAGCTGCCACTGCCTGTATACAGGTCGGCCATCCACATGACACAGGGTCTAACATTTTTGACAAAAATGCAACCGGCTGACGCTTCCCTGCACGCAGCTGGGCAAGCACACCCTGGGCAATTCCGCCAGCGCTATTGACATATAACTGGAACGGTTCCTTCAGGGTGGGTAAGGCCAATACCGGAGCTCGGATCAGTTTATTTTTAATAATATTAAATCGCTGCTCCTCTTCATCTGACCAGTCCACCTGTTGTCCTTCTTGTCCGAGTTTGTCGTACAAAAATTTTACTAGAGTGGTGTAACTTTCAATCCATATCCGGCAATACCCCACCAGCCCCAGGAATTGTCTGATCTCCTTCTTCGTCCTGGGTATTTGCATACCCGTAATCCCCGATATTCGTTCCGGCGTGATACGGCGATGCCCCTTACTGACTCGATGGCCCAGATATCTTACCTCTTGCTCCACAAACTGGAGTTTCGTCCTGGAGACACGTAGGCCCTGTTTCCCCAGGAAGTTCAGCAGGGCAACGGTGTCTGCTCGTACTTCCTCCTCTCTTAGTCCTGAGAGTAGGAGATCATCGACATATTGGAGCAATTGATTCCCCGCGTTACACTAAAATCCTCCTAAGATCTGCTCCAGTATTTGTCCAAACAAGTTGGGTGACTCCGTGAATCCCTGCGGCAAGACCGTCCATCTTAACTGTCGTTTTCGTCCTGTGAAGGGATTCTCCCATTCAAATGCGAAAAGGTTCCGACTTTCTTTGTCAAGGGGGCAACTCCAGAAGGCATCCTTCAGATCTATTACGCTGAACCATTCATGTTCGGGGGGAATTTTACTCATTAACGTGTAGGGATTGGGTACCACCGGGTATCTAGCCTGGACTACTTCATTCAACCCCCGCAAGTCTTGCACCAACCTATACGTCCCATCCGGCTTCCTCACAGGGAGTATTGGAGTATTGAAAGAGGACATACATTCCTCCAGCAGTCCATCTGTGATTAATCTTTCTATCACAGGTTGTAACCCTTCCCGTCCTTCCATAGCAATCGGGTACTGTTTCCTTCTTACCGGGCCTTTTCCTGGTAACATGGTGATTTGGAGAGGTTTGATGTTTAGACCCCCTCTGTTCCCCTCTCAGTACCATACGTCTGGGTCGATTTGTTGATCATCTTCTTCGGTGAGGGTGAACAACCTTACCACCATTTCCCCGTTACTTGGTACCGTTCCAATCCCTAGTTTGACCTGCAAGTCTCTTCCTAACAAATTAAACCCCGCTGATGGCAGTAGAAGGAGGTCTCGTTTAGTAGTTCTGTTTTCATACCCAATTTCCACGTCCTCCACTACTGGGACTTGCAATTTCTGTCCTCCAATTCCAGATACCCCCATAACTGTTCCTCCTGCTCGGGCGCCGGGGGGTATTTGGATTATACTTGATCTTTCGGCTCCCGAGTCCACCATAAATGTTATCTCCGACCCTTGGGGTCCTACTTTCAAGTTTACCAGGGGTTCCTGTCGATAGTCCTTTTGCCCCAAGGGTAGGAACCCCCGACCTCCCTAATCTTCCTCCTCAGGGTGTACGACTGAGGCACTCTCGTTTAAAATGTCCCTTTTCATTACAGTAGTAACATCTGAGTATCCTCCTCGTTTCCCTGTCGCGGTCTCGTGTTCCTCCACTCTTCCTTTGTTCCAGCCATGGTCCTCTTTTCCGCTGCTCTTGCCACGACTCTCCCCTTTCCTGTTCCTGCCACGGCTCTCCCTTTTCCCTTCTTCCAGCTGTCACTTGTTGCACCGTCTGCATCATTATCTTTGTCGCCTTCTTTTGCTTCTCGTCGTCCCTTCTCACAAACACCTTTTGCGCCTCCCGTAGTAGTTCACTTAGAGGTTTACTATCCCAATCATCCATTTTCTCTAACTTCTTTCGTATGTCCGGCCAGGCTTTTGATACAAACTCTACCCATATGAGTTGTTGTCCCACATCCGTCTCAGGGTCCACCCCAGCGAACTGCTGCAAGTTCTTCCTAATTCTGTCTAGGAAGTCCGTAGGGGTTTCCTCCGGGTTTTGATGATTACCAAAGGCCTTGGTAAAATTGTGCCCCTTCGGGGCTGCCTGTCTTATTCCTTTTATCCAATATTCCCGCATGTCTCTCATGTTGCACCGTCCTTCTTCCGTTTTCTTATCCCACTCGGGGTCGGTGAGGGGAAACTTCTGCTCCCCTCCTTCTCTCCCCTCTCTCTCCCAGACCAACAGCGCAGCTTGTCGAATCATCTGTCGCTCCTGGCTAGAGAACAATGTTCTCATGATGGAACACATCTCTTCCCACGTGTAAGCATTTGGACCCAGGAACTGATTCAATTGTTCATTTTTGAAACAATGAGATCGGAAGCTGAGTGGCCCTGACTGAACTCTAACTGGGTGTCACTGAACAATAAAAGCAGGTGCTGCTTGATGGAAATATTGTCTGGTGCTTTCCATCATTTTACTGAAATTCAAGAGTAGACTAATGGTGCAGTAATTGCCTGGGTTAGATTTGTCTTGCATTTTGCGTTCGGGACATATATGCACAGTTTTCCACTTTGTTGGGTTAATACAGTGTTGCAATGGCACTGGATGAGTTTAGCCTTTGGAGCTGCAAGTTCTGGAGCACAGCTCTTCACTACTATTAGATTAGATTCGCTACAGTGTGGAAACAGGTCCTTCAGCCCAACAAGACCTCACTGCCCCTCCCAAGATCAAACCCACCCAAATCCATTCCCCTACCCTATATTTACCCCCGACTAATATACCTAACACTGTGGGCAATGTAACATGGCCAATTCACCAGATCGGCACATCTTTGGACTGTGGGAGGAAACTCACGCAGGCACAGGTAGAATGCACAAACTTCACACAGGTCGGCAAGAATTGAACCCAGGTCCATGGTGCTGTGAGGCAGCAGTGCTAACCACGAAGCCACTATGCCACCACCCACCCATTGCTGTAATGCTGTCAGGGCTCATAGCCTGATCACTATCCAGTGCCTTCAATTATTTCTTGATGTCACATAGAGTGAACTGAACTGCCAGAACATTTGTACATGTTATTCTGGAGATCACTAGATGAGCTGAAAATGTGTTGCTGGAAAGGCGCAGCAGGTCTGGCAGCATCCAAGGAGCAGGAGAATCGACATTTTGGGCATGAGCCCTTCTTCAGGAATGAGGAGAGTGTGCCAAGCTAGCTAAGATAAAAGGTAGGGAGGAGGGACTTGGGGGAGAGGCGTTGGAAATGCGATAGGTGGAAGGAGGTTAAGGTGAGGGTGATAGGCCAGAGTTGGGGGTGGTGGCGGAGAGGTCAGGAAGAAGATTGCAGGTTAGGAAGGTGGTGCTGAGTTCGAGGGATTTGACTGAGACAAGGTGGGGGGAGGGGAAATGAGGAAACTGGAGAAATCTGAGTTCATCCCTTGTGGGTGGAGGGTTCCTAGGTGGAAAATGAGGCACTCTTCCTCCAGCCGTCGTGTTGCTATGGTCTGGCGATGGAGGAGTCCAAGGACATGCATGTCCTTGGTGGACTGGGAGGGGAAGTTGAAGTGTTGAGCCAAAGGGTGGTTAGGTTGGTTGGTCCGGGTGTCCCAGAGGTGTTCTCGTATAGAGGAGGCCACACCGGGTACAGTAGATGCAGTAAATGATGTGTGCGGAGGTGCAGGTGAATTTGTCGCGGATATGGAAGGATCATACAGAGGAGGCCACATTGGAGAGACAGTCCGCCCACTTGCAGAACACAAGTCAGGTCAAGAGGGCAATGCCGAGTTGGATGTTTGGATCTGGGATAAGGTGGGGAGAGGGGAAATTAGGAAACTGGCGCAATCCACATTGCTCCCATGTGGTTGGAGGGTCCCGACCCTCCAAGATGAGGCATTCTCCTTCCAGGCGTCGGGTGGTTAGGGTTTGGTAGTGGAGGAGGCCCAGGGCCTACACGTGGAGTGGAAGGGGAGGTATCAAGTTTGGCCTGATCCTGACATGCTCCGCTGCAATTTTCATTGAGGAGAAAGTGAGGACTGCAGATGCTGGAGATCAGAGCTTAAAAATGTGATGCTGGAAAAGCGCAGCAGGTCAGGCAGCATCCAAGGAGCAGGAGAATCAACGTTTCGGGCATAAGCCCTTCTTCAAGAATGAGGAGGGTATGCCAAGCAGGCTAAGATAAAAGGTAGGGAGGAGGGACTTGGGGAGGGGTGTTGGGAATGCGATAGGTGGAAGGGGGTTAAGGTGAGGGTGATAGGCCGGAGAGGGGGTTGGGCAGATAGGTTGGGAAGAAGATTGCAGGTCAAGAAGGCGGTGCTGAGTCTGAGGGTTGGGACTGAGATAAGGTGGGGGGAGGGGAAATGAGAAAGCTGGAGAAATCTGCATTCATCCCTTGCAGTTGGAGGGTTCCTAGGCAGAAGATGAGGCGCTCTTCCTCCAGCCATCGTGTTGCCATGGTCTGGCGATGGAGGAGGCCAAGAATCTGCAATAAGACTTCTGCCTATTTCCCACTGTCCATGACCAATAAGACTACTGCCCTATTTCCTACCGTCCATGACCAATAAGGCTCCTGCCCTATTTCCCACTGTCTGTGGCCAATAGGTCTCTTGCTGTCTGGCACCTTGTCTGATTCCCTCCTGTTGCACACTCCCGGCATTCCCGTTTTTCCTCTCCCCCTTCCCGCTCCTCAATACAGTTTGAGATGAATGCTTTGTGTCTTGTGATGCTCGCTCTCTCTTTCCCTTCATTCGCTGGCCTGAGACTGAGAGTCATGCTTCACCATTTCTCCTACACTTGGGAAACCTGGAAAACAATTCGAATTTAACATTGTTTCCATCTGTTACTTAAATAGGTCTGTAGTTTAAATTGAAAGAAGGTATGATATTGGATGGCGCAACATATTAGATTACTTACAGCGTGGAAACAGGCCCTTCAGCCCAACAAGTCCACACCACCCCAGCGAAGTGCAACCCACCCCTACATCTACCCCTTACCTAACACTACAGGCAATTTAGCATGGCCAATTCACCTGATCTGCACATATTTGGAAACCCACACAGACACAGACACAGACACTCCACACAGTCAGTCACCTGAGGCAGGAATTGAACCCGGGTCTCTGGCGCTGTGAGGCAGCAGTGCTAACCACTGTGCCACTGTGCCACCATGCCACCCGAAAAATTCACGTAAAAATATGCGTTAAAAATTCATGGCTATATGTGTTCAGAGCACAATGCTGACTCAAAAATATGTTTGAGTCGATCAGAGAGGAAGTGCTTTCAAAAAACTTTAGAATTCTCTGGCTGTTGTCTGCAGTGCTGATATTCTGTAAGTTCCAAATTACCAGACAACCCTTCTCAATCATTTACAAGCAACCTGGGCATTATTTCTTTCTGTTTATTTGTTATTGCAGAGGTGTCTTTATTCATCCCAAAGAGGTCACTGTCACCGGCTACTTCCATTGCTGTTCAGAGATTGGTGCAGAAATCAGTCTTGAATTGCTGCAGTCCATGGGGGTCAGGTATACCCAGTGTGCAAACTCACTGCACCACTGCAACATTGAGAGCTTGGGATTCCTTACCCCAGTCAGGGACTCGCCTTCCCTTTCAGAGAGGATCAGTCACTGAAGTTTGACACTATTCTGCCCCTTCTGATAACAATTGAATTGCTCATCTTAATCTATTTTTATATGATGATCATTTATTGGATTTTCAGACACCTTCACCTCACATTCTTCGAATGTTAACTTGGAACATATTTCAGAAAGAAACATCAGATAAACAGGGGGTACAGTTAAAAGAGTTTCCATGCTTCAGCAAATGATTCCGAGCTGATCCTCTCTCTCTGACATCTCACATGTCAGAACCTGTGTTTGAACTTACCCTTTTTAAAAAAGGCTGAGTTAAAGGGGATGTTGCAATAAATTGGAACAACATCATTAGTTTGCAATAGAGTCAACTCGGTTTTCAGATGGGTTGTTACTCTGTGTTCTGTACTCTTTTGTTTGTGTTTCATTTGGTAGACTGTAAGTTAATTCTGTTTTGCTTAAAACTGATTGGTTTGAATCAGCAACATAATTCCTGGAATATCTACCTTACATCTGCATAAAACAAGTGACCATCTGGGCGACCTTATTAAAATGTTTGGAAGGGGTCTGGTCTGATCCATGACAGATTGGAGTCCCTTTGTAGGATTTATTCTATCGTTCCAATTTAGGATTAGGGTTGCTAGACTCAAAGGCAGCAAGTGGTCGTGTTAGTGTCTTTTGTTCCGCATGTTATATTTGGTTAGTTTAAACAGTGCTTGGTGTGGTAATGGATCTTTCAGTCACTAGGAATGTTCTGGGGGTGGAAGAAATGACATTGGGGCTTTCCAGAAGGTGAAAAAGGCAAACCCGCTGGAAATGACAGTCAAGCTGCAGCTGAAATAGCTGCATCTATGAAAAAGGATGTGGTTATTACCAAAATCGCTCAACATTTAAATGTGCTGCAAATGCCATTAGAATCTTTGGAAATGACTCTTGACATTACTAAGGACATCTTGGGGTTTGAAGGTTTTCCCAAATTTGCCAAGAAAGTTTAGAAAGACAGAGGAAGGACATACTTTTAGAATTAACAAATACGTTAGGATTGGGTTTGTCCCAAAACCAAAGCTGAAATGGTCATGGAGTTGGTCAAGTGCTTGGATATATCAAAGAAAGAGGCAAGTGCAGTGGAGTTAGAAAAATTCAAATTGCAAGTTAGGCAACAACAGTTAGAAGACAAAGAAGAGGAAGAAGACATGAAACTGAATTTCAATTAAAAGCAGAGGAAAGAAAAAAAGAATGGATCGCCTGAGCAGAACAAAAAGAAAAGGACAGAGAGAGGAAAGGGAGAAAGAGAGAGAGTTTGAACTTCAGAAATTGGTACTTAGAAAGAAAAGTTGGCTTAAAAGGGTAGAGGTGAATGCAGAAGGTAAGCTTAATGAGGATGACCAAACCCATCATAACAAAAGGCCTGGTGGGGATCTGTTCAAATATATACAAACATTGTCTAAATTTGATGAGAAAGATGTAGAAGCCTTTTTCACCTCATTTGAGCAATTGGCGAAACAAATGAAGTGGCCAGTGACCATGTGGGTTTTGTCGATCCAAACAAAGCTGGTAGGTAGAGCTAGTGAGGTATTTGAATCACTATCCCAAGAGGCATCTGGGGAATATGAGGATGTGAAGAAAGACATCTTAAGTACATATGAGCTTGTGCCAGAACACTACAGATAGCATTTCAGGAATCCTAAGGAGGGACCTTGGTCAAAAACCCTCTTCAGTTTGAAAGGATCAAACAACGTACATTTGATAGGTGGATAAAGGCACTAAAAATAGAGCATACCCATGACATTCTTCCGGTGATGATTATTTTGTAGGAGTTCAGAAATGCACTTCCAGCAATAATGAGAACTCATGGAAGAACAGAGAGTTAAAACAACGAGCAGCTGAAATGGCTGATGATTGCGAGATGGTTCATAAATCAAAGTTTGGTTTCCAACAATTTCAACCCATGAGGGATAGAAACTGGGGGAAGAGAGAAATACTCACATGATAAGGGAACTGTAGACCTCAGTGAAGATTGTAAGGATAACCTACCACAGGGTAAAAAGAAAACCGTGATGGGGAAAGAGAAGTTAAAAATCTCTGGTGCTTTCACTGCAATAAAGGAGGCCACACGAACTCACAGTGTTGGTCAGTAAAGAAAAGCACTGGGAAAGTAGGATAAGCCAGTGAATTTTGTTGGAGTTGTAAAGGAAAGCACAATGGAGACCGGAAAGTACAAGCTGATCGGAGGTTGGTTCAGGAGGAAGTGCCAGATCTTCTAAAACCATCTACTTGTGAAGGTAAAGTTTACTCACATATTCAGGGAGCAGCAAGATTTTGAATGATGAGATATATACCTCCGAAGGACCAGTGCCAGAAAATGTGCTAGTAAGTGGAACTCACGGTGAGACAAGAGGGCTCAAGTATGTAAAGTGAGGTTAGAGTGCAAAGTGGAGAAGTGACAGTCGAAGTACTGGAAAAACTCTCAGCTCCAGGAATACAATTTGTCCTTGCTAACGATATAGCTGGTTCACAGGTAGGAGTGCTGCCTACTGTGGTTGATAAGCCCAGTGGACAATCAGGCAACTGAGCTGTTACAAGAAGCATGCCCTGGGATTGTTACTGACTGTGTGGGAAGGAGGTCACAATGTCAGTAGTTCAAACAGGAGAGATCAAAGAGAAGTAAGAAATATGAAATGAAATTATCAGACACGCTGGTTTGATCAGATGGTTGAGAACAAAACAGGAGCAGATGGATGACAAAGCAGACATCTTTAGCTCAGAGAAATTTACTGAGTTACAGCAGGAAGATAAAAAACTGAAGCACATGTATCGAAAAGCACACACAGAAGAGAAACTGAATGTATCCCTGTGTACTACGATCTTAAAAATAATGTCTTAATGAGGAAATGGAGACCATCACGTATTCAGGAGGATGAGAAATGGGCAGAAGTTCGTCAAGTTGTATTGACAGTGGGTTATAGAAAGGAGGTGTTACTGGAGGTGGATGAACTACCAGTAGGAGGTCATTTAGAGTCATAGAGTCATAGAGATGTACAGCATGGAAACAGACCCTTCAGTCCAACCTGTGCTAAAATACAAAAATATTATTACTGACCTGGACTGCACAAGGATGTAGGTGAATTTTTCCAGACGTGCCGTACATGTCAAGTATTTGGAAAAAAACACAGGCAATAATAAAATCTATACCTTTAATACCCATTCCTGCATTTGAGGAACTTTCCACAAGAGTCTTGATTAATTATGTAAGACCCCTACCTGAAACAAAAGGTGGGAATCAATATTTGGTAACATTGATGGATGTGTCCACTAGATTTCTGGAGACATTCCATGAGGCAATATCACAGCTAAAAGGATTGTAGAAGAGTTATTCAAAGTTTTCACAAGAATGGGCTGAGGAGTGGCAGATGGAGTTTAATTTAGAGAAATAAGAGGTGCTGCATTTTAGAAAAGCAAATCTCAGCAGGACTACTGCCCTTAATGGTAAGGTCCAAGGGAGTGTTGCTGAACAAAGAGACCTTGGAGTGCAGGTTCATAGCTTCTTGAAACTGGAGTTGCAGGTAGATAGGATAGTGAAGAAGGCGTTTGGTATGCTTTCCTTTATTGGTCAGAGTATTGAGTACAGGAGTTGGGAGGTCATGTTGAGGCTGTACAGGACATTGGTTAAGCCACTTTTGGAATATTGCGTGCAATTCTGTGATTCAAAGATGTTGTGAAACTTGAAAGGACTCAGAAAAGATTTACAAGGATGTTGTCAAGGTTGGAGGACTTAAGCTATAGGGCAAAGTTGAATAGGCTGGGGCAGTTTTCCCTGGAATATCGGAGGCTGAGGGGTGACCATATAGAGGTTTGTAAAATCATGAGGGGCATGGATATGGTAAATAGACAAGTTCTTTTCCTTGATGTGGGGGAGTTCAGAACTAGAGGGCATAGGTTTAGGGTGAGAGGAGAAAGATATAAGACTCAAGGGGCAACTTTTTCATGCAGTGGGTGGTGCGTGTGTGGAATGAGCTGCCAGAGGAAGTGATTGAGGCTGATACAATTATAACATTTAAAGGGCATCTGGAAGGGTATATGAATAGGAAGGGTTGGGAGGATATGGGCCAGGTGCTCCCAGGTGGAACTAGATTAGATTGGGATATCTGGTTGGCATGGTCGAGTTGGACTGAAGGGTCTGATTCCATGCTGTACATCTCTATGACTCTATGACTCTGTATGGGCTACCCAAAAAGATACAATCAGATAAAGGGTTAAACTTCACATCAAAATTATTCAAGGAAGAAATGGACAGCTTGGGAATAAAACAATTCAAATCCAATGCATACCATCCAGAATCACAGAGAGTGCTGGAAAGGTTTCATTAGATATCAAAGACCATGTTCAGGGCTTATAGTCAACAATACCCAGATGATTAGGGTAAAGGATTTCCATTTGTACTATCCGTAAATCGAACAAATTCAATCCATTTGAATTAGCTTTTGGGCATGAAGTGAGAGGGCCACTAAAATTGATTAAGGAGAAATTGGTAAGCCAGAATTCAGAGACCACATGTTTGAACTATGTGTCAAATTTTATGGAATGAGTAAATGGAGTGGGGGTGCTGGCTACATAGCTTTTAAAAAACATCACAACATACAATGAAACAGGAAGTAGCCAATGAGTTAAAAACTTGCAATTTTGCTATTGGGAGATAAAGTTACTTCCAATGGTAGATGAACCTTTTAAATGAAGGTTTAATGGACCTTATTACGTTAAAATGAGAGCGAGTGAGGTGACCCATTTGATAAAGACTCCAGACAGAAAGAAATCTCGTCGAGTATGTCATGTGAATATAATCAAAAGATATTTTGATCAGGAAGGAAAGCAAAAGGGGAATGTGAAACGAGTTACAACACAGAGTGAAGAACTAGTTCAGAGGATTCTGAATTGGACATTCCTCAAATTAAATTGGAAAATGAGGAAGTTGTCAAAAATTGAGGTAAATTATTGAGTTACCTTCAGGAAGTGAATCAAAATAACCTGCAAGAGTTATTACTATCAGCTGGGAAATTATGCGGAAATAAGCTGGAAAGTACTAAGTTGGGAAGGTAGTAACTAAAGCCTTTAAGAACATAAGAACTAGGAGCAAGAGTAGGCCCTTCGAGCCTGCTCCACCAATCAGTAAGATCAGTTGGTCTTTGAGTCGATTTGTAGCTCAGGTTGAGGTTCTGGATGTAGGTTTGCTCGCTCAGCTGGAATGTTCATTGTCAGACATTTCATCACCATACTTTAACCTCCGGATGAAGTACTGGGGGTGCAGCCCACTTTCTATTTCCATGTTTAGGATTCCTTGGGTTAGTAGTGCCATTTCCTGTGGTGATGTAATTTCCTATGGTGATATCATTTCCTGTTCTTTTTCTCAGGGGGTTGGTAAATATGATCCAAGTCAATGTGTTTGTTGATAGAGTTCCAGTTGGAATGCCATGCTTCTAGGAATTCTCGTGCATGTCTCTGTTGGGCATGTCCTAGGATGGATGTGTTGTCCCAGTTGAAGTGGTGTCCTTCCTCATCTGCATGAAAGAATCCAAGTGAAAGAGGGTCATGTCTTTCATGTTCATGTATCCGGATGGCTAGTTTTCTAGATAGAGTCGGATGGATTTACAGATTGGTTGATACTCTACACTCTACATTCTGTTCTCTTTTCTGTTCATGTTTCATTCAGTAGGCTGTAAACAAATTCTGTTTTGTTTAAAACTGAGTGGTTTGACCAGATGCTTGAGTCCTGGAATATCCACCTTCCATCTGCCTAAGTTAACAAAAAATGTTAAGGTCTAGGCTGCCTTCTTAAATGTATTAACGGGGTCCATAACATAAGTCCAGTTCAGTTTCTTGTCCAGCCTAAATGTTTATCATGGGGAATTTAAATATGCTCATGTCATTGAATGATAAGCAGAGATGGTGACATTCTGTGCTACTGGTGACAGTAATCGTATGTCACCTGAGTGGCACAAATCCACTCAGATCATGCTAGTCTGCTAAAGTAGCTCATTGAGCACCATTCTATATGGAGTATTGGTCAAGTCACCTGATTTGTAAGTATCTGCTGAGTGACTCACCTTTGAAGATCACCACCCTTTATGCAGAAGGCCACAAGCTGAGGCATGAAGAGAAGAGGAAGAAATATGCTGACTACCTTAGCATTCAGAGATCTGCCACCATTTGTCCATCCATTATCACTTCCTTGGCAAATTCCATCCAAACTCTACTGGAACAAGCATAGATTATGAGGCCACTTTTCATCCTGATAACACTTTCAGTTTCCACCTTCCTATTAATGTACGTGACTTAGCAGTACACCTGAAAGCCTAAGTAAGATATAACAGACATGAACTTACGATGTGAAGCACACAATAATTTTCCACTTCTCTGTCCGTTTCTTGCAGCAAATGTTATGACAATTATGATTCTCTCCAGAGGAAATTGTGGCCTTTCGAAATGCATCTCTGTCTACATGGTGGGCATGGCAGTAGCAGATCTATTTGTCATGATCTTCAATGTGATTGTTTACTTGATATTTAATTATCACTTTCCATATTCCTTTCTGTCTTACACTGCTGTTTGTAAGTTTATCTTGTACATAGCTTTTGCTACGCTGGATATGTCAGTGTGGTTCACAGTCACATTCACATTTGATCGATTTGTGGCGATCTGTTGTCATGACTTTAAGGAAAAGTACTGGACCAAGAGAATTGCAACTACAGTAATAGCAACATCTTCAGTCTTGACTTGTTTAAAGGGTATTCCTATGTTGTTTTCATATGAAGCTGAAGTAACAATGTGCACTGAGGGTGCAGGACAAAAGCAGCTGTTTATACAATACCTGCATGGTCAGTGTATAGTTGGATGCAGTCATTGTCAGTTGTTTTGCTTCCTTTTGCTCTCATGACCTTGTTTAATTCTTTGACTGTCAGACGTATTTTATTGGCTAACAGAACATGCAAGGGACTCCGAGCTAAAAGCACCGAGAGTCAGAGTGATCCAGAGGTGAGAGGTCGGAGGAAATCCATCATAGTACTCTTCACTGTGTCAGGCACCTTTATTCTGTTGTGGTTAACATCTGTTGGAAGTTTTGCAGCCACCAGACTATCAAGCAATGTCTACTATCAAGGTGATAACTCCAATCCAGGATATATCGCCACGGAAACAGGATATCTGCTTGTGTATTTAAGTTCCTGTACAAACACGTGCATTTATGCAGCAACCCAGAGGAAATTCAGAGAAGAGCTGAGAGATGTTCTGAAGTCTCCTTGGGATAAATTTCTTGATCCTTTTTTTAAAATAACGAACATGTGAATTCAAACCAAAAAAGAAATCTTGTAACTAAAACAACATTTCATCTGGTTTTCTGTATGAGAATATCAATCGTCCTGACAACCTGACAATAGGAAATGTTGGGAATGGCATGAATGTTCTTTAATAAGAGCTGAAATGGTCTATTTGAAAGTTATATTTTCAATAACTTTCCATTGATTCCCCAAAGTAAATGATGGATGACACTGACATCAAGTCTGGTCTGGTCTGACGTGGATGTCGGCAAGCAAGTATCTCTCGATGTTTCAGGAACCTGTCACTCTTTGCAGTTGTAGTCGGCGGAGCTGTGTGTCTCGGGCGATCAATGTGAGGGGTCCAACAACTAGAATGAACTCAAAGCTCAGGTATCCCATGTAAACACAAGTTTCTGACCTTACCAAAGTGACAAGACAGCACAGTGGCTTAGTGGTTAGCACTCCTGCCTCACAGTGCCAGGGGCAAAGTTCAATTCTAGCCTCAGTTTGTTTGCACATACTCTGGTTTCCTCCCACAGTGCCAAGTTGTGCAGGTTCAGTGGGATGGCCATGTTAAATTGCCATTAGTTGTGGAAATTACAGGGATAAGGTTGGTGTGGACATAATGGGCTGAATAGTTTGCTTCCACACTGTAGAGATTCTGATTTTATTTGATGTTACTTACTTTCAAATGAGGGTTTCTCAACTATTCTGAGAAATCTCCTTACTCTTGAGTAAACACTTCCAACATCCATACAGAACCAGATTGTGTGCGATGTGAAATTAAAAGATTTAGTTAAAGGTTTGTGGGTAGCATGATGGTTCAGTGGTTCGGACTGCCAGGGAGATGGACTTGATCCCAAGGAACTGTAAGCTAGGTAGACTGACTTTGAGAAATGCAGGGTTACGGGGATAAGGTGGGAGTTGGGTCTGATTAGATTAGATTAGATTTCCTACAGAGTGGGAACAGGTCCTTTGGCCCAACAAGTCCATACCAACCCTTCAAAGAGTAACCCACCCAGACGCATTCCCCTATCCTATATTTACACCTGACTAATGCACCTTGCATTATGGGCAATTTAGCACAACCAATTCACCAAGCCGGCACATCTTTTGGATTGTAAGTGGAACCCGGAGAACCCATAGGAAACCCACGCAGACACAGGGAGAATGTGTGTACTCCACACAGGCAGTCGCCTGAAGATGGAATCGAAGCCGCGTCCCTGGCACTGTGAGGCAGCAGCGCTAACCACTGAGCCACCGTGCCACCCCTCACTGAGCCACCGTGCCACCTCTGGGCAGGGCTCTCTTCTGAGGGTTGGTTTGGACTAAATTGGCCGAATGGCCTCCTTCCACACTGTAGGGATTCTATGAAGTCATTAAGATTTCATCTCAGAAGTTTTTAAAAAGCCCTCATTCTTCTGCTTGAAAGCAGGATAATATCCTACCATCATCAACAAAGAATTCGGAGGGGAGTGGTTGTGGTAACCAGAGTTACAGATTTGATGATGGGGTAACAGGTGTACAGGTAGATAGAGTGTGCAGAGAGTCTGTGAGGAAAGACAGACAGTTGACAGGACAAAGTTGCAGTCGGTGTGATGGGGTGAAGTATGTCCATTTTAATGCAAGACGTGTCAGGAATAAGGATAATGAACTTAGAGCATGGATCTGTACTTGGAGCTGAAGTCCTGTGGCCATTACAGAGGCTTGGATATCACAGGGACAGGAATGGTTGTTGGATGTTCCAGGGTTCAAGTGTTTCAAAAGGAACAAGGAGGGAGGTCAAAGAGGTGGGGGAGTGGGATTCCTAATCAGGGATAGTATCACAGCTGCAGAAAGGTAGGTTGTTGAAGAGAGTTTGCCAACTGAATAATTATGGTGGAAGTCAGAAACAGGAAAGGAGCAGTTACTTTATTGGGAGTTTCCTATAGACCTCCACACAGCAACAGAGACACGGAGGAGCACATTGGGAGGCAGATTTTGGAACAGTGCAGAAGTAGCAGGGTTGTTACCATGGGTGACTTCAACTTCCTCAATATTGATTGGATCTGACTTAATGCAAAGAGTTTGGATGGAGCAGATTTTGTCAGGTGTGTCCAGGATGTAGATAGGCTGACAAGAGGGGAGGCCATGTTGGATTTGGTGCTTGAAACGAACCAGGTCTGGTGCCAGATCTTTCAATGGGAGAGCATTTCAGTGATAGTGATCCTAACTCCCTGATCTTTACTACGGTCATGGAGAAGAATTGGAGCAGATAGTGTGGGGAGGTATTTAATTTGGGAAAGGGGGAATTACAAAGCTATTAGGCATGAACTGTGGAGCATAAATTGGGAACAGATGTTCTCAGGGAAATGAATGTCGATAATGTGGAAGGAGCACTTACTGCAAATGCTGGATAGGTTTGTCCCACTGAGGCAACAAAAGGATGGTCGGGTGAAGGAATCTTGGGTGACAAGGGATATGGAACATCCAGTCAAGAGGAAGAAATAAGCTTACTTAAGGTTGAGGAGGCAAGGATCAGACAGGACTCGAGAGGGCTACAAGGCAGCCAGGAAGGAACTGAAGGATGGACTGAGGAGAGCTAGAACGGGGCATGGAAAAGCTTTAGCGCGTAGAATTAAGGAGTCCCTCAAAGTTGCCACCCAAGTTGATAGGGTTGTTAAGATGGCATATTGGTTTTCATCAACAGGGGGATTGAGTTTAAGAGCCATGAGGTTATGCTGCAGCTCTATAAAACCCTACTTAGACCACTCTTGGTTGCCCGATTATCGGAAGGATGTAGATGCTTTAGAGAGGGTGGAGAGGAGGGTTACCAACATACTGCCTGGATTGGAGGGCTTGTCTTATGAAGAGAGGTTGTGGGAGCTCAAGCTTTTCTCATTGGAGCAAAGAAGGATGAGAGATGATTTGATAGAGATGTACAAGATGTTGAGGGGGTTAGATAGAGTGGATAGCCAGATACTTTTTCCCAGGGCAGAAATGGCTATCACAAGAGGGCATAATTTTAAGGTGATTGGAGGAAGGTAAAGGGGAGGTGTCAGAGGGAGGTTCTTTTCTCAGAGAGTGGTGGGTGTGTGGAATGCACCGCCAGGGGTGGTGGTAGAGTCAGAGACATTAGGGACATTTAACCAACTCTTGGATAGGCACATGGAAGATGATACAACGAGGGGCATGTAGGTTAGTTCGATCTTATGTAGGATAAAAGGTCAGCACAACATCGAGGGCCGAAGGGTCTGTACTGCGCTGTACCGTTCTACGTTATATAATGCTTAAGAAATTCTGTTGTTCTGTCAACATTTGTGGACATAAAAGATTCGATCTGCTCTTCATTTTTTGGACATCCTCTATCGTGCTCCCACATGTGTGGAGAGTTTGTGTCTTGTCGACTTAGCACTTAACAGAGATCACAAAAGTCTCCCTTTCACATCCTAATTAACACCATATTTTACATGTTATTGTTGCTTTAACCTTCTTTAACAAGGTGTGGGGAGTTGGAGATGGGGGAAACAAAGATATCTTTCCTCCAGCAGACAAGAGTTAGAAGCATTTGGCATGTACATGTGCTCCTCACTGGCACAGAAACAGAGAGAGGGAGAGAGACAAAATTAGACAGAAACAGAAACAAAGATCAGGACATAGACAGAAGCCAGTTAATAGAGACAGAGAGAGATGCAGGCAGAGATAGAGTGACAATTTTAAGAAATGAACCTGTGCAGACAAACCCTGAATCTGTCGAGCATTAATGTTGGAGATTTGGTGATAGGTACTATCTTGTGACAGGACAATGGGTGGGAGACAGTGGAACATTTCTCAAAGAAACTGAACCAGTGTCATTCATTCAGATAGTGGCTGCTGATGCCTCTTCCTGGTCCCGTTTTCTTTCCTCATGGTTCTGGTCCTCCAAGTGTCACCTCCTTGTAAATCCAACCATGCACATGGTGGCCATCTTGGAATGATGTCAACACACGTGTACCATTCGACCTCTGAACATTTCTTTGACTCAACAGTGGCATTTGCTGTTACCATGGAGCATGCTCACCATGTGACACTTTAAAACATGTACGCATGGACTTCAGGGGAACACAGCAGGGTGGGGGTTGATCAGGTCCAGGGCCAAAGAAAATGGGAGATGTGGAGAAGTAAGGAAGAGATCAGGACGAGGGATAGAGAGACTGGAACAGCAGGGAGAACAGAGAGATCAGGACAAGGGCAAAGAGACTTGGACTAGGTAGGGGTGAGCAAAGAGGTCAGTGGAGTGATCCTGAATGGGGAGGAAGAAATTGTGACAGGGGAAGAGGTCAGGACTGGGGCGCAATAGATCGGAATTCGGAAGCATGAGATAGGAACAGAAACAGAAATTGCTGGAAAAGCTCAGTACGTGTGGCAGCAACTGTGATAAGAAATCAGAGTTAACTTTTCAGGTCCAGTAGACCCTTCTTCAGAACTGATGGTAGTTCAGATAAAGTTAGTTTTTATGCAGAAGATAGGCTGGGGTAGGACGTAAGCAGTAAATGATAGGTGGAGGCAAAGCCCAAAAAGAGGAGCAGTTAGATAGTTGTTAACAATCACCTTGGGAGAAAGAATGGCTGCTGATTAGATTAGATTACCTGCAGTGTGGAAACAGACCTTCGGCCCAACAAGTCCACAACAACCCCCCGAAGAGTAACCCACCAAGACCCATTTCCCTCTGACTAATGTACCTAACACTATGGACTATTTAGCATGGCCAATTCACCTGACCTGCATATCTTTGGATGGAAACCAACACAGACACAGGGAGAATGTGCAAACTCCACATAGACAGTCGCCTGAGGCTGGAATCAAACCTGGGAGCCTGGTGCTGTGAGGCAGCAGTGCTAACCACTGAGCCACCATGCCAATCTATTAATGGCTACCAATGGGTTGTGTGTAATCGCAGAACACATGATCATAAAGCCTGATGTCTGGGAGTTGGGGGAAGGCGCCTCAAGCCCTGAAATTGTTGAACTTGGTATTGAGTCGAGAGGGCTGTCGAGCTCGCAAGCAGAAAATAAGGTACTGTTCATCCAGCTGAGCTTCACTGGAACACAGCTGTAAGCCTGAGGCAGAGATGTTGACCAGGAAGCAAGGGGATATGTTGACGTGGAAACCAAGAGGAAGGTCAGGGCCATTTCTATGGACAGAATAAGACCACAAAACCATAAGACATAGGAACAGAATTTAGGCCATTCACCCCATCGGGTCTGCTCCAATAAGTTTCTCAACCCCATTCTCCTGTTCTCTCCCCGTAACCCTTGATCCCCTTGATACTCAAAAACCTATCTCAGTCTTTTACTCACTGACCTGGCCTCCACAGCCTTCTGTGGTAATGAATTCCGCAGATGCACCACTCTCTGGCTGAAGACGTTTCACCTTATTTCCATTCTAAAATCTTTCCTTGATTCTAAGGCTATGTCCTCAGGTCTTAATCTCTCTTGCCAATGGAAACATTTTCCCAACGCCCACTCTGTCCAGACCATTCAGTATTCCGTATGTTTCAATTAGATCCCCACCGCCCCTCCACCCCCACCCCCACCCCGGATCTTTCTAAACACCATCTATTATAAACCCAGAGACCTCAAACACTCCTCATATGTTAGGTTTTTCATTCCTGGGACCATTCTCGTGGACCTCCTCTGAACACACTCCACGGCCAGTACATCCTTCCTGAAAGATGGGGCCCGAAACTGCACACAATACTCCAAATATGGTCTGACCAGAGTTATAGAGCCTCAGAAGTATGACCCTGCTTTTATATTCAAGTCATCTCATAATAAATGCCATAATTGCGTTTGCCTTCCTAACTACTGACTCAACCTGCAAGTTTACCTTGAGAGAATCCTGGACTAGAACTCCCAAGTCTCTGCACTTCAGGCTTTTTTAGATTAGATTACTTACAGTGTGGAAACAGGTCCTTCGGCCCAACAAGTCCACACCGACCCACCAAAGCGCAACTCACCCATACCCCTAACCCTACTCCTACATTTACCGCTTACCTAACACTACAGGCAATTTAGCATGGCCCATTCACCTGACCTGCACATCTTTGGACTGTGGGAGGAAACCGGAGCACCCAGAGGAAACCCACGCAGACACGGGGAGAACGTGCAAACTCCACACATTCAGTCGCCTGAGGCGGGAATTGAACCCAAGTCTCTGGCGGTGTGAGGCAGCAGTGCTAACCACAGTGCCAGTTTCTGAATTTTCTCCACCTTTAGAAAACAGTCCATGTCCCTATTCTTCCTACCAAAGTGCATGACCACACACTTTTCCGTGTTGTACTCCATCTGCCACTTCTATGCCCACTCTCCTAAATTGTGCAAATGCTTCTGCAGCCTCCATGTCTCCTCAATGCTACCTGTCCCTCTACCTATCTTTATGTTGTCTGTAAGCTTAGCCAGAATCCCCTCAGATCGTTCATCTAGATTATTAATGTATAAAGTGAAAGGTTGTAGTCCAAACACTGAGCCTTGCGGAACACCACTTGTCGCCAGCTGCCATCCTGAGAAGGACCCTTTTATCCCCACTCTCTGCTTTATGCCAGAAAGCCAGGCTTCTATCTATTCTAGCACCTTGCCTCTGACACCACGGGCCCTTATCTTACTCAGTAGCGTCCAATGTGTCACCTTGTTAAAGGTCTTCTTGAAGTCCAGGCAGACAACATCCATTGGCTCTCCTTGTTCTAACCTGATGAAATTACGGCACATCTGGATAATAGTAACAGGATAGGACAGAGTCAGCATGGATTTATGAAGGCGAAATCATGCTTGACTAATCTTCTTGAATTTTTTGAGGATGTAACTCGGAAGATGGACGAGGGAGATCCAGTGGATGTAGTGTACCTGGACTTTCAGAAAGCTTTTGATAAAGTCCCACACAAGAGGTTAGTGAGTAAAATTAGGGCGCACGGGATTGGGGGCAAAGTACTAGATTGGATAGAGAATTGGTTGGCTAATAGGAAACAAAGGGTAGTGATTAACGGCTCCATTTCGAAATGGCAGGCAGTGACCAGTGGGGTACCGCAGGGATCCGTGCTGGTCCCGCAGCTTTTTACAATATATGTAAATGATATAGAAGATGGTATCAGCAATAACATTAGCAAATTTGCTGATGACACAAAGCTAGGTGGTAGGGTGAAATGTGATGAGGATGTTAGGGGATTACAGGGTGACCTGGACAAGTTAGGTGAGTGGGCAGATGCAGTTTAATGTGGATAAATGTCTGGTTATCCACTTTGGTGGCAAGAACAGGAAGGCAGATTACTACCTCAATGGTATCAAATTAGGTAAAGGGGCTGTTCAGAGAGTTCTGGGTGTTCTTGTCCACCAGTCAATGAAGGCAAGCATGCAGGTACAGCAGGTCGTGAAGAAGGCTAATAGCATGCTGGCCTTCATAACAAGAGGGATTGAGTATAGAAGCAAAGAGGTGCTTCTGCAGCTGTACAGGGCCCTGGTGAGACCACACCTGGAGTACTGTGTACAGTTCTGGTCTCCAAATTTGAGGAAAGACATTCTGGCTATTGAGGGAGTGCAGCGTAGGTTCACGAGGTCAATTCCTGGAATGGCAGGATTGCCTTACACGGAAAGACTGAAGCGACTGGGCTTGTATACCCTTGAGTTTAGAAGACTGAGAGGGGATCTGATTGAAACGTATAGGATTATGAAAGGACTGGACACTCTGGCTGGAGGGAACATATTTCCGTTGATGGGGGAGTGCCGAACCAGAGGACACAACTTAAAAATACGGGGTAGACCATTTAGGACAGAGATGAGGAGAAACTACTTCACCCAGAGAGTGGTGGCTGTGTGGAATGCTCTGCCCCAGAGGGCAGTGGAGGCCCAGTCTCTGGATTCTTTTAAGAAAGAATTGGATAGAGCTCTTAAAGATAGTGGAGTCAAGGGGTATGGAGATAAGGCTGGATCAGGATACTGATTAGGAATGATCAGCCATGATCACATTGAATGGCGGTGCAGGCTCGAAGGGCAGAATGGCCTACTCCTGCATCTATTGTCTATTGTCTGTTTGCTACCTCCACAAAGAATTCTAGCAGATTTGACAGACTTGTCCTCCCTTTGATTAAAGAGAAAGTGAGGACTGCAGATGCTGGAGATCAGAGCTGAAAATGTGTTGCTGGAAAAGTGCAGCAGGTCAGGCAGCATCCAAGGAGCAGGAGAATCGACGTTTCGGGCATGAGCCCTTCTTTAGGATTCCTACACTATTCCAATGACCATTTCATATCCAAAGACCATTTAAATGCCCTTTAGAGTTGGCGACTCTACAAATGTTGCAGGCAGTGCATTCCACATCCTGCCTACTCTCTGAGTAAAGAAACAACCTCTGACATCTGTCCTTTATCTATGAGCCCTCAATTTAAAGCAATGTCCCCTTGTACTAGCCAGCACCATCCGAGGAAAAAGGCTCTTGCTGTCCACCTGATCAAAACCTCCAATTATCTTATATGTCTCAATTTAGTCACCTCTCAACCTTCTTCTCTCTAACGAAAATAGTCACAACTTTTCCTCGTAAGACTTTCCGTCCATACCAGGAAACATCCTAGTAAATCTCCTCTGAACCCTTTCCAAAGCTTCCACATCCTTCCTATAATGCGGTGACCAGAACAGCACACAATACTCCAAGTGGGGCTGCACCAGAGCTTTGTACAGTGACCAGAACTGTACGCAATATTACGAGTGTGGCCACTCCAGAGTTTTGTACAGCTGCAGCATGACCTTATGACTCCAAAACTCAATCCCTCTACTAATAAAAGCTAACACACCGTATGCCTTCTTAACAGCCCTGTCAACCTGGGTGGCAACTTTCAAGAATCTATGTACCTGGACACCGAGATCTCTCTGCTCATCTACAGTGCCAAGAATCTTACCGTTCGCCCAATACTTGGCATTCCTGTTACTACTTCCAAAGTGAATCACCTCACACGTTTCTGCATTAAACTCCATTTGCTACTTCTCTGCCAAGTTCTGCAGCTTATCTATGTCTCTCTGTAACTCACAATATCCTTCGGCACTATCCACAACTCGACCGACCTTAGTGTCATCTGAAAATTTACTAAACCATCCTTCTACAACTATCCAGGTCATTTATAAAAATGACAAACAGCTGTGGACCCAAAACAGATCCTTGCAGTACACCACTAGTAACTGAACTCCAGGATAAACATTTCCCATCAACCGCCACCCTCTGTCTTCTTTCAGTTAGCCAATTTCTGATCCAAACAGCTAACTCACCCTCAATCCCATGCCTCTGTATTTTGTGCAATAGCCGACCATGGGCAAAGTTATCAAACATCTTACTGAAATCCAAATACACCACATCAACCTCTTTACCTTCAACTACCTGTTTGGTCACCTTCTCAAAGAACTCATTTAGGTTTGTGAGGCGTGACCTCCCTTCACAAAACCGTGTTGACTATCCCTAACCAACTTATTTCTATTGAGATGATTATAAATTCTATCTCTTATAACCCTTTTCAACACTTTATCCACAACTGAAGTAAGGCTCCCTGGTGTATAATTTCCAGGGTTGTCTCTACTCCCCTTTTTGAACAAGGGAACAACATTTGCTGTCCTCCAGTCTTCTGGCACTACTCCTATCAACAATGATGACATAAAGATTAAAGTCAAAGGCTCTGCAATCTCCTCCTTGGCTTCTCAGAGAATCCTAGGATAAATCCCATACAATCCAGGGGACTTATCGATATTCACTCTTTCCAGAATTGCTAACACCTCCTCCTTCTGTACTGCAATCCTATCTAGTCTTGCAGCCTGCACTTTTGTATCCTCCACGATAACCTTTTCTTTTGCCAGTGTGAATACTGATGAAAAATGGTCATTCAGCACTTCCCCATATCCTCTGACTCCACACACAACTTCCCACTACTGCCCTTGATTGTCCCGAATCTTACTCTAGTTATTCTTTTATTCCTGATATACCTATACAAAGCTTTAGGATTTTCCCTGATCCTACCCACCAATGACTTCTCATGTCCCCTCCTGGTTCTTCTTAGCTCTCTCTTTAGGTCTTTCCTGGCTAATGTGTAATTCTCACTCACCCTAACTGAGCCATCACATTTCATCCTGATGTAAGCCTTTTGCTTCTTGACCACAGATTCAACTTCCTTCATAAACCAGGGCTCCCGCGCTCAAAAACCTCCTCCCTGCCTGACAGCTGATTACTTATCTAAGACACGCAGGAGCTGTTCCCTAAATAAGTTCACATTTCTAACGTGTCCATTTCCTGTAGTTTTCTTCCCCATCCAATGCATCCTAAATTCTGTCTAATCGCATCATAATTGCCTTTCCCCCAGCTATAACTCTTGCCCTGCGGTATATTCCTATCTCTTTCCATCGCTAAGGTAAACATAACCGAAATGTGGTCACTATCACTAAAATGCTAACCTACCTCCAAATCTAACACCTGGCTGGGTTCGTTACCCAATATCAAATCCAATGTGGCCTCGCCCCTTGTTGGCCTGTCTACATACTGTGTCAGGAAACCCTCCTGCACACACTGGACAAAAACAGACCCATCCAAGCTACTTGAACTACAGTATTCCCAGTCAATATTTGGGAACTTAAAGTCCCCATAACAACTACCCTGTTACTCTCACTCCAATCGAGAATCATCTTTGCTATCCTTTCCTCTACATCTCTGGATCTATTTGGAAGCCTACAGCAAACTCTCAACAGGGTGACCTCTCTTTTTCCTGTTTCTAACCTCAGCCCATGCTACCTCAGGAGATGAGTCCTCATCAAACGCCCTTTCTGCCACCGTAATACTGCCCTTGACTAACAATGCCACACCTTTCCCTCTTTTACCATCTTCTCTGTTCTTCCTGAAACATCTCAATCCCAGAACCTGCAATAATCATTCCTGTCTCTGCTCTATCCATGTCTCTGAAATGGTCACAGCATTGAAATCCCAGGTACCAACCCATGATGCAAATTCACCCACCTTATTCTGGATGCTCCAGGCATTGAAATAGACACACTTCAAACAAATTCTTTGCTTGCCAGTACCCTCTTGTGACCCTGAAACCTTATTTCGGACCTCACTAATCTCAATTTCCATATACTTGAACTATAATTTCAGTTACCATCCTCTTGCTGAATTAGTTTAGATCCCCCCGAAGAGCATTGGCAAATGCCCCCACCCCCAGGATATTGGTATCCCTCTGGTTCAGGTGAAGACCATCCTGTTTGTACAGGTCCCACCTTCCCCAGAATGAGTCCCAATTATCCAGGAAACCAAACCCTTACTCCTGTACCATCCCTGTAGCCATGTGTTCAACTCCTCTCTCTCTCTCTTTCTCTCTCTCTATTCCTCGCCTCACTAGCACATGGCACAGGCAACAAACCAAAACTAACAACTTTGTCTGTTCTAGCTCTAAGTTTCCATCTTAGCTCCTGGAATTTATGCCTTAAATCCCCATTTCTCTTCCTACCTATGTCATTGGTGCCTATGTGGACTTGGGGCTGCTCCTCCTCCCCCTCAAAGATCCCAAAAACATGATCAGAGACATCACGAATCTGGGAGGCAACACACCAACCGTGAGTCCCTCCTGTGCCCACAGAACATCCTATCTGTATCCCCAGCTATGGAGTTCCCAATGACTACTGCTCTGCTCCTCTTCCCCTTTCCCTTCTGAGCAACAGGGACAGACTCTGTGCCAGAGCCCTGTGCCACATTGCTCACCCCTGGTAAGTCGCTCCCTCCAAACAGTTTCCAATATGGTATACTTGTTGTTGAGGGGAACGGCCACAGGGGATCTCTGCACTGCCTGTCAGTTCCCTTTCCGTCCCCTGACTGTAACCCATCTGCCTTCTTGTACCTGAAGTGTGACTACCTCCCTGTAACTCCTCTCAATAACCCTCTCCGCCTCCTGAATGATCCGAAGTTCATCCAGCTCCAGCTCCAGTTCCCTAACGCGGTTTTCGAGGAGCTGGAGTTGGATGCACTTCCCGCAGATGTAGTCAGCAGGGACACAAGTGGTGACCCTTACCTCCCACATTCTGCAGGAGGAACATTGAACTGCCCCAATCTCCATCCCCACTGTTCTAAATTCCCAACAAGATGACTGAAAACTGAAAAAAACGAAACCAGTCACCTTATCAATTGGTGCACAGAACCTTTTTTTTTGGTTAGAGGAGGAGGTTGGGTTGGAGACACGACCCAAGGAGTATTTTAGGTAAAGCAACCGCCCAATTAAAAAGCCTCACTTACTCAGCAGTCAAGTGTCTGCTCTGGCTCGTGTGTGCTCTGCCTATACATGAAGCAAGTTTCTAAACTTTACTCCCACCTTCCCATCGGGCCTCTGGTCCTTGCTGTCGCTCCTTCCACTGCAACTGATCTTGGTAAAGGCCCCAAAAATCTTTTCGCTTACCTCTTTCAATAACCTGGGGGAGATACCATTGGGCCCTGGGGACTTATTCACCTTAATATCCTTCTGAAAACTCAGACTCCTCTTCACAGAGAGAATATCCTCTATTGCATTGCGTGACCCCACCACAGTGCTAGACGGGACAGAATTCGAAAATATAGACAAAAAACAGCAGATGCTGGAATTCAACACATTCAAGCAGCAAGTTGGAAGAACACAGCAAGGCAGGCAGCACCAGGAGGATGGAACAACACAACAAGACAGACAGCACAAAGAGGGTGGAACAACACAACAAGACAGACAGCACCAGGAGGCTGGAACAACACAGCAAGGCAGGCAGCACCAGGAGGGTGGAACAACACAACAAGGCAGGCAGTACCAGGAGGGTGGAACAACACAACAAGACAGACAGCACCAGGAGGGTGGAACAACACAGCAAGGCAGGCAGCAACAGGAGGGTGAAACAACACAACGAGGCAGGCAGCACCAGAAGGGTGGAACAACACAGCAAGGCAGCACCAGGAGGGTGGAACAACACAGTGAGGCAGGCAGCACCAGGAGGGTGGAACAACACAACAAGGCAGGCAGCACCAGGAGGGTGGAACAACACAGCAAGGCAGGCAGCACCAGGATGGTGGAACAACACAGCAAGGCAGGCAGCAACAGGAGGGTGGAACAGCACAACAAGGCTGGCAGGACCAGGAGGGTGGAACAACACAAAAGACAGACAGCACCAGGAGGGAGGAACAACACAGTAAGGCAGGCAGCATCAGGAGCATGGAACAACACAGTAAGGCAGGCAGCACCAGGAGGGTGCAACAACACAGTAAGGCAGGCAGCACCAGGAGGCTAGAACAACACAGTGAGGCAGGCAGCACCAGAAGGGTGGAACAACACAGCAAGGCAGCACCAGGAGGGTGGAACAACACAGTGAGGCAGGCAGCACCAGGAGGGTGGAACAACACAACAAGGCAGGCAGCACCAGGAGGGTGGAACAACACAGCAAGGCAGGCAGCACCAGGATGGTGGAACAACACAGCAAGGCAGGCAGCAACAGGAGGGTGGAACAGCACAACAAGGCTGGCAGGACCAGGAGGGTGGAACAGCACAAAAGACAGACAGCACCAGGAGGGAGGAACAACACAGTAAGGCAGGCAGCATCAGGAGCATGGAACAACACAGTAAGGCAGGCAGCACCAGGAGGGTGCAACAACACAGTAAGGCAGGCAGCACCAGGAGGCTAGAACAACACAGTGAGGCAGGCAGCACCAGGACGGTGGAGAAATCAACGTTTCATGTCTAGCCCTTCTTTAATCTTTTGATTCTGAGCATCCACCAACGGATAATCCCCCACACTCCAGGTACATTCCACCTTTTGGCAGGGATCCTGACTTGTTGCTTTGATCTTTGGATCAAAAAGGAGGGATTGTGGAAGCTGTTTTTGCAAGCCTGCCTGTTTGCAGCCATTTTACTCAGACATTATATTGTTCTCACCGGGCTTGGCCCCTTGCCCTGGGTGACCCCTAGCATACTAGTACATTCTGCATTAACCACATAAATTCCACTCTTCCCACAGAACTTCTGCTTTTTATCTGCAGCTACCTGCTAAGCAAAAGCGCAGCCCTGCCAGATTTTATCAATGGGCAAATCTAGCCTCTGGAATGTGCATTGACTCAAGATCTGAGAACAATAGCTTGTTATGTACAGTCTAAGATAAGGCCGACCTCAGACTCTGCCTGGTGTATTGTCATGTAGCCCTCTAGTGACTGTCTGATTGAGCAACTGGCAGCTAGTTCTCTATTGTACTATATAAATCCACAGTGATCTGGAACGCTTTGAAGTAATACCAGACTGTACGAAGAAAAGGTGAGCTCCCTAATGTCTGAATCTGGAGAATTTCTTCAACAACTTGAAACGTTGATTACTCCACCTCTTAATGCTGCCTGGCATGCTGTGTTCTTCCAGCCTCCTGCTTGTCTACCTTTGAATAGACATGGCCACTCAAGACTGGGCACCCATGAGGCACTGTGGTCCATCGACAGCAGTCGATTTCTACTCCAAAACAATCCACAACCTCATGGCTTGACATATCCCTCACTCAACCCCTTCCCATCACACCAGGACTTTAAGCCTGTTTCAATGAAGATTGCAGCTGAAAAATGTGTTGCTGGAAAAGCTCAGAAGGTCAGGCAGCATCCAAGGAGCAGGAGAATCGACGTTTCGGGCATAAGCCCTACTTCAGGAATGAGGAGGGTGTGCCAAGCAGGCTAAGATAAAAGGTAGGGAGGAGGGACTTGGGAATATGAGAGGTGGAAGGAGGTTAGTGTGGAAACAGGCCCTTCGTCCCAACAAGTCCACACCGCCCCGCCGAAGCACAACCCACCCATACCCCGTTACCTAACGCTACGGGCAATTTAGCATGGCTAATTCACCTGACCTGCACCTCTTTGGACTGTGGGAGGAAAGCGGAGCAAACCCGCGCAGATACGGGGAGAACGTGCAAACTCCACACAGTCAATCGCCTGAGGTAGGAATTGAACCGGGGTCTCTGGCGCTGTGAGACAGCAGTGCTAACCACTGTGCCACCGTGCCGCCCACAAGGTGAGGGCGATAAGCCAGAGAGGGGGTTGGGGCGGAGAAGTCTCTTACCCGCCCTCTATCTCTTCACAGCTGCCTCTTACCCACGCTCGATCTCTTCATGGCTGCCTCTTACCCGCCCTCGATCTCTTCATAGCGCCTCTTACCCGTTCTCGATCTCTCCATCGCCAACTGCTGCCGCGACATCAACTGCCTCAACTTCTCCGGCCCTCTTACCCACTCCAACCTCTCAGCCACGCAACGTGCAGCCCTCCACTCCCTCCGCTCCAACCCCAACCTCACTATCAAACCGGCAGACAAGGGAGGCGCGGTGGTCGTTTGGCGCACTGATCTTTACATTGCTGATGTTAAATGCCAGCTCGCGGACACCTCCTCCTATTGCCCCCTTGACCATGACACCACCTCCCACCACCAAACCATCATCTCCCAGACCATCCATAACCTCATCACCTCAGGGGATCTCCCATCCACCGCCTACAACCTCATAATCCCACAACCCTTCACCACCAGTTTCTACCTCCTGCCCAAAATCCACAAACTTGAATGCCCCGGCCGACCCATTGTCTCAGCCTGCTCCTGCCCCACCGAACTCATCTCTGCATACCTTGACTTGGTCCTGTCCCCCTTAGTCCAAGAACTCCCCACCTCTGTTCGGAACACCACCCATGCCATCCACCTCCTCCAGGATTTTCGCTTCCCTGGCCCCCAATGCCTTATCTTCACCATGGACATCCAGTTCTTAAACACCTCCATCCCCCATCACGAAGGCCTCAAAGCCCTCTGCTTCTTCCTTTCCCACCGAACCAACCAGTACCCTTCCACTGACACCCTCCTTCGACTGACTGAACTGGTCCTCACTCTGGACAACTTCTCTTTCCAATCCTCCCACTTCCTCCAAACAATAGGAGGAGTCATGGGCACCCGCATGGGCCCCAGCGGGTAAATCTTTAGATTTACTCCATGGAATATCCTCCTAAGTACAGCCTTAATGTTAAGCCCTAAGTAAAAACACCATTCCGCTTTCTCTTTTGCACCCCACCCAACCCCCCCTCCCCACCCTTCCTGTAGCATCTATACTTTGAAACACTGAGTCGCCAGTCTTGTCCATCCCTGAGCTATGTCTCTGTAATAGCTATGATATTCCAGTCCCATGTTCCCAACCATGCCCTTTGTTAATCTGCCATACCAGTCATGCCTCTTGCATTGAAATAAATGCAGTTGAATTTATCAGCTCTATCTCATTGTCCGCTATACTCGACTATTTTACTTGCTCCTTTACCCAACAGCACCAGCCTCCGACTGATATCTTTACTCATTCTCTCATTTGGTACCAATCCCAGCCTTACTAGTTTAAATCTTCCTGGGTGGCTCTAGCAAATCTCCTTGCCAGTATAGCGTATTAGCACCTTTCCAATTCAGGTGCAATCCATCCTTCTTATACAGGTCACTTTTACCCCAAAATGGATAGCCTTCTCTCCTGCATCAGCTCCTCACACATCTGGATAGTAGTAACAGGATAGGTCAGAGTCAGCATGGATTTATGAAGGGGAAATCATGCTTGACTAACCTCCTGGAATTTTTTGAGGATGTAACTCTGAAGATGGACGAGGGAGATCCAGTAGATGTCGTGTACCTGGACTTTCAGAAAGCTTTTGATAATGTCCCACATAGGAGGTTAGTGAGCAAAATTAAGGTGCATGGTATTCGGGGCAAAGTACTAACTTGGATTGAAAGCTGGTTGGCTGATAGGAAACAAAGAGTAGCGATAAACTGCTCCATTTTAGAATGGCAGGCAGTGACCAGTGGGGTACCGCAGGGATCAGTACTGGGACTGCAGCTTTTTACAATATATGTTAATCATATAGAAGATGGTATTAGCAATAACATTAGCAAATTTGTTGATTATACTAAGCTGGGTGGCAGGGTGAAATGTGATGAGGATGTTAGGAGATTACAGGGTGACCTGGACAGGTTAGGTGAGTGGTCAGATGCATGGCAGATGCAGTTTAATGTGGATAAATGTATGGTTATCCACTTTGGTGGCAAGGAAAGGAAGGCAGATTACTACCTAAATGGAATCAATTTAGGTAAAGGGGCAGTACAAAGAGATCTGGGTGTTCTTGTACACCAGTCAATGAAGGTAAGCATGCAGGTACAGCATGCTGGCCTTCATAACAATAGGGATTGAGTACAGAAGCAAAGAGGTTCTTCTGCAGCTGTACAGGGCCCTGGTGAGACCACATCTGGAGTACTGTGTGCAGTTCTGTTCGCCAAATTTAAGGAAAGACATTTTGGCTATTGAGGGAGTGCAGCGTAGGTTCACAAGGTCAATTCCTGAAATGGCGGGATTACCTTACACTGAAAGACTGGAGCGACTGGGCTTATATACCCTTGAGTTTAGAAGACTGAGAGGGGATCTGATTGAGACACAAGATTATTAAAGGATTGGACAATCTGGAGGCAGGAAACATGTTTCCACTGATGGGTGAGTGCCGAACCAGAGGACACAGCTTAAAAATACGGGGTAGACCATTTAGGACAGAGATGAGGAGAAACTTCTTCACCCAGAGAGTGGTGGCTGTGTGGAATGCTCTGCCGCAGAGGGCAGTGGAGGCCCAATCTTTGGATTCATTTAAGAAAGAGTTGGATAGAGCTCTCAAGGATAGTGGAATCAAGGGCTATGGAGATAAGGCAGGAACAGGACACTGATTAAGGATGATCAACCATGATCATATTGAATGGTGGTGCAGGCTTGAAGGGCAGAATGGCCTACTCCTGCATCTATTGTCTATTGTATTCTTCTGCTCTACCCTCCTGTTCCTACTCTCACATGACACGATGAGTAATCCAGACATTATTCAAGGACTTACTTTTTAAACCTGCTGTCTAATTTTCTATATTCTCTCTTCAGACCCTTATCTTTTTCTTTTCCTGTGTCATTAGTTCCAATGTATACAACAACCTCCTGTTAGTCCCTTTCCTCCTTTGAGAATATTCTGCAACCTCTCAGAGATATTCTTGACCCAGCACTCGGCAGGCAACATACCATTCTGATAAGGCATTGCTGGCTGCAGAAACATCTGTCTGTACCTCTGATTAGAGGGTCCACTTTCAGAATCGATCACTTGGATCCTAACATACGTTTTGTTACAGTAGAGCTAATCTCTGTACCAGAAACTTGGCTGTCAGTGCTACATTCCCCCGAAAGTCAATCACCCCCTACAATTTCCAAACAGGATTCCTGTTTGAGTTAGGGAGAGCCACATGACACTCCTGCACTCTGCCTATCCCTCCTACCTTCCTAAAAGTAACCCATTCACCCAACTGTATCCATGGCTTTTCTACTTTCCTGAAAACTGCCATCTGGTGATTATGATTTGAAAAGGTCAGAAAAGTGAAATCACAAGAGGGCTGTGATTTGATTGGCCAATAAGGAGTCTGCGCAATTTGAATCGGTATTAAACTGAATTTCGTTAATTTATTGGTTACAACTTGCATAAAGAGAAATACAAACACAGTTAAGGATTAAAAAAACAAATTAAATAAAAGGAGTGGGGGTCAGGTGGTGTCTTGTTTCTCCATGATGTGGAAGTTGGTGGATCCTACTGCAGTTCCCAGTGACCATGCTTGTAGTAAATGTTGGTTGCTGGAAAAACTCCGATGAACTGGAGTCTGAGCTTCCAACATTGTGACACATCAAGAAGGGGGAGAGTTACCTGGATGCTATGTTTCAGGAGACAGTCACATTCCTTAGACTAGTTAACTTGAATTAAGCCTGAGGTCAGGGACAGGAGGGTGTTGCTGTGAGGCAGGTAGAGGGATCCAGAAGGTAGAGTTGCTGCACTTGTAAATGCTGATGTAATTGGGGATAGTATAGTTAGAGGTATACATACTGTTCTGTCACCAGGATTTAGAATCCCAAAGGTTGTGTTGCTGACTTGGTGCTCGGGTTTGGAATATCTTATCTGGGCTGCAGAGGAATTTGGCGTGGGACTGTAAAGATCCAGTGGTCGTGGTCCATCAATAAAACTAGGGTGGAGGTTCTGCTAAGGAAGTATGAACAGCTAGAGGCTAAATCCAAAAGCAGAACCAAAAAGGTAATAATCTCTGGATTACCACCTGAACCATGAGATAATTACCACAGAATCAATAAGATTAAGCGGCTCAAAGATTGGTGTGGGGAAAAATGGGGTTTGAATTCATAAGAGAGATTGGCAGCAGTACTGGGAAGAAGGGACCTTTTGATGGGACGGTCTTCATCTAGGACCAGAGTCCTACCGAATTGTGTGTGCGCATGTATGGTACAGGGAGGATGAGGTAACAATGGCTGACATAAAAGCAAAAGAGAAAGGATATAATGTGATGAAGGGCATTAGGAAACCAGAGAATTGGGAAGTTTAAAAAGACCAGAGGGAAAAAAAAAGTCAGTTATGGGGGAAATTAGAAAACCCAAATGAAAAGATGAGGTTAGAATGCAGAACTCAGGGGAGGTTAGTGAAATCTCGAAACAGACAAATACAGCAAACGGTATGGCAAGGGTTAGCACAAACTTCAAGCACGCTGCGCAATGAATGACAGTCATAAGAGGGACAGTTAATACAGGACTGAAGGTGTTATATCTGAACACTCGCAATATAAAAGAATAGGGTAAATAGCCTTATGGCACAGATAGAAATTGACAGGTAAAACATGGAGACATAGCTGCAAGGGGATCAGGATTGGGAGCTGAATATTCAAGGATATACATCCTATCGAAAAGATAGAGGGGGTGGGTTTGCCTTATCAGTAAGAAATGAAATTAAATCACAATAAGAAACGAAGTAGTGTCAGATGGTGTAGAATCTGTGCGGGTAGAATTGAGGAACCACAAAGGGGAAAGGAGTCATGTACAGGCCTCCAACAGTAGTCAGGAGTTGGGGCACAAGATACACCAGGAAATAGGAAAGATGTGTAGGTAACACAAAGTTTCAACCATCATGGGGGATTCCTCTATGCAGGTAGAATGGGAAAAATCTGATGAAGGAGCAGCACTCCAAAACCTAGTGTGTCCCCTTTGCAGTTCCTCCATTCTATCCACACAGATTCTACAACCACCCGATTAAGGAGCAGTGCTCTGACAGCTAATGCTTCAAATAAACCTGTTGCAACTCTTAGGAGGCAGTGATCATAATATGATTGAATTAACTCTGTATTTTGAGCGGGAGAAGATAGAATCAGAAGTAACAGTATTTCAGCTGAATATAGGCAACTACAGAGGCATGAGGGAGGAGCTGAGTAGAACTGACTGGGAGAGAATTTTTTACAAACCCACCGACTCCCATAGCTACCTGGATTACACCTCTTCCCACCCTATCTCTTGCAAAAATGCCATCCCGTATTCCCAATTTCTCCACCTCCGCCGTATCTGCTCCCAGGAGGACCAGTTCCACCATAGAACACACCAGATGGCCTCCTTCTTTAGAGACCGCAATTTCCCTTCCCACGTGGTTAAAGATGCCCTCCAACGCATCTCATCCACATCCCGCACCTCCGCCCTCAGACCCCACCCCTCCAACCGTCACAAGGACAGAACACCCCTGGTGCTCACCTTCCACCCTACAAACCTTCACATCAACCAAATCATCCACCGACATTTCCGCCACCTCCAAAAAGACCCCACCACCAGGGATATATTTCCCTCCCCACCCCTTTCCATCTTCCGCAAAGACTGTTCCCTCAGTGACTACCTGGTCAGGTCCACACGCCCCTACGACCCACCCTCCCATTCTAGCACTTTCCCCTGCCACCGCAGGAACTGTAAAACCTGTGCCCACACCTCCTCCCTCACCTCTATCCAAGGCCCTAAAGGAGCCTTCCACATCCATCAAAGTTTCACCTGCACATCCACCAATATCATTTATTGTATCCGTTGCTCCCGATGTGGTCTCCTCTACATTGGGGAGACTGGGCGCCTCCTAGCAGAGCACTTTAGGGAACATCTCCGAGACACCCGCACCAATCAACCAAACCGCCCCGTGGCCCAACATTTCAACTCCCCCTCCCACTCTGCCGAGGACATGGAGGTCCTGGGCCTCCTTCACAGCCGCTCCCTCACCACCAGACGCCTGGAGGAAGAACGCCTCATCTTCCGCCTCGGAACACTTCAACCCCAGGGCATCAATGTGGACTTCAACAGCTTCCTCATTTCCCCTTCCCCCACCTCATCCTAGTTTCAAACTTCCAGCTCAGTTACTGTCTCCTTGACTTGTCCGACCTGCCTATCTTCTTTTCCACCTATCCACTCCACCCTCTCCTCCTTGACCTATCACCTTCATCTCCTCCCCCACTCACCCATTGTACTCTATGCTACTCTCTCCCCACCCCCACCCTCCTCTAGCTTATCTCTCCATGCTTCAGGCTCACTGCCTTTATTCCTGATGAAGGGCTTTTGCCCGAAACATTGATTTCGCTGCTCGTTGGATGCTGCCCGAACTGCTGTGCTCTTCCAGCACCACTAATCCAGTATTTGATTTTCAGCATCTGCAGTCATTGCTTTTACCTGACTGGGAGAGAAGCCTAGCAGGAAAGATAGTGGAACAGCAATGGCAGGAGTTTCTGGGAGGAATTCAGGAGACTCAGTTGAGGTTCATCCTGAGGGAAAAAGGAGGATGGTACGAGGAGGATTAGGTGACAATGGCTGACATAAAAGCAAAAGAGAAAGGATATAATGTGATGAAGAGCATTAGGAAACCAGAGAATTGGGAAGTTTAAAAAGACCAACAGAGGGCAACAACAAAAAAAAAACAGGGGGGGAGAAGATTAAATAGGAGGGTAAGTTAGCCAGTAACATAAAGAAAGACTAAGAACTTATTTAGACATATAAAAGGCAAGAGAGGCAAAAGTGGATGTTGTGCAGCTGGAAAACGACACTGGAGAGATAGTAGTGGGGAACAAGGAAATAGGTGATGGACAAATAATTCATTTCAGTCTTCAGGGTGGAAGACACGAGTAATATCCCAAAAATTCAAGACAGTGAGGAGGCAGAGCTGAATTCTAGTACCAATCAGAAGGTACTAGAAAAACTGAATGGCCTGAAGATGGATAAATTACCTGGAGCAGATGAACTGCACTGCAGTGTACTAAGGGGTTCTCAGTTGAGCAGATAATGGAGGCATAGTAGTGATCTTTCAGGAATTGCTCGAGTCAGGGAGGGACTCAGAGGATTGGAAAATTGCTATCATGACACCTCTGTTTAAAGATGGGAAAATGCAAAAGACAGAAAATTCCAGACCAATTAATCTAACCTCGGTCGTGGACAAGATCGTTGAATCCATTGTGAAGGATGAGATTTCTGAATACTTGGAAGTTTAGGATAAAATAGGGCAAAGTCAGCATTGTTTCATCAAGGGGAGGTCATGCCTGACAAATCTTCTAGAATACTTTGAGGAAGTAAGGAGCAGGTTACACCAAGAGCCAATAGATGTTATCTACCTTGACCTTAAGGCGGCTACTGAGTAAGATGAGTGCCCATGGTATGAAGGGCAAGCTGCTAGCATGGATAGAAGCTCGACTGTCTGGCAGAAAACAGAGTAGAGTTAAAAGGGTCTTTTTTAGAATGGCAGCTGGTGACAAGTGGTGTTCTACAAGGCTGTGTTGGGACTACAACTTTTCACTTTATACATTATCGATCGAGATGAAGGAACTGGGGGCATTCTACAGACGATGCAAAGGTACATTGAGGGACAGGTAGCACTGAGGAGCCGGGGAGGCTGCAGAAGGATGTGGACAGGTTACGAGAGTGGGCAAAGTAGTAGTAGATGGAATGCAATGCAATGTGGGAAAGTGCGAGGTCATGCACTCTGGTAGGAAGAATAGAGACATGGACTATTTTCTAAGTGAGGAGAAAATTCACAAGTCTGAAACGCAGAGAGACTTGGGAGTTCTAGTCCAGGATTCTCTCAAGGTAAACTTGCAGGTTAAGTCAGTAGTGAGGAAGGCAAATGCAGTGATGGCATTTCTTTTGAGAGGACTTGAATAGAAAAGGCTCTGTAAGGCTCTGGGAAGGCCACATATGGAGCATTCTGTGCCGTTTTGGGCCCCACATCTTAGGAAGGATGTACTGGCCCTGGAGCAGGCTTGGAGGAGGTTCACGAGAATGGTCCCAGGAATGATAAGCTTAACATATGAGGAATGTTTGAGGACTCTGGGTTTATACCTGGAATTAAGAAGAATGAGGGGGTGATCTAATTGAAAATAATTAAAATCTATAGAACACTGAATGGCCTGGACCGAGTAGATGCTAAAAAGGTACTTCCATTGTTAGGAAAGACTAGCACTCAAGAACACAACCTTAAAAACTAAAGAAAAGATGTTTTAGAACAGAGGTAAGGAGAAACATCTTCAGCCAGAGTGGTGAATCTATGGAATCCATTGCCACAGAAACTATGGAGACCAGGTCAGTGAGTATATTTAAAACTGAGATAGATAGGTTCTTGATTATCAAGGGGATCAAGGGTTATGGGGAGAAAGCAGGAGAATAAGGTTGAGAAACTTATCAGCCATGGCTGAATGGCAGAGCAGATTCAACAGGCTGAATGGTTTAATTTCTACTCTTATACCTTAGAATCATTTGGGACATGACCCAAATACAAAAGTTCCCAAGAATACATGTGCTTTCACTTAAGTGCTGGTCAGACACACACAGTGTCCTGGATAGAATGTTTACAATGCTGTACTGATGACAAGCACAGAAAAAAGATCATGACTGCTATTTTCGTTTACACTTCAGAGCAAAAGACTCAGTTTCTATACAGTGGAATCTGTCATTCTCACAGAATTGGTCTTAGTCAGTGAAACATCATGTTGAAATTCTGCAAAAAGTAACAACTAACCAGACGAACAAGAAACTAACAAGAAAAGTAATAACTTACCAGACGAGCTCAGAACTGAACAGAAATGTTCATATCAACAGGTTCTGAAATAAAAATTGTCTCAGCAGTCCAAGGAACAGAATTGGGTAGTGTCTCTTAACTAAGAAACTAAAGTGTTGAGATATTTCAGAAATGATATTTCCCCAGGATTAACTGTCTGTAAAAAGGTTGAAACTTAATTTAGAAAGATGTGTTAACACAAGCGGCAAAACAGTCTTGTATCGACATTTTGTTTCATTGTCTCATATACAGTGTTCTACTAAAGAAGAACTTTTGCAATCTCATGTATATGTTCTGTCATTAATCACCATATTAAATCATCTTCCAAAGTTAAATATGCCATCCATCAAGCCAGATTTTATTCCGTGATCTCTAATATTAATAGAGAAGTGGTGCTCGGAAATTGAAGGTGAATAAATCCCCATGGCCTGAAAATCTATATCCCAGAGTACTCAAGGAAGTGGCGCGAGAAATAGTGATTGCATTGGTAGTCATCTTCAAGGATTCTATAATCTCTGGTACAGCCCCTGCAGATTGGAGGGGAGCTAATGTCACGCCAATATTCAAAAAGGCAGGTAAACAGAAACCAGGGAATTAGAGACCAGTAAGCCTAACATCAGTAATGAGGAAAATTCTCGAATCCATTATCAAGGACTTTGTAGTAGAGCAGCTAGAAAGCAGTGGCAGCATCAGGCAGAAGGAACAAGGATTTATGAAGGGGAAATCATGCTTCACAAATCTGTTGAAATTCTATGAAGATGTAACGAGTAGAGTTGACAAGGGGGAACCAATCGACATGCTATATTTGGACTTTCAGGAAGCGTTTGACAAAGTCCTGCAGAAGAAACTATTATGCAAGATTAAAATGCATGGGATAGGGAGAAGTGCATTGAGGGGAACAGAAAACTGTTTGACAGGGAGGAAGCAAAGAGTAGGAATTAATGGGTCCTTTTCCAGTTGGCAGACAGTAGCTAGTGGGGTGCCACAGCTATTCATAGAGTCATAAAGATATACAGCACTGTCCACCCTATCCATGCCGACCAGTTACCCCAACCCAATAGAGTCCCATCTGCCAGCAACCAGCCCATATTCCTTCAAACCCTTCCTATTCATATACCCATCCAAATGCCTCTTAAATGTTGCAATTGTACCAGCCTCCATCACTTCCTCTGGCAGCTCATTCCATACACACACCACTTCTACGAGAAAAAGTTGCCCCTTAGGTCCCTTTTATATCTTTCCTCTCTCACCCTAAACCTATGCCCTCTAGTTCTGGACGTCCCCAATCCAGGGAAAAGACTTTGTCTATTTATCCTATCCATGCCCCTCAATTTTGTAAACCTCTATAAAGTCACCCTTAGCCTCCGACGCTCCAGGGAAAACAGCTCCAGCCTGTTCAGCCTCCCCCTATAGCTTAGATCCTCTAACCATGGCAACATCCTTGTAAATCTTTTCTGAACCCTTTCAAGTTTCACTACATCTTTCCGATAGGAAGGAGACCAGAATTGCACGCAATATTCCAATAGTGGCCTAACCAATGTCCTGTACAGCCACAACATGACCTCCCAACTCCTGTATTCAGTACTCAGACTAATAAAGGAAAGCATACCAAACACCTTCTTCACTATCCTATCTACCTGCAACTCCACTTTCAAGGAACTATGAACCTGCAATCCAAGGTCTTTGTTCAGCAACACTCCCTAGGACCTTACCATTAAGTGTACAAGTCCTGCTAAGATTTGCTTTCCCAAAATGCAGTACCTCACGTTTATCTAAATTAAACTCCATCTGCCACTTCTAAGCCCATTGGTCCATTTGATCAAGATCCTGTTGTAATGAGACGTAACCTTCTTCACTGTCCACTACACCTCCAATTTTGGTGTCATCTGCAAACTTACTAACTCTACCTCCTATGTTCATATCAAAATCATTTATATAAAATAACAAAAAGTAGAGAACCCAGCACCGATCCTTGTGGCACTCCACTGGTCACAGGTCTCCAGTTTGAAAAACAACCCTCCGCCACCACCCTCTGTTTTCTACCTTTGAGCCAGTTCTATATCCAATTGGCTAGTTCTCCCTGTATTCCATGAGATCTCTCCTTGGTAACCAGTCTCCCATGGGGAACCTTGTCAAACTCCTTCCTGAAGTCCATTTGGATCAGATCTACCGCTCTGCCCTCATCAATCCTGTTTGTTACTTCTTCAAAAAACTCCATCAAGTTTGAGACACAGGAGGGAACAAAATGTGACATCTCAATGTTTCCACATGACACCAAGTTGGGGTGGGGGGTGAACTGTGATGAGGATGCAGAAATCCTTCAGGAGGGATGTGGACAGGTTGAGTGAGTGGGTAAATCAATGGCAGATATAGTATAATTTGGATAAATGTGAAGTTATTCACTTTGGAAGTAAAACAAGCAGGGAGATTACTACCTGGAAGGCTGTAAATTGGGAGAGGGGAGTGTGTAGCAGGATCTGGATCTGGATGTCCTTGTGCACCAGTTGCTGAAAGGTGAGCATGCAGATGCAACAGGTGGTAAAGAAGAAATGGTATATTCGCCTTCAGTGAGAAGAGATTTTGAGCACAAGAGCAGACAATGTGTTATTGCAGTTATGGAATACTTTGTTGAGGCCACTACTAGAATATGAGATTAGATTACTTACAGTGTGGAAACGGGCCCTTCGGCCCAACAAGTCCACACCGATCCATTCCCTTTACATTTACCCCTTCACCTAACACTACGGGCAATTTAGCATGGCCAATTCACCTAACCTGCACATTTTTGGACTGTGGGAGGAAACCGGAGCACCTGGAGGAAACCCACGCAGGCAGAGGGAGAATGTGCAAACTCCACACGGTCAGTAGCCTGAGGCGGGAATTAAACCTGGGTCTCTGCCACCGTGCCGCCCAATATGCAGTTTTAGTCTCTTGATCTTGCTCTCCAAGGAGTGCTGCAAAGCTTTACCAGGTTGAATCAGTGGATGGTGGGACTGACATATGGAGGAGAAATTGATTCGATTATAACTGTTTTTGCTGGAGTTCAGATGAATGAGGGAAGAGGATCTCAGAGATTTATTAAATTCTAACAGGGCAAGACAGGGAGGATGCTCCTGATGATGGATGTGTCCAGAACCAAGGGTCACAGTCGGAGGATCAGGATGGACCATTTTGGATGGCGATGAGGAGATAGTTCTTCACCCAAAGAGTGTGGAGGGCCTGTGGAATTCATTACCACAGGAATTGGATGCCAAAATATTAATTGTACTCAAGAGGTGACGAGATATAGCACTTAGGACAAATGGGATCAAAGGCAAAATCGGGAGAAAGCAGGATTAGTTCCTTGAGTTGAACATTAGCCATGATTGTGATGAATGGACGAGAAGGCTTGAAGGGCCAAATGGCCTCCTCTTGTTCCTATCTTCTTTTTTTCTATGCTAAAACCCTAAGAATGTGAACACTTCCCACCTGCTCCAGCCCTGAAATGAATCATTGATTTACCTCGTATTTCCTTCAAGTGGTTTCGTGGAAAATAATCCAGAAATCACAATCCTGAACTTCACCTTTAAGACTGACAATAAAGTTACAATATTTTTCTATAAACATCAGTTCTTGATATTATGGTCATGCCCACGGTTGTGGAAGGGTCTGTCTATTTTCCTGACAATGTAATCTTCCACCGCTGTCACTTTTCTATTCCTATTCCTCAACTGCCTCTCAACCTTGCCACCTCCATTGGGAGTGCTCTCCTGCTTCCTGGTGTCACATTGTTAATCGGCAAGACTCGAGCCACTCCCTAGTACCAAGTATCTTATTGCACAGTTCTAGTCGTGAGGGCATCCTTCTAACTGAAACTTACTCACTTTCCTCTTTCTACTGAGCTGTTCTTTTCCCTTTTTTTTAAAACAATCGATTCTGGGATCCTTTTTAAGTCAGAAACAATATTTCTGAGTGTCATGTGAACCTACCTGTGTCCATTTTTGTTCTTTTTGAGGATGCTGAATCTTTTTCTTTGTTTGAACCTTGCGCCATGGTGTTGACAGGAGATCCCAAATTCTGATATTCTGCAGTATCCAATAAGATTTCGTGTAATTATTCATATGGGAAGGACAACATTTCCTTGTTAAACATAATATCAGTTTGTGCTCTTCCATCAGCTGTTAGTTCTGGAATTGGGCATTTCCTAAGTGTTCATCTCCACTTTGAATGTGGTATAAACAACTGTCCAGTATAATCCAGTGAGTCCTGCTGCTCTCCGCAACCCAATTCTAAACAAGATCCAAGAAACCACTTACAGATATAGAAATAGGAGCAGAAGTACTTTATTCAGCCACTTCTGCTAGCTCCCCATTCAAGATCACTGCTAATCTGTTTTGACTTCCACATTTCTAACTACCCTGAGTAATGTCTGGTTTCCTTGCTTAATGAGAATCCACCTATCTCTGCCTTAAATATATTCATCTTTTGAGGCAGAGTGTGTTCCAAAGTTACACAAAGTCTCTCCTGGCTTTAAAGGGTGATCCATAGAATCTTAACATCCATACAGTGTGGAGTCAGACCAATTGGCCTACCGAGTGAACACCAACCCTGCAAAGAACATCCCACCTAGAACCACCCCCAACCCTATCCCTGCAACCCCGCATTTAGCATGGCCAATCCACCTAACCTGCACATCTTTGGACTTTGGGAGGAAATCGGAGGAAACCCATGCAGACACAGTGAGAACTGTAAACTCCACACACACAGTCATTTCTCGGAGGGTGGAATCGAACCCAGGGGTTATGAGGCTGCAGTGTTAACTAATGACCTACCGTACCTCCCACTTTTAAAAGGGTTTCTTCTGGATTCACCCACGTGGGAATTATCCTTACTAATTCCAGGATTGTCCGCACTTCAAGCAAACCACCTCTTGCCCTTCTAAACTCCAATGCAAACAAACCTAGTCTGTTCAACCTTTCCTCATAGCACAAGCCAATCGTTCCAGGTCTCATTTCAGAAAACTTCCTCTAATCTGCCTGCAATGCATTTACATCATTCTTTGAGTCAGGTCACCAACTTGCACACTATTTGAGGTACAGTCTCACTCATGCTCTATATAACTGAAGCATAAAAACCTTACTTTGATGTTTGTGTTCTCTCATAACAAAGGATAGCAGTCATTCACATTTTGCTGTGCAGATTCATTATTTCTGAATAAACCTGCCTGCATTGACCTGCAACCAACCACCTTATATCCACTACACAACATGCTTTTCTAACTTGATGTCATGTGTATATATAGCGAACTTGTCTTTGCTCCCCCTCAAAGTCATCGTAAAATACTGAGGCCAAAGCACAGACACATGCAGAGTTCTACTCATCAATCCTGCCAATCAGATCGATGCATTCATTCATACTTGGTTTTCTGCTAGCAAGTCAATCTTCTGTTAATATATTAGCCCTTTCACCGTGCGCTTTTATCTTGCACAATAGTCTTTCATTGGTATTTTGTCAAATGCTTTCTGCAAATCCAAGGATAGTACAAAGGTCTTCCCTGAGTGGATGACCTTTTGAATCAAGTTCCTTTACTCTTATATAAACACAAGATTCATTCAGAGACATTTACTGGATCATAGGGTAATTTATAGCATAGAAGGCAGCAACCAAATCCATATAGTTCATACTAGCTGTCTGCAGTGCAAGCAAATCACTCCCATACATCACCCGAACCCCAAGCCGTGCAGTTTACTTTCTTCAAGTACCAATTCAACTTCCTTTTGAAATCATTGATGATCTTTGCTTCCACCCTAGTAAGCAACAATTCCAGGTCATTTGCATTTACTCTTTTAAAAAAAATTCCTCCCCATATTGCCCCCCAGCATCTCAAGCTCAAATCTTAAAACTGTGCCGCTAGTGCTTGTACTAATCAGCTTACGGAAACAGGTTTTATATGTATGTTACCCAAACTTGTCATAGACAAAAGGTGAGATGATTGAGTTCACAAATCCAGCAAGTTTCATGGAGGGTGTCCTTTCAAGAGCCCTGGTGACTTTTCTCAAGCAACTCTTCACTTCTTAGCTCAATAAGTATGCATTCTACGAGCAGAATGCTACTTTTGCACACAGAGGCACAGGGCTTTGCACCTGGGGACTGTTGCTGCTGCCTGGATCTACCTCTGCTGCTGCTGCCTGGGCCCCATCAGCAAATGGGGTGATTGCTGCTGCTGCCAGGGCCTTCCAGTGCCAGGATCGCTACTGTTGCATGAGGCCCGTGAGGGAGGAGATCTTCTGGGGCCAACCAGCAGCACACCATGGTGAGCACCAAAATGGCAGGCCCCAGCTGTACTTATGCCAGTGTAGCCCCTGCCTTGGGCGTGGCTGTTCCAGCCCTGGCTACAACCCCACCCCCTTCATGCCCCTAACCAAGCACCCGGGTGTGAAGGCAGATCACCATCCAAGTATGACCATCAAGGCTTGCAGTGAGGACATGGCTAGTATGGTCGGCCATGAGAGATTCCAAAATCTCCACGATATACAGGAAGGCCATATTTTTCATTCAGACTGAGCAGGCAATCCACCTGACGGTGCAGAAGGGGCTTACTGTGGGCGGGACATTTCTTCCCATCAACCCATTGGAGATTACTTTCGAGCAGGTCATGATCTCCAACATCCCACTTTATTCACAATGAACTCTCCTTCCCCATCTCCAAACTCTAGGGGAAATGTGATCAGATGCACTGTCGCTCCTGCTCAGTCTGAAGGACACCGTCCTCAAACTGGTGTACTTCTTCCAGCGCCAGGCATCCATTTGCTTGGCCCGGGAGAAGATCATCGAGGGTTCCTTTACCTTCCTCAATGCGGCCTACCGCTTTTTCTGGACTGCAGACAGCACGCGGTGCTACTTGCGCCCCACCTCACAGCACATGAGGAAGAATTGCTCCACCCAGAAGGCTGCCCAGCCTACACCGACAGTCATAGGTGGCACTACCATCCTACTTCCTCTCCCCCTAAGACAGCAACTAAGACCCCATCAGCGGGGTCTAAGCCAGGAGCTGCTGGTGCCTCAGCCTCTGGCAGCAGTGGCGGGGGGGGGGGAGAAATGGAAGGTGACTGTCCGACCAGAGGGTAGACACCACAATGATCCCACTCCCATTGACGGAACACCATTCCCCCTCGGACCCTCATCCTACCCTGCCCCTGCAGCTGCACCAGCATCGTCCCGGCGTGGGAACCCTAGCCCCCAGCTCTCTGTTTCCGTGTGCAAAGCCTGCCCTAATGTGTCAATCCCTGGACCTCCATGTCTGACCCTCACCCTATGACAGCAGGCCCTGGGGTCCCTGAGCCCGAACCAGGCCCGAGCTCTGACCTCAGAATCTGCTGCTGCTGACCTCCACCCTACAGTAGCTGTGTCACATCTCGATTTCCCCATCCTTACCATGCACCTGTTTTCCCCAGCCAATCATTTTCCAGGAGAAGTTGCAGAGGAGCCTCAGGCCCCATTACCACAGGGCGGGCAGTGAAGGGAGAGAGCCTTTACTGCAGCCACTGTTTCCTCGGGGAAGAGGTGCTGCCCTGCAGAGGGAGGATTTCCCTGTGTCGTGCGTAAAATGCTGTCCCTCCCCAGGGGTGAACCGGTGGTGCCTCCTGCCTCTCCAGTACTGCAGCCTGACTTACTCAGAACCCTGGGGGATTGCAGCAGATTCCCCTGCTGCCACCATTCCACTGGCCATGGGGGTGCAGGCTGTAATCTTTATAACTCTGCTGGGTCATCGAGCAGTGAAGTGTTATCCTCAGTCCTCCCTCCTAGACTGTTTTACCAGATGCTTTGGCGCGGGAGAAGGACCTTTTCTCCCGAGCATCTGGGTGTCCCGGTGTCGGAAGAGGACCAGGGCTCTGAGCGTCCACCGCCCAATGACCCAACCTGGAGGCATTCCTGGAAGGGGTGCACTGAGGGAGTTCCTGCTGTGCCGTTTGAGATTTGACCTTGTCCATCCAATCCAACTCCAAAATCTCCACATCACATTTTTAAAAAATTAGATGTGCACTTGCAATGCAAAAGCACATGGGTCAAATGCTGGAAAATTGAATTACAGACATAATAAGCTGAAGGGCCATTCTTTTCTAAATCCCCAGGACCTAATCAGGTATATCCTAGAACTCTGCAGGGAGCTTGGGAAGTGATCGCTGGGCATCTTGCTGAGATATTTGTATCATTGATGATCACAGCTGAGGTGCCAGAAGACTGGAGGCTGGCTAACATGGTGCCACTATTTAAGAACGGTGGTAAGAAAAAGCCAGGGAACTATAGACCAGTGAGCCTGACATCAGTGGTGCACAAGTTGTTGGAAGGAATCCTGAGGGACACGATTTACATGTATTTGAAAAGGTAAGGACTGACTAGGGTAGTCAGCATGGCTTTATGCACGGGAAATCACGTCTCACAAACTTGATTGAGTTTTTTGAAGACGTAACGAAGAGGATTGATGAGGGAAGAGCATGAGACATCATCTATATGGACTTCAGTAAGACGTTCAACAAGATTCCTCACGGCAGACTGGTTAGCAAGGTTAGATCTCCTGGAGTACAGGAAGACCTAGCCATTTGGATAGAGAACTGGTTTGAAGTTAGAAGATACAAGGTGGTAGTGGAGGGTTGTTTTTCAGACTGGAGGCCTGTGACCAGTGGTGTGCCTCAAGGATCAGTGCTGGGTCCACTGTTTTTTGTAATTTATATAAAAATGATTTGGATGTGAACATATGAGGTATATGACACCAAAATTGAAGGTGTAGTGGACAGCGAAGAATATTACCTCAGAATATAATGGGATTTTGATGAGATGGGGTAATGGGCAGAGGAGTGTCAGATGGAGTTTAAGTTAGATAAATGTGAGGTGCTGCATTTTGGAAAAGAAAATCAGAACAGGACTAATACACTTAATGGTAAGGTCCTTGGGAGTGTTACTGAACAATCACAGTTCATAGTTCCTTGAAAGTGGAACCGCAGGTAGATCGGATAGCGAAGGCAGCATTTGGTATGCTTTCCTTTTTTGGTCAGAGCACTGGGTATAGGAGTTGGGAGGTGATCTTGCAGCTGTAAAGGACTGTGTGCAATTCTGGTCTCGTTCCGAATGGAAGGATATTGTGAATCTTGCAAGGGTTCAGAAAAGATTTACAAGGATGTTGCCAGGACTGGACAGTTTGAGCTATAGGGACAGGCTGAATAGGCTGGGGCTGCTTTCCCTGGAACATCAGAGATTGAGGGGTGACCTTAGAGGTTATAAAATCATGAGGGACATGGATAGAATAGACAAGGTCTTTTCTCTTGAATGGGGGAGTCCAGAAATAAAGGAACCAGGTTTTGGGTAAGAGGGGGACAATTTAAAAGGAACCTAAGGGAAAACCTTTTCATGCAGAGGTGGGTTCTGGCTTGGTGGGGAATCCATCTCCAGCGAGGTTTTTGATTCCCCAATGCCTGCCACCGAGCTCCCAGTCATCCCGTGGGGAACTTTGGGACCTCATTGAGGAAGCTCGCAGTCACCAAAATAGAGAGTCTAGCTGGTGCTTGAACGCTCGAACTCCTTTGAACAAGTATTCTGGTCAGCCCTGTCTGGATGCAAACGAGCAAAAGTGGGTCAGAAACTTCCCCAGTGCACCCCTCGTGAGGGAGAGGGATTTTGGCACCCATCCCTTGTCCTCCCAGTAAGAGTATGTATGTTTCGTTTTAGGTGTTTTGCTGTCTACACACTACTGCTGACAAAGACTATCACAGCCAGCCTCAAAAATCAACGACAGCAGGGAATCACAGCACAGACTCCAGACCCTCCCTGCCTTTCTGGATGGGAAATAAGCAGTATATTTCCTGCAAGAAACCCACACTATGCAGAGAGACAAAGCCAACTGGCTCCTGGAGGGGGGGGGGGGGCGTCCACATGAGTCACCTCGCCTGCAGATCTGGCCGGGTGGCTATCTTGTTGGCCCCACTTTTTCCAGTCAGTGATCCTGGAGGTCAGGGAGACTGTGCCAGGCTGTTTGCTTCACCTGACAGTGTGGCTGGGGAGGGCTGTGCTTCACTTTGTGAGCTTCTCTTCTCCCATGTTCAGACCGAGGCAAACATGCTACTACGGAGAAGTGTCCGCTCATCTCACCTCCATCAACAAAGGCAGTGCATTGTCCTTGGGCTGGATTTTAACTACACCCTCGAGGACAGGGATCACGGTAGTGCCCAGTCTGGTTTGGCGTCAAGGTGGAGGTTGGGGGACTTGGTCAAGTCCTTCAACCTGGTGGACATCTGGCAGAAACTGCATCGTGACTCCAGTGCCTTCACCTTTGAGGTCTGGAGTTGGAGCGTCCAGAATCAACCACCTGTACGTTTCGTGGGTGTACTCCTCCTGCTTTCCGGCGGCCTCCATGCAGCAGGTGCTGTGCACGGACCATCATCTGGCATGGGCTGAACTCCTTCCATTTGGCGCAGGGCTCAGGTCTGCATACTGGCTCTTTAACAACTGCTGCTGGAGGACAAGCAGTTCCGGTTCTTGTTTAGTTGGTCTGGACCAGCTCTAAAAGGAAGCAGGGAGGCTTCCTGCCCCAGAGTCTATGGTGGGACATGGGTAAGGCTCACATCCATGTTTTCTGTCAGGAGTACGTGAGAAGAATTGACAAAGAGGTGGAAATCCAGGATCAAAGAGTTTGAGAAGGAGATGTTCAATCACGTCTCGGTCAGCCCGACATGGATCCAGCCCTGCAGGGGCTGTACAAAGAGAAGGCTGCAGCGCGTCAGGTCGCAAGGTCACAGATCCTGCCCCTCCAGAACCTGTACAGCAGCTCCCCTTCTACTCGCTGGAAAAAGGCATGGAACCTGTCAGCAACTCCTCGTGCTGATGGCTGACGACGGGTCCCTCACCTCGGATCTGGAGGGTATCAGGGCCCAAATTTACTCCTATTGCACAGCTCTGTTCTCTCCAGATCCGTCCAGCAAGGATGTTCACAGAGTTCTGTGGGAGGACTTGCCTCAACTCAGCCCAGAGGACTCAACTCTGCCGTCACTTTTGAGGAGCTGACCGGCACTCTCAATTGGTTCTCGATGGGCAAGTCCCCAAGGCTGGATGGGTCGATGTGGAGTTCTTCAGGGCGTTCTGTGCAGGCCCTGGGGGAGGGTTTTAATGCCCGAGACCTGTCCCTTTCTTGGCACAGGCCGGTCAACGTCCTGCTGCTGAAGAAAGGGAACCTTTGTTCCCTGAGGAACTGGCATCCGATCTCCCTCCTCAGCAACAACCTGCTCAGTGACGCCCAGTTTGCATTCTGCCAGGGCCACTCAGCTCCTGACCTCATTAAAGTTTTGGTCCAGACATGGACAAAAGAGCTGAATTCCAGTGGTGAGGTAGAATGACAGCCCTTGTCATCAAGGTTACAGTCGACCGAATGTGACATCAAGGAGCCCCAGCAAAACTGGAATCAATGGGTATCAGGGGGCAAACTCTCCAGTGGTTGAGTCATAACTGGCACATAGGCTGTGATCGCTGGAGGTTAAATCATCTCAGCTGCAGAAAATTACTGGAAGAGTTCTTCAGGGTAGTGTCCCCAGCCCAAACACCTTCAGCTGCTTCACCAATGACCTGCTCTCCATCAGAAGGTCAGAATTGGGGATGTTTGCCAAAGATTGCACAATGCTCAGCACCATTTGCGAATACTCAGGATCTGGACAATATCCAGGTTTGGGGTGACAAGCGGCAAGTAACAATCACACTACACAAATGGCCAGGCTATGACCATCATGAATAAGAGACAATCTACCTAATACCTCTTGGCATTCAATGGTGCTACCTTCACTGAATCCTCCACTATCAACATTCTGGGGATTATGAATCATGGATAAAAAAAAACTCAAATTTGACTTACCACGTAAGTGCAGTGGCTACAAAAGCAGGTCAGAAGCTAGGAATACTGCAGCAACTAGCTCACCTCCTGACTCCTCAAAGCATGTCCACCATTTACAATGCACAAATTAGGAATATAATGGAATACTCCCCATTTACCTGAATGAGTACAGCCTTAACACCATAAGGAGCTTGACACCATCCAGGACAAAGCAGCCCTCTTGACTGCACCATATCCACGAGCATCCACTCCCTTCACCATCAACACTCAGTAGCGGCAGTGTGTACAATCTGCAAGAAATTCACCAAACATCTTCAGATAGCATCTTCCAAAACCACAACTACTTCTGTCAAGGACAAGGGCAGATATATGGAAAGAACACCTGCAAAATCTCCTTCAAACCACTCACCATCATGACTTGGACATATATTGCCATTTCTTCACTGTTGCTGGGTCAAAATCCTGGAAATCCCCCCCCCCCCCCGCAATGGCATTGTGGGTCAACCCACAGCAGGTGGATTGCATCTGTTCAAGAAAGCAGTTCACCACCACCTTTGCAAGGGCAACTAAGGATGGGCAACTAAGGATGAGCAACAAAGGCTGGCCAGCCAGGTCTACTCAGTTGAAGCAAATGCAATATACTTGTCACGTAAGCAGTGACATGCTGAAAATGTTGCATTGAGGTATCACAGTTATATTTTCAGAAAATGTTTGATCAGGTGCCATATATTAGGCAACTTAATAAGAGCTCATGGTTTTGGAGGTAGTATATTAGCACGCATACAGGATTGACTAAATAAGGCAACGAGAGAGTTGGGATAAATGGGTATTTTCAGGATGGAAACCTGTAACTAGCAGCTCAATGTTAGGGCCACAATTATTTAGAATACATATTACTTGGAAGAGGAAAGTGAACATAACCAAGTTGGAGATGACACAAAAATATTTGGGATAGCAAGTGGTAATGATGACACAATGTCAGCAGTGAAATATACCAGGTGGAATATAATATGGGGAAATGTGAGGTTATGCACTTTGGCAAGAAGAATAGAAGAGCTGAATGTTATTTAAATGAAGAAGGATTACAGAAAACTATTGAAGAGAGGTATTTATAAAACCAAAAGACATAGGAGGAGAAATCAGGCCATTTAGCTGATAAGTTTCTCAAACTCACTCTTTATTCTCCAGAGCCAGTGCACCTTTTCTGAGATATGGGGCCCAAAACTGCACACAATACTCCAAATGTGGTCTGACCAGAGACTTATAGAGCCTCAGAAGTACACCCCCGATCTTATATTCAAGTCTTCAAAAGAAATGCCAACATCGCATTTGTCTTTCTAACTAATGAATCAACCTGCAAGTTTACCTTGACAGAATCCTGGGCTAGATCTCCGAAGTCTCTGCACTTCAGACCTATGAATTTTTCCCCCCCATTTAGAAAATAGTCCATCCTTTATACTTCCTACCAATGTGCATGACCGCATACTTTCCCACATTGTACTCCATCTGCAACTTCATTGCCCACTGCCCCAACCTGTTCAAATCCTTCTGCAGCCTCCCCGTCTCCTCAATACTACTTATCCCACTACCTATCTTTGTAATGTCTGCAAATTTAGCCAGAATACCCGCAGTTCCTTCATCTAGATCAACACACTGGCTACCATCCTGAGAAACACCCTTTTATCCCCACTCTGTTTTCTGCCAGACAGCCAAGCTTCTATCAATTTTAGGACTTGCCTCCAACACCATGGGCCCTTATCATACTCAGCAGTCTCCTGCATGCCACCTTGTCAAAGGCCTTCTTGAAGTCCAGGTAAATAACATCCATTGGCTCTCTTTGATCTAACTTGCTTGTTACTTCAAGGAATTCTAGCAGATTTGTTAGGCATGACCTCCCTTTAATGAAACCATGTTGACTTTGTGTTATTTTATGACACACTTCTAAGTACGCAGAAATCTCATCCTTCACAATGGACTTCAAAATCTTACCCACGAGTAAGGTTAGGCTAAACAGTCTGTAATTTTCCATCTTTTGCATTATTCCTTTTTTAAGCAGGGATGTAATGTTAGCTATTTTCCAGTCCTCTGGGACCCTTGCTAACTTGTTCTTTAATTGGGTTACTCACTCCTGGTAATCCCTGAGCAGGTTGTCTTCCCTAGTCTTGCCCATGTAGTCCATGCCGGAACAAACTAGATCCTCTCCCCCCCCACCTCCAATATCCTTTCAAGCCGGTCAGATATATCCCAAGCACCAGGCAGATTAGATTACTTACAGTGTGGAAACAGGCCCTTCGGCCCAACAAGTCCACACTGACCCACCGAAGCGCAACCCACACATTCCCCTACATTTATCCCTTTATCGAACATTACGGTCAATTTAGCATGGCCAATTCACCTGGCCTGCACATCTTTGGACTGTGGGAGGAAACCGGAGGACCCGGAGGAAACCCACGTAGAATGGGGAGAATGTGCAAACTCCACACAGTCAGTCGCCCGAGTCGAGAATTGAACCCGGGTCTCTGGCGCTGTGAGGCAGCAGTGCTAACCACTGTGCCACCATGCCGCCCACTTGCAGGCAACACACCATGCAAGACTATCGATCCTACTTGCAAAGGATACTATCTATTCCCCTAATTATAAAATCCCCTACAACTACCACTTGTCTTTTTGCTCCTCCCTCATGAATGGCCTCCTGTTCCACGGTACAATGCTCAGTTGACTCATCCTCCCAACATTCTCATAGGGAGCAAGCACCTTGTACCTGTTGGACAAGTTCAAGAGCGGAGGATCCTCTGTTCCTGACTGCAGAATCCTACTACATGGCACCTGCCTTGCTTGCAATCACACCCTGATGTCCCTGGCCACTGGCCAAATGTGAAGTACTTAATTTACCAGGTGTGACTGCCTCCTGAAATACAGTGTCCAGGTACTTCTCTCCCTCCCAGATGTGCTGCAGTGTTTGAAGCTCAGATTCCAGCTCATATCTGAGCTGCAGTTCCTCAAGCAATCAACACTTGCTGCAGATGTGTTCAAAGTTTGTGAGAAGATTTGTAGCTTGGGTGCTCGTTGTTGTGGTTCTGTTCACCGAGCTGGGAATCTGTGTTGCAAACATTTCGTCCTCTGTCTAGGTGACATCCTCAGTGCTTGGGTGCCTCCTGTGAAGCGCTTCACAGGAGGCGCCCCAAGCACTGAGGATGTCACCTAGACAGGGTACAAAACGTCTGCGACACAAATTCCTAACTCTGCAAACAGAACCACAATGGATGTGTTCACCACTGTTTGCAATGGGATCATCCAGCTCCCGTATCATACAGCTGGAATACATCATCTGTCCAGCCATTTCTACTTAGTTAATTACTTCATTAATTTAAATATTTATTTTATAGTGAATTAGTTACATTTATTCATTCTTCTATGCAGAGTTCTTTTTCAAATTTAGTGCAGATTTCCTACCAGCCAATCAGGTCACAGCCTCCCTGTGACTTCACTCCAGTTTTCTTTGCTTGCCTCTGCTCTGCTGCAACGCTCTCCGACAACTTTCTGTCAACTAGCTGCAATCCTTGAGCTCCGGTAGTTTTATACTGGCCTCTGCTTTGCTGCAATGCCCTCCAACATCTGCCAGTTTATCTCCTGGATGGAAATGCAAGATTTAGAATTATTAAACCAAGTTCAGCAAGTGACAGGGAAGGCACTATTTGAACACTTCTTGAAACACACAATATTCTTAGGGGAATTAACATTTCTGATGCTTCTATCAAATGTGTCCTCAAACCATCTTTGTTCAGTACCCTATGACTCAAATGTACCTCACACAAACGGTCTTCCCATTCATTGCCACCATCTGCTTTCTTCTCCAGTCTACACCTCTAGTTTATTCCCAGTGTTTTCCTCTTCTCAGCAATCTCTTCACCATCTCATGTTTTCTTCCTCTATCCTTCTGGCTGTTTTCCATGTCTGCCTACCTGTCTGTCTCCACTCTTCTGGTTTTCTGCTTCTCTACTGTCTGCTTCATCGCATTCACCTGCCTTCAATCTGTCTGACTACATTTCCACCACCTCCAAATGGACCCCACCACCAGAGATATATTTCCCTCCCCACCCATTTCCGCTTTCCACAAAGACCGTTCCCTCCGTGACTACCTGGTCAGGTCCACGCCCCCCAAACAACCCACCCTCCCTTCCTGGCACCCTCCCCTGCCACCGCAGGAAATGCAAAACCTGCGCCCACACCTCCTCCCTCACCTCCATCCAAGCCCCAAAGGAGCCTTCCACATCCAAAGTTTTACCTGCACATCCACCAATATCATTTATTGTATCCATTGCTCCCGATGCGGTCTCCTCTACATTGGAGAAGCTGGAAGCCTCCTCGCAGAGCGCTTTCAGGAACATCTCTGGGACACCCGCACCAATCAACCCCACCGCTCTGTGGCACAACATTTCAACTCCCCCTCCCACTCTGCCGCGGACATGCAGGTCCTGGGCCTCCTCCACCACCACTCCCTCACCATCCAACGCCTGGAGGAAGAACGCCTCATCTTCCACCTCGGAACACTTCAACCCCATGGCATCAATGTGGATTTCACCGGTTTCCTCATTTTCCCTTACCCCACCTCACCCCAGCTCCAACCTTCCAGCTCAGCACTGTCCCAATGACCTGTCCTACCTTCCTGTCGTCCTTTCCACTGATCCACTCCACCCTCCTTTCTGACCTACCGCCTTCATCCCCACCCTTTGCTACGTTCCCCCACCCTCCTCTCTGACTTATCACCTCCACCCCACCCCCATTCACCTGTTGTACTCTATGCTACTTTTTCCCCACCCCCCAACCCGCTCTCATTTATCTCTCCAATCTGCAGGCACCCTGACTCTATTCCTGGTGAAGGGCTTTTGCCCAAAACGTCGATTTTCCTGCTCCTCAGATGCTGCCTGACCCGCTGTGCTTTTCCAGCACCACTCTAATCTAGACTCTGGTTTCCAGCATCTGCAGTCCTTGTTTTTAACCTGCAATCTGTCTGGTTCTCTTTGTGTAGGCCTTCCCTCCCCAGCCACAATGTCCCTCACTTGGTCTCACCAAACATGATTGCCCATTTTCTCCCTCTTTCCTTACACCATACATATCATCTCCCCACATGTGCCCCTTCACTACCACCTCTCTCCATCCACAGTCTCCCTTAAATGTTCATTTTTTTTAATGCTCTCAGTTCTACCTTCCTTGCTCACTTGTATTACATGTCTCGCTCAATCCTTTCATCTATCCTTATTTGCCTTAGCCTTGTGTGTTTCCTTTTTACGCTTGTTCTTGGCCTGACCCTGATCCTGCTTTCCACAACAGTGTAAACTTGTCTGGCTCCACAAGTGCTGCAGTTTGGGAAAAGCAAATCTTAGCAGGACTTATACACATAATGGTAAAGTCCTAGGGAGTGTTGTTGAACAAAGAAACTTTGGAGTGCAGATTCATAGCTCCTTGAAAGTAGAGTCACAGGTAGATAGAATAGTGAATGTGGCATTTAGTACACTTTCCTTTATTGGTCAGAGTATGAAGTACAGGAGTTGGGAGGTCATGTTATGGCTGTATAGGATGTTGGTTAGGCCACTATTGGAATATTGCGTGCAATTCTGGTCTCCTTCCTTTTGGAAGGATGTTGTGACACTCGAAAGGGTTCAGAAAAGATTTACAAGGATGTTATCAGGGATGGAGGATTCAAGCTATAGGGAGAGGCTGAATAGGCTGGGGCTGTTTTCCCTGGGGTGTCAGAGGCTGAGGGGTGACCTGATAGAGGGGCATGGATAGGATAAATAGATTAGGTCTTTTCCCTGGGGTAAGGGAAGTCCAGAACTAGAGGGCATAGGATTACAGTGAGGGGGGGAAAAATTTAAAAGGGGCAACTTTTTCAGCGCAGAGGGCACTACATGTATGGAATGAGCTGTCAGAAGAAGTGGTGGAGGCTGGTTCAATTGCAATATTTAAAAGGCATTTGGATGGGTTTAGAGGGATATGGTTCAAGTGTTGGCAAATGGGACTAGATTAGGTTTGGATATCTGGTTGGCATAGACAGGTTGGACCAAAGGGTGTGTTTCTGTGCTGTACATCTCTATGACTATTACTCGAAATCTCCCTTGCCTGTCCTGAGTAACAGTATCTCCCGCCACAACCACATTTCCTTCCTTCCGTGAATCAGTCTCTCGTACTGAGACTTGACAGATTCTGTTTCTGATAATGCAGGAAGTCGCTTAGAAAAAACAACTGAAAACAACCTAACAATAAAACAAAGATTATGTGCGCTTAATTCAATTAAGGTGATGATTAACCTTGAACATTCAGACAGGCTTTTTTTTAAATTCAGCAATGATGCTGATATTCTGATGAAAGATTTCCTGCACTAAGACACGACAGCATGGATTGATTGAACATATTGTCAGGATCTGTGTAGAGGATATTAAGCAGCAGAACATCTACAGAAGTAGATCAATAAAATATATAGTCACATTGTTAGAAATGAGCTTTGCTACTACTGAAAACAAAAATAGAAGTTGCTGAAAAAGCTCAACAGGTCTGGCAGCATCTGTGAAGAGAAATCAGAGTTAATGTTTCAGGTCTGGTGACTCTTCCTCAGAACTGATGGGAGCTAGGAAAATGTCGGTTTATATGCAGGGTTTATACTTCTGAAAATCTGACTTAAGCCATCTAAATTTAAATGCAAAAGATTTGAGGCAGGAAAGAATGATTAGAATGCTAGAAATTGTAATGAAATATATTTGAAGCTACAGTAATTTCCACTTTATTGATTTTTCTAGAATTTGAATTACTTTTATTTAATGAAATTGATTGGCTTGTCATGTTTGATCTTGAATTAAAATTCTGACCTCCCATTTGCTCTGTAACCCCGTATGCTATTCTTCTTCCACGACATTGTTCATCTCGTTTCTGCTTCAGCTCATCTGCTGCTGAAACATTTTTGTATGTGTTTGAGATCTCTGAATTCAATATTAATCAGTTTACTGCATATAGCACTGCCTTTAAGAGCCTAGGACCTAAATGGGCGGCACGGTGGCACAGTGGTTAGCATTGCTGCCTCACAGTGCCAGAGACCTGGGTTCAATTCCCACCTCTGGCAACTCTGTGTGGAGTTTGCACATTCTGCGTGGTTTTGCTCCGGTTTGCTCCCACAATCCAAAAAAATGTGCAGGTTAGTTGAATTGGCCATGTTAAATTGCCCGTAGTGTTAGGTGAAGGGGTAAATGTAGGGGAATGGTTCTGGGTGGGTTGCGCTTCGGTGGGTCAGTGTGGACTTGTTGGGCCGAAGGGCCTGTTTCCATACTGTAAGTAATCTAATCTGAAATTTACTCTCTCAAACTCGGCCTCTATGACACTTCTTAAAATCTGTTATTGAACAAGTTTTCATTCACTACTGATAATATTTCTTCACACAGAAGCATTACAAACACAATTTACTTTGAAGAGTTTTAGGAATATTTTCTACATTGCTGTTTGGTAAATGCAGTTTGGTGTTAATAACTGAAGATGCGTGAAATTTGGATGTAATGACAGTTGTGAGGATTTGGAATAAATTGGAACTCTGAAAAATGATTTGTGGTGTTGAGTTGAACTAGGCTGAGGAATGCTGATATAGGAAGCTGAAAGTATGTCCAACTGTAATGTGATCACTACAGACATGGGAATGGTAATGCATTAATAACAGTATTTGTACGAGTAGAGATTGATTACCCTTTCGCCAAGAGCCAAGTGAAACAAGAGGATCGAACAGCGATCCTGTGTAAGGAAATAGTATGCAACACTGATACGTGGAGTTATTGCATAATTTTACATACCCAGTTTATCACAGACAAGCTCAGTTGCACTCTTGTCCTGAAGATCATGGCTTCCAGGCCCATACCAAAGATGGGAGTGAATATTAACAGGACCAGCCATATAAATACTGTAACTACAAGAGCAAGTCAGAGCCATGAAAATCTGTGGGAAGGAACTTGCCTCGTGACGGCTCAAAGCTCATCCACCATCTGTAAGGCAGAAGTGAGAAGTTTGATGGAATGAATGAAGCTCCAACAACATTTAAGAAGCTCGACATTATCCAAGATAAGCATCTGCTAGATGGGCACACATCAAACACCTTCAACATTCATTTCTCCCACCATTGATGCATTGTGGCAAATGTGTGTTCCATCTACAAGATGCACTGCAACAATAGGTAACCCCTTTTAAACTTATGATCTTGACCATCTGGAATGACAAGGGCAACAAATACATGGGAATATCACCACATGCAACTTTCTCTCCAAGCCACCCATCTTGGAATTACAGATTTCTGGGATAACAAGTGTTTTGACTGCACGATTTGGCTGTAATGTCATTGAAGAATTAGGAAATGGTATTTTTGAGAATGCTGACTTCTGTTCGCAATAGCGGGATCCCAGTGGGGATCAGTTTGCATGCATCATTCTGCGCATGTACTGCCAACACAGAGTCGCTTTCTACGAGAGGTACAGTAGAGAGAATTTTGTTTTGTTAATAAATATATAATTTCAATCTTCATTCAAGCTGTGCGATACTTTGGGGTAGACTTTTGGGTGATATTTGAGTGATCATGATTGTGAGGACCTGTTTCCAGGACAAATCAGAAGCTCATGTTACAGCTAACTGGAGTTTAATCAATTATTTGCCTTTCCAAAAAATTTCAGTACAAGGAGTATGAATATTATCTTTTTCATCAAATTCAGAATTTTACTTGCAACTTTAACAGTTACCATTAATATTTGCAGGTATAGATGGCTTAAGTCAGATTTTCGGAAGTATAAACTCTGCATACAAACCGAAAGGATTGGCACAAGCACAACCCTGACCTTCCTATAGTCATTTAGGAGAAAGTGAGGACAGCAGATGCTGGAGATGCTGCAGATTCCATTCCTGATGAAGGGCTCATGCCCGAAACGTCGATTCTCCTGCTCCTTGGATGCTGCCTGACCTGCTGCGCTTTTCCAGCAACACATTTTCAGCTTCCCATAGTCATTGTTCTCATATGCCCACATGTCTGTCCTGGTCATGCTGGCAGAGCTCCAGTGAATCACAGCACAAACTCTAGGAACCACATGTTTGATTAGAGTAGATTAGATTAGATTACTTACAGTGTGGAAACAGAACCTTCAGCCCAATAAGTCCACACTGACCCTCCGAAGAGCAACCCACCCAGACCCATTCCCCTACGTTTACCCCTTCACCGAACACTACAGGCAATTTAGCATGGCCAATTCACCTAACCTGCACATTTTTGTACTGTGGTATCCTCAGACAAGGCACTTCATAGCTTTCTGGACTTTAGAGTTCAACCCCTTCAAACTGTGAACCAACTCTCACTCCTTCCCCTTTCTTGTAGCTTTACTTGTTAACTTCTCCATTCTCTGTCACCATGTCCTCTCTCTCCACCCTCCACCACCGCAGTGGGACCGTCTGCTCTTTCCAGTCCGGCAGCTAGACACAACATTGTTCTGCCATTCTCGCATTTCCAAACACTTATTCTTGAACGATCACCATCCTTTCTGCCCCACCACGCTACAACCCCGCCCCAACGCAACCCCCAACCCAACCACAGCATAAATGCTGTCCCCCCCACCCCCCTCCGTGCTTCATCTGGACTCCAAACACTAGCTGGTTCTCCCACCATGGACGCTACCTGACTCACTATAGTCCCCAGCATATGTTATTTTCAGTACTAGCCCATCCCTTGTTTGAAACAGTATTTGACTAGCCAAATCCCCCAGGAAGATGGCCTGGGCTCCCAATAAATACCAAGGCACTCAGTAGAAAACGAACCATTCTTTTCCATCGTCGCCGGTCTGATGTCACTCCCTCCCCAGCACCACCGCACACTTACAGTTGGATAATAAATAGTGAAACTGTTACTCGCACCCTGACTGCAGCTTCACGATTAAAAGCCCCCTCTGGCCATCGGTCCCGCCACATGTTCTATCCCGCGCGCCCGACCGTTTAACGGTCACATAGGGCGCGCGGGACTCCTACAGGGCGGGACCTAGCTCCCTCCCACCGTTTTGATTGGCCCTCCCGTCCATCACCGCACCGCTCCGGCCAATAGGAAATGCCGTCCCGCTCACGCGACCGTCATCAACGTGGCGAAACCCATCACGCGGAGCGGGAGAGGCGACGTTTCGGGCTGGAGCCCTTCAGGAAATGCACGTAATACTACCGGCAGCATGCGCACCAGTGGCGATCTGTCACCACCGGAGTTTGATTAGATTAGATTCCCAACAGTGTGGAAACAGGTCCTTTAGCCCAACAAGCCCACACCGACCCTCCGCAGAGTAACCCTCCTCGACCTATTTCCCTCTGACTGATGCACCTAACACTATGGACAATTTATCATGGCTAATTCACCTGACCTGCACATCTTTGGACTGTGGGAGGAAACCAGAGCACCCGGAGGAAACCCACACAGACACAGGGAGAATGTGCAAACTCCACACAGACGGTCACCCGAGGCTGGAATCGAACCGTGGTCCCTGGCGCCGTGAGGCAGCAGTGCTGACCACTGTGCCACCTATTCATCAAGAGAGCACAGGAATAGGGATGATGGAGAAGACGTCAGGGAGAGTTCACGGGGATTGGGATGATGGAGATGGGGGACTGGGATGATGGAGACAGGGTTGGGGAGAGTTCATGGGGACTGGGATGATGGAGATGGGGTGGGGAGAGTTCACTGGGGACTGGGATGATGGAGACGTGGTTGTGGGGAGTTCACAGGGACTGGGATGATGGAGACAGGGTTGGGGAGAGTTCATGGGGACTGAGATGATGGAGACAGGGTTGGGGAGAGTTCACTGGGGACTGGGATGATGGAGACGTGGTTGTGGGGAGTTCACAGGGACTGGGATGATGGAGATGGGGTGGGGAGAGTTCACAGGGAACTGGGATGATGGAGACAGGGTTGGGGAGAGTTCTTGGGGACTGGGATGATGGAGACAGGGTTGGGGAGAGTTCATGGGGACTGGGATGATGTAGATGGGGTGGGGAGAGTTCACGGGGGAGCTGGGATGATGAATACGGGGAGAGGGTGCATGGGGGAGCTGGGGGATGTTGGAGACGGGGGTGAGCCTGCACGAGGGAGCTGGGATGATAGAGACGGGGAAAGAGTGCAGGGGAGCTGGGATGATGGAGGAACGGTGTGTCATGTTTGCTGTATCAGTTGCATTTGTTAGAAGTGACAAGTAAAATCTACTCTACGGGGGAAAAGTTTACTAGAAACTCGGGTACTGGCAATTGGAGAATACTGAGATGTAGGCTATTAGACTAGACGAGATTGAGGTTCATAAAGAGAAGGTGTTAGCAATTCTGGAAAGTGTGAAAATAGATAAGACCCCCGGGTCTGATAGGATTTATCCTACTATTCTCTGGGAAGCCAAGGAGGAGATTGGCTTTGATCTTTATGTTATTGTCTATAGGAATAGTGCCAGAAGACTGGAGGTTAGCAAATGTTGTACCCTTCTTCATAAAAGGGAATAGAGACAACCCTGACAATTATAGATCTGTGAGTCTTACTTCAGTTGTGGGTAAAGTGTTGGAAAGGATTATAACAGTCAGCATTTATAATCACGTAACAGGGAACAATTTGATTTGGGATAAAGTTAAAAATCACCAGGTTAGAGTCCAACAGGTTTATTTGGAAGCACTAGCTTTTGGAGCGCTGCTCCTTCATCATGTAGTTGTGAAGCAGAGTGTATCTGCAAATATAATTCTGCAAATACAAATTCACCCCAGAGACTTAAATGTGTGTGTGTGTGTGTGTGTGTGTGTGCATGTGAGAGAGTATGTGTTTAATCTCGGTAAAGTGTGAGTGTGATGGGGTATTAGTCTGTGAGAAGGTACATCCATGGGAGTTGTGTGTGAGAGAGAGTGTGTTTAATGTAGTGGGGTAGTAGTGTATAATGTACTGCAATTTGACATGAACCCAAGGTTAGCTCTTAGCCTCTGCTTGGCCACTTTGCGTTGTTCCTATCCCGAAGTCTGCCTTGGAGAATGGTCCAAGGCCAAATGTCCCTGACTATTCCCAAACTGGGTACCCTTCAATGTCTAATACTTCCCGGGAGCCGAGAAACTATGCCACGTTCTTTGCAGCCTGCAACACATTATCAATGAGGATGAGCACCTCATCAAGACCTTCCCTATGCCTCCACTTCTCACCTTTAAACAACCACCAAATCTTAAATAGATCATTGTTCGCAGCAAACTGTCCAACCTTCAGGACTACATTGACCACAACACTGTACAACCCTGTCATGGTAACCACTGCAAGAGGTGTCAGAGTGTCGACATGAGTGCCACCATTACACTTGGGGACACCACTGACCATGTATGCGGCAGGTACTCGTGTGATTTGGCCGATGTTGTCCATCATATGCTGCAGGCGTGGTACATTAACAAGACCAAGCCGTCACCAGACAGAAGTGTTCCCTCCAAATTGGGGAATACTTCTGTCTGTCTGTCTCTCTCTCTTTCTCTCATGAATTTAATTCGCAGATTTATACTTACAGATACATTCTATTTTGCTCAAAAAATGCACATCCTGTCGGCAGTTAATGCAGGCACTCAATCACTTAATAGTTTTGTAAATTCCACTTAGGAAATAAAACCAATCTGACTCAAGATTGAGATACAGATAAACTCTAACCTCACAGCTTTAATGCATTCTCTGAGTTGAGATGTCATCTTTTTCTAATTAAACCTTCAGATATCTCGAGAATGTGACTTAATTTACATATTAATGAACTGAAACCTGCAACCCATTCTAAAAGATGAAAGACTTCACAACAATCAAAGTTTGTTTAGTATATCATTTCAGTTGCATGACGCTGTAATCTTTTGCGATAAATTCTGTGTTCAATGGTCCTGCTTCACAGCTGCCTGATGAAGGGGCGGCTCTGTGAAAACTAATGTTCCAAATAAACCTGTTGGACTATAACCTGGTGTTGTGTCATTTCTAACTTTGTCCACCCCAGTTCAACACCAGTTCCTCCACATCTTGATTAGGGATATGGTTTTGTGAAGAGCAAGTCATGCCTCACAAACCTTATTGAGTTGTTTGAGAAGACGACCAAACAAGTTTCTGAGGGTAAAGCAGTTGATGTGGTGTATATGGATTTCAGCTAGGCATTTGATAAGGTTTCCCACGGTAGGCTATTGCAGAAGATAGACATGGGATTTTGGTGATTTAGCGGTTTGGATCAGAATTTGGCTAGCTGAAACTAGCTAGCTAGTTGATGCGAAATTTTCACCCGGAGTTCAGTTACTAGTGGTATTCTGCAAGGATTTGTTTTGGGTTCATTGCTGATTGTCATTTTTATAAATGACCTGGATGAGGGCATGGAAGGACGGATTATTAAATTTGACAATGACACTCAGGTTGGTTCCTTTTGTATTTCTTTCCAGTTTGAAATGCTGAAGAAGGGTCACTTGCCCAAGGTGTTAACTCTGCTTTCTGACAACAGTTGCCGCCTGAGTTTATCCAGAAGTTTCTGAATTTGTTTCAGATTTCCAGCCTCCTTTGTTTTATTTCAGGTGTGTTTGGGACAATTTCACACAAAAACCCACTAGTCTTGCTGAGTAAAGCCCTCTGTAACCTGATATGATTGATTTTTAACCATTTTTGATAAGATACAGCGAAAACCTTCAACAATCATTTCAGCTATCTAAATGACTAGCGTGTTCACTACTTTGGAGGTGACAGTTGTAGTCATAGAGATGTACAACATGGAAACAGACCCTTCAGTCCAACTAATTAGGAACATCCTTATGGCAATTAGTAACAAGGGAGTTCCTTTATCCTTAATAATTGGTGCTTCTAACAGTAAGTTCTACTTCTCTTTTTCAAATTCGCTTTTATCTTTTCAATGCACCTTGAGATTATGGACATCATTCCCTCTAAATTTCTTTCTGGCTGTATGGGCCTTTGAGATGCAACAGCTTCCAGAATCGAAAGTCAATGCTGCGATCATAGCACCGATACTAATTGCCCTTGAATGAAACTTCAGAGCATCTACACGTGCTCAGCTTAGAGGGAACGTTGATTCTGGATGATGGGCTGAAGACAAAATTAGTTTCATTCCCAAACTAATTATTGTTTTGAATATTTGTGACACAAAATTTGAACCTTGATTTGATTGAAATTATTTTGCGTAACTGTGTCCTGCTTTGTTTTTAAAAATGAACTTTTTCACCACCATTCTTGCCCTAATTTTCCCCAAAGGCACTGCTTCATGAAATCATGCTGCCAATTCCATATTTATTAAACATTGTGATTCCCACTCTTGGGGCTGAATTTTACTAAAAGTTGGGGAACATTGAAACATAGGAAATAGGAGCAGGAGTGGGCCATTCAGACCATCAAGCCTGCTCCACCTTTCAACATGATCATGAGTGATTATTTGCCTCAATGTCATGCTCCCATGCTCTTCCCATACCCATTGACACCCTTAAGCCTCTTGGACACGACCTATTTCTTCTTTAGAATATTTGGTGACTCATCAGCTTCCTAATCACAGTTCAAAATAGTTTACCCCATATCCCCATGTCTGGGCAAACATCATCCAGCCTGAGTCACATCTGACCAGCTGTATCAGAATTTTATATGTTTCAAAGAGATGCTGTCTCAGTTTTCTAAAGCCAAGTGAATATATACCCAGTTGGCCCAATCTCTCCACATAGGGTGTCATGCTAAGAATCAGTCTGCTGAATCTTCACCATACTCCCTCTAAGCAGATCAAAACCGTCTGCAATAGTCCAGGTGTGATCTCACCAAGGCACTGTGCAGCTGCAGTAAAACTGCCTTGTCCTTCTATTCAAATCATCTTGCAATGTTGGACAATTTGATCTCCTAAGTGCTGCTGTATTCTTCTTTCATTGACCACTGCCCAAGGGTAGCCAAATCTCTTCGTACATCAACATTTCCCAATCTATCACAATTTGAATAATACTCTAGCATTCTTTGTTACCTTCCGAAGTGGACAGCTTTGTAGTGAACCACCTTGTACTGCATTGACCATGAATTTGCCCACTCACTCAACATTTTAAACTCAGTTATTTTTCTTACATCCTCCTCACCATCTCACCTAGTTTTGTGTTGTCAGCAACAATGGCATTACTACATTTGATTCCCTCATCCATATCAATCATAACTCTTGTGAATAGCTGAGCCTCAAAAACTGATATCTGCCATATGCAACTAATCACTGCTTTCCTCTCTGAAAATGACCCAACTGTTTCTTGTCTCTTTCACCCTGCATACAAATTCACCACCGAGTCCGCATCCTCAGCCCATCAGTTTTCACCCCCCCCCCCCCTCCGACTGAGGATGAAGTTACTGAACACTCAAAAGGGAGCACTATTGTGTTTGCAACACTTTCTCACCCTCCACCAGCCCAGAGCCTGTCACCTTGTTTAATTCACTTCAGAGATTTGATTTGGGAACAACATCTGGTGAGCACATTTCTGGCATGTCTTTGCAGCAGTTTCGGGGGAAAAGCATCCCAGTTCTCTGGCACTCAGGACTGCTGGTGACTAGGCTTCTGCTTTACCTTAAGCACTAGATGACTCCAGGGTGGGATTGATGATTAATTACTTTGAGCAAATCTATGGGTAGATCCAGGAGCTGGAGGCAGATTTGTACATAGACATAGAATCCCTTCAGTGTGGAAACAGGCCATTTGGCCCAACAAGTCCACCCCGACCCTCCGAAGAGTAACCCACCCAAACCCATTCCCCTACCCTATTACTTGAACCAGTGCTAACCACTGAGCCACCATGCTACCCAAATAGTTGTTAGAAATATTCGATTATCTATCTGGAAGGTGGGAGGAATCAGTCTCAGCATGCATATGTCTGGCAGCTTCACAGGTGCCATGGAGACACAGCTCCAGCAAAACCTCCTGGAATTGCACGCAGGCCTGTATGTCATCGCTTCAGCTATATTTCATCAAATCAAAGCGAAATGTAACGATGTGAAATATATAGTGAGTTCTCTGAATGGGAGGGGGAAAAGAAAAATCGACGAATTTGCCATGTTAAGGAAATAACATGATGAGAGAATAGTCAAAGAAAATATATTTGTGTCAGTGAAGGAAATGTGGAGCACAATTAAAATAAGAACAATTGGAGAATGAACTAAATTAAAATTCAGATGTTGATCTTCATCTGTGGCAATGAAGAGGAGGAGATGATGAGCATTGCCCTCACTCCAAGTGCCCCTTCCTCACAACAAGACAGGATGATGCCAGTTGACATCCACATTGAACAAAATCCCCCTGAGAGAACATACAGCACCTCCACCTCCATCCTGCCTGCAATTGCCAATTCTGTGGAAGTTCCAGCTCAGGAGAGTAAACCTCTCAGCATGTCCGTGTCCTCAAGCCATAAGACCATATGACACAGGAGCAAACGTTAGGCCATTTGGCCCATTGAGTCTGCTTCCGCCATTCAATCGTGGCTCATAAGTTTCTCAATTCCATTTTCCCACTGTCTCTCTGTAATCTTTGATCCTCATTGCAATCTATCTCTGTCTTAAATATATTCAGTGACCTGGCCTCCACAGCCTTCTGTGGCAATGTATTCTATAGATTCACCATTCTCCGACTGAAGAAGTGTTTCATCATCTCCATTCTAAAGGGTCTTCTTTCACTCTAAAACTGTGCCCACGAGTTATAGTCACTCCTGCCAATGGAAACATTTTCCCAACATTCATTCTGTCCAGGCTGTTTAGTATTCTGTAAAATCCAATTACATTCCTCCTCATCCTTCTTAAATCATAGAGTATAGATCCAGAGACATCAAACATTCCGTATATGTTAAAATTTGTATTCCTGGGATCATCCAGCTGTGGGGCCCAAAATTGCTCACAATATTCTAAATGTGGCCTGACCAGAATCTTATAATACCTCAGAAGTGCATTCCTGCTTTTATATTAGGGTCCCCCCGAAATAAATGGCAACATAGATGGCAAGGTGGCTCAGTGGTTAGCACTGCTGCCTCACAGCGCCAGGGACGTGGCATAGATTCCAGCTTTAGACAAGTGTCTGTGTGGAGTTTGCACATTCTCCCCGTGTCTGCGTGGGTTTCCTCCCACAGGTTAGGTAAGTTGGCCATGCTAAATTGCCCACAGTGTTTAGGGGTGTGTAGGTTAGGTGCATTAGTCAGGGGAAACATAAAGTAATTAGGATAGGGGAATGGGTTTGGGTGGGATAGTCTTTAGTTGGTGTGGAATTGTTGGGCCGAATGGCCTGCTTCCACACTGTAGGGATTTGATGATTCTATAAACATTGTGTTTGCCTTCCTAACTACTGACTCAATTGCAAGTTTACCTAATGTGAATCCTGAACTAGTACTCTCAAGTCCCTTTGCACTTCAGACTTTTAAACTTTCTCCCATTTAAAAAATAGTTTATGCCTCTATTCTTCCAATCTAAATATGTGGAGTGAGAAACAAAATGAATCAAACTTCCGCCCTGATGATACCAGTTTTGCTATCCCAGATATTAGAAGAACTGAAAATAAAAGTCAGGCAATCAGTAGAATAAATTTTTCTATCACTGACAATGAATGTCACTCTGTTGAACTCTTCATATGTTTAATATGTAGTAGCTTGGAGATCATGAGGACTGCCAATGCTGGAAAGTCACAGTCAAAAAAGTGGGAGCTGGGAAAAGCACAGCAGGTTAAGTAGCATTAGAGAAGCAGGTGAGTCGACGTTTCAGGAGGCACCTAACGAAAAGGGTAAATAGGACGGTCAACAGGATATTAAACTAGAAAGTGAGTGGGGGGCGGGAGGAGGGGGAGGTTAAACTCCAAGAAGGAGAATGGCTAATTGGAAACAAAACAGCAGGTTAATATCTGTGGTGTTGGATTCAACTGCATGGAAAAGTATGAAAAAAATGAGAGTGTGGTGGCTTGGTGCTGGCTCACAGTGCCAGGCATCCGGGATCGATTCCAGCCTCGGGTGACTATCTGTGTGGAGTTTGCACATTCTCCGCATGTCTGCGTGGGTTTCCTCCAGGTGCTCTGGTTTCCTACCAAAAATGTGCAGGTCAGGTGAATTGGCCATGCTAAGTTGCCCATACTGTTCAGGGATTTGTAGGTGAGGTGCGTTAGTCAGGGGTAAACATAGGATAATAGGGTAGGGGAATGTTTCTGGGTGGGTTATTCTTTGGAGGATTGGTATAGACTTGTTGGGCTGAAGGGCCTTTTTCCCCATTGTATGGATTTATGATTCTATGAAAGGAGAACTCTGGAGAGTTTATTCAAGCCTCCAGAAGATAAAATAGGACAGAGTGTTTGGAAAGAATTGAGAATCTAATCTCAAGCTCATCGGATAAAGGAATGACATTGAGACTAGTCATGGAAAATACAGGGCTGAAGTTGTTGTATTTGAATGCACGCAGTATATGAAATAAGGTAAATGAAATTGTGGAGCAGATCAGAATTGGCAGGTATGATATGGTGGGCACTACAGACACATGACTATAAGGGGATCAGGACTGGGAGCTTAAATTCCAAGGATATACATCCTATGAAAAGAGAGGCAGGTCGGCAGAAGGGATGGGGTTGCCTTATGAGTGAGAAATGAATTGAAATCAATAGCGTTATGGACCAGACCAAAGCCCCTCAAAACATATCAGGAAAGTAGCCTAGACCCTAACTTTGCTTGTTTTAAGCACGTGTAAGATGGATATTCCAGAAGTGATATGGCTGGTCAAACCACATAGTTTAAAAAAAAGAATTTATTTTCAGACTACCAAATGAAACATGAGCAAGAGAACAGAATAGAGAATAACTTAATCTATCTGAAAACCAAAGCGACTCTATTGCAACTTAATGCTGTTCCAATTCTTTGCAACATCCCCATAAACATCCCTTTGGCAAAAAAGGTAAAATCAAACACAGGTTCTTACAGAAGAGATGTCAGAGAGAGAGAGAGAGAGAGACAGTCCGCCAAGAAAGCTCTGTTGAATCCGGAAATCTTTATCCCCAGCAGCTTTCTTTAACTAGCAGCTTCAAAGTAAACCAAACAAAAAAAACTGAGCTGGGAGAATTGGCCACTCCCCTTTCATTATACAACTGTTTTTAAAAAAAACCTGAAGGCCTTCTCTGATTGTTGACTTCAGCAGTATCTGTTAGCCATTATTAAAATAGCCAATTCAGACATATTGGCATCTCTGCCTTTATGACCCCTCTCAAAAAAAAGGAGTACAATAACCTTGTTAAAGGGGCAACACCATAACAATAGCAAGAAACAGTGGAAGGTCAGATGATGGAGAATCTGTGTGGGTAGAGTTGAGGAACCACAAAAGGTAAAAAAAAAATGGGAATTATGTACAAGCCTCCAAACAGTAGTCAGGATATGGGGCACAAGATACACCAGGAGACAGAAAAGGCGTGTAAGAAAGGCAAGGTTACAATGATCATGGGGGAGTTTCAACATGCAGTTGGACTGGGAAAATCAGGATGGTAATGGATTGCAAGAAAAGGAATTTGTGGAATGTCTACGAGATGGCTTTTTGGAGCAGTTTGTGATGGATCCCAATAGGGAACAGGCAATTCTAGATTTAGTGTTGTGCAATGAGGCAGATTTGACAAGGAAGCTTCAGGTGAAGAAATCCTTAGAAGGTTGTGATCACAATATGATAAAATTTACTCCGCTATTTGAGAGGGAGAAGCTGGAATCAGATGTAATGGTGTTATGGTTGAATAAAGGTAACTACGGAGGCATGAGGGAGGAGCTGGCCAGAATTGGAGAGGAGCCTAGCAGGAAGCATTGGAACAGAAATGGCAGGAGTTTCTGGAGTAATTCAGGAGACACAGCAAAAATTAATCCCTCGGAAAAAGAAGCATTCTAAAGGGAGGATGGGGTAACTATGGCTGACAAGAGAAGTTAGGGACAGCATAAAAGCAAAACAAAAGCATATAATGTGGCGAAGGGCAGTGGGAAGCCACGGAATTGGAAAGCTTACATAGATCAACAGAGGACAACTAAAAATGAAGGAGGGAGAAGATTATATATGAGAGTGAGCTAATATAAAAAGAAGATTGCAAGAATTACTTTAGAGAAATTTAAAGAGCAAAAGAGGCACAAGTGGATATTGGGCCACTGGAAAGTAATGCTGAAATAATAGTAATGGGGAACAAAGAAATGGTGGAGGAATTGAACTAGTACTTTGCATAAGTCTTCACGGTGGAAGACTCTGAGAAAGTGAGGACGGCAGACGCTGGAGATCAAAGTCGAGAGTGTGGAGCTGTAAAAGCACAGGTCAGGCAGCATCCAAGGAACAGGAGAATTGACATTTCGGGTTTAAGTCCTTCATCAGGAATGAGGATTGTGGGCTGGGGGTGATGAGAGATAAATGGGCAGGGAGGCATTGGGGCTGGGGGAAAGGTAGCTGAGAATGTGCTAGGTAGATGAAGGTGGATAGTAGGTGATAGGTCGGAGAGGGGAATGGAGCAGACAGATGGGAAAGGCAATGGACAGGTCAAGAGGGCGGTGCCAAGTTGGAGGCTTGGGACTGGGATAAAGTGGGGGGAGGGGGAATGTGGAAACTGGTGAAATCCACATTAATTCCATGTGGTTGCAGGATCCCAAGGCAGAAGATAAGGCATTCTTCCTCCAGGCAATGGGAGATTAGGATTTGGTGATGGAGGCAGCCCAGGACCTGCATGTCCTTGATGGAGTGGGAGGGGGAGTTAAAATGTTCAGCCATGGGGCGGTGGGGTTGGTTGGTGCAGGTATCCCAGAGGTGTCCTCTGAAGCGATCTGCAAGTTGGTGTCCTGTCTCCCTGATGTAGAGGACACCACATCAGGTGCAACAGATACAGTATGTGACATTTATGGAAGTACAGGTAAATTTCTTTTAGATGTGGAAGGATCCTTTGGGGCCGAAGATGGAGGTGAGGTGGGAGGTGTGGGCGCAGGTTTTGCACTTCTTGTGGTGGCGGGGGAAGGTGCTGGTGGGAAGGGTGTGTGCTGCTGGGGGAGGTGTGGATCTGACAAGGGAGTCGGTTAAAGACACGAGTAACATCCCAAAGATTCAAGGGAGTTGGGGAGCAGAGCTGAATATCATGGCTATCACCAAGGAGAAAGTGCTAGAAAAACTTAAATGTCTGATGGTGGAAAAATCACATGGACCAGATGGACTCCACCCCAGGATTTTCAAGGAGAGAGCTTTTTTTTATTCATTTGTTGGACTTGGGCATCGATGCTGGCCAGCATTGATAGCCCATCCCTATTTGCCCTTGAGAAGGTGGTGGTGAGCTGCCTTCTTGAACCGCTGCAGTCCATTTGCAGTGGGTTAACCCACAATGCCAGTAGGGAGGGAATTCCAGGATTTTGATGTAACAACTGTAAAGCAACTGCAGTATATTTCCAAATCCAGGTGGTGAGTGGCTTGGAGGGGAACTTGTGGTGGTGTTCCCAAGTATCTGCTGCCCTTGTCCTTTTAGGTGGAAGTTGTCATAGGTTTGGAAAATGCTAAGGATCTTTGATGAATTTCTGCAGTGCACCTTGTAGATAGTACACACTGCTGCTACTGAGCATCAGTCGTGGAGGGATCAAATGTTTGTAATGCGGTGACAATGAAGTGGGTTGCTTTGTCATGGGTGGTGTTAAACTTCTTGAGTGTTGTTGGAGCTGCATCCATCCAGGCAAGTGGGGAATATTTCATCACACTCCTAACTTGTGTCTTGTAGATGATGGTCAGACTTTGGGGTGTCAGGAGGTGAGTCACCCGCCACATTACCTCTAGTCTCTGACATGCTTTTGTTGCCACTGTGTTTATGTGGTGAGTCCAATTGAGTTTCTGGTCAATGGTAACCCAAGGTGGCGATTCAGTGATGCTAATACCGTTGAATGTCGAGGGGTGATGGTCATTGTCTGGCATTTGTTTGGCGCGAATGCTACTTGCCACTTGTTGGCTCAAGCCTGGAAATTGTCCAGATCTTGTTGCATTTGAGCACGGACTGCTTCGGTATCTGAGAAGTCACAAATGGTGCTGAACACTGTTCAATCATTGGTGAACATCCCCACTTCTGACCTTCTGACAGAGGGAATGTCATTCATGAAGCAGCTGAAGATTGTTGGACCTAGGACATTACCCCGAGGCACTCCTGCAGAGATGCCCTGGAGCTGAGATGACTGACCCTCCACAACCACAACCTTCTTCCTTTGTGCCAAGTATGACTCTAACCACTGGAGTGTTGCCCCCGATACCCATTGATTACAGTTTTGCCAGGGCTCCTTGATGTCATACTCGGTCAAATGTGGCCTTGATGTCAAGGGCTGTCACTCTCACATTCTCTCTGGAATTCAGCTCTTTTGTCCATGTTCGAACCAAGGATGTAATGAGATTAGGAGCTGAGTGACCCTGGTGGAACCCAAACTGGGAATCACTGAGCAGATGCTGCTTGATAGCACTGTTGATGACCCCTTCCATCACTTTACTGATGATGGAGAGTAGACTGACTGGGCAGTAATTGGCCGTGTTGGATTTGTCCTGCGTTTTGTGTACAGACAGACCTAAGCAATTTTCCACATTGTAGGGTAGATGCCAGTGTTGTAACTGTACTGGAAGAGCTTGGCTAAGGGAGTGGCAAGTTCTGGAGCACAGGTCCTCAGCACTGTTGCTGAAATGTTATCAGGGCCCATTGCCTTTGCAGTATCCAGTGCCTCCACCTGTTTCTTGATTTCACATGGAGTGAATCAAATTCGCTGGAGACTGGTATCTGTGATGCTGGGGACCACTGGAAGGTTGTTGCGAATCATCAGCCTTATCTTTTGCCCTGATGTGCTAGGCTCCTCCATCATTGAGGATGGGCATATTTGTTGAGCCTCCTCCTCCAGTGAGTTGTTTAATTGTTCACCACCATTCACAACTGGATGTGGAAGAACTGCAGAGCTTAGATCTAATTCGTTGGTCATGGGATCACTTAGCTCTATCACTTGCTGTTTATGCCGTTTGGCACACAAGTCGTCCTGTTGGTATTTTCACTAGGTCGACACGTCATTTTTAGGTATGGCTGATGCTGCTGCTGGCATGCCCTCCTGCACTCTCTGTTGAATCATGGTTGATCCCCTGGCTTGATGGTAATAGTTGAGTGGAGGATATACCAGGCCATGAGGTTATAGATTGAGCTGGTGTACAATTCTGCTGCTGTTGATGGCCCATAGCACCTCGTGGATGCCCAGTCTTGAGCTGCTAAATTGGTTCGACGTTTGTCCCATTTAGCATGGTGATCGTGCCAAGCAACACGATCGAAGTTATTCTCAATGTGAAGGCGGGATTTAGTCTCCACAAGGACAGTGGGCACTTGTACCTATACTGTCATGGACAGATGCTTCTGCAGCTGGCAGATTAGTAAGGATTTTTTTTCCCTCTTGTTGGTTCTTTCACCACCTGCTGCAGATCCAATCTAGCAGTCATATCCTTTAGGACCCAATCAGTTTGATCGGTAATGCTGCTGCCAAGCCCCTCTTGGTGGTGGACATTGAAATCCCCCACCCAGAGTACATTTTGCATCTTTGCCACCCTCAGTGCTTCCTCCATTTGTTGTTCATCATGGAGCAGTACTGGTTTATCTGCCGAAGGAGGGCGGGACGTGGTAACCAGTAAGAGGTTTGCTTGCCCATGTTTAGCCTGAAGCCAAGAGACATCATGGGGTTTGGAGTCGATGTCAAGGACTCCCAGGGCAACTCCTCCCGATTGTATCCTCCTGTGTCGCCACTGCTGCTGGGTCTGTCCTGCTGGTGGTGTCTGGGGTATTATCTGTAATGTATGATTCTGTAAGAATGACTATGTTAAGCTTTGAGACAGCTCTTCCAATTTTGGCACTAGCCCCCAGATGTTGGTAAGGAGGACTTTGCGTCGTCAACAGGACTGCTTGTGTTTTTGCCATTTCTTTTCCTGTTCCAAGGTTGATGCTAGGTGGTCCATCCAGTTTCATTTCTTTGTTGTGACTTTCTAGTGATTGATACAACTAAGTGGATTGCTAGACTCTCAACTGCACTCTGAAAGCATCAGTCTGTGACATTTCAGGGGGCAGTTGAGAGTCAACCACATGGCTGTGGGTCTGGAGTCACATGTAGGCCAGATAAGGCAAGGATGGTGAATTTCCTTCCCTGAAGGACATTACTGAACCAGATGGGTTTTTCCAACAATTGACAATGGTTTCATGGTCATCATTTTTAAAAAAAATTGAATTCAAATTCCCCATGTGTTGATGCAGTATTCAAACCCAGGTGCCCAGAACATTATTCTGGGTTTCTGGGATTAATAGTCAATAGTCAAATGGCCACTAGGCCATTGCTTACCCTTGATCATAGTGCTATCAAAGATCCTTATGTTGAGGATCACACCTCTGCTCACTGTTAAAGTGAGTCACCAATGGATTTGAACCTAGGTAAGAATAAACTGGGAGATTCAGGATTGAAGCAATTGTTTGTAGTTATGAAGAATCAGGATTGTAAAATACAGACACTTGAATATCAGACTTTCTGAAAATGTTTATAATAATTGTTGTTCGAAATGACTACATTAATCATAAGTGGAATCGGTAGGTGTTTTTAATAAACATTACAGTTTTAGTGTCAGTAATAAGGTTATTATTACAACTGCACATTATTTGTGTCATCAGTAGCGTTAATATTAAGCACTGTGCATTTTTAATAGTTCCTGCAATCACTTTTTTGACAAACACCAGGGGTTTCCTCTGATTCCTGTTACTTCTCGCTCTGATTCCCAGGCTGAAAGCTGTCAGGCTCTCAGTTTTCTGTGTCAAGGACTTCACCTCTGCTCTCGGAACTAACCAATCGCTGATGAATCTGAACCCGATGAATAATGTACTGGCGGATTCAGGAATGAAACTGGGGTCTGCAGTTCTGAGGAACATGGCTTGTAAAATACAGAAACTGGGGTCATCTGTGAAGTGGTGTTTTAAAAATGCTGTACATCATTATTATTATGCATAATACTGTCATCAATAAACACTTTTTTAAAAAACTCTGACTCCTGATATTTTTCTCTCTGAACCCCAGACGATGGGGTGTCAGTCTCTCAGATTCTAGTATTGATAATCTTGCCTCCAATTTCAGCACATACTGGTCACTAATAGTTCTGAACCTGGCATCATATACTGTCACAGACAAATCTGTCCCCACAAGCTGTCAGCTGATAATGGTCTGAGGAGTATGCAACAGATCTGAAAAGTTTTGGGTTAGTTTACGTAATAAATAAAATTGGATTAAGTCAAGGTTATGGTCAATGCTATGAAGTATTAGCATAATAACTCCAGTTTTCCTGTATTTTACTCTTGTTCACTCAGTTTATTATTTTAATCTGTTTCAGACTGCAGGAGAATCTGTTCAGTCCATCTAGAAAGAGAGGCTCAGTGTTGCAACAGGAACCAGACCTAGGTTGTGTGTGACAGTATGAGCATTTCACTTTATAAGCTGCTCTCACCATGTGAATGTTGTTGCCTTATTTCCTGCCCCTTCCCTTTAAGCAGCTGCACTCCAGATTGAAATCCTGCTGGTTATTTCTGGGAAGGAGCCAGGGTGATGCTGAGTCTGGCTGCAGTGGCATGCTGATAGTTGCACTCGATATTCCGGGGTTCATGCTCATGCTTGATGTTCCTTCCAGGAAGGGAACCGGATTGGAGACAGGATCTGTAGGTGGACCCACCATCAGAAAGGGCCCACCAGCAAATACCCGGAGTTACTCAGAGATCGAGAGAGAGCAGCCTTGTTGGCAGGTTTCTGAGATTTATGTAGCCAGGATGGATCAGCAGACCGAAAGAAGAAATGGGGCATGTGCCGAATGGGCGTGCTGCTCCTTGGTATGAAGGAGCATTGGCACTGTTTAATGACTTGGTGTTATGCAAGGGAAATCATGTCTCATAAACTTGATTGAGATTTTTCAGAAAATAATCAAGAAGATTAATGAGGGACAGTGTGGTAGACATTGTTTACTTTGACTTTAATAAAGCTTTTGACAAGGATCCGCATGGTAGACTAATTAGTAAAGTTGGATCATATGGGATTCAGGGTGAATTTGCCAAACGGATACAAAATTGGCTTAACAACAGGAGACCGAGGGTGATAGTGGAGAGTTGTTTTTTCGGACTGGAGGCCAGTTACCAGCAGTGTTTCACAGGAATCGGTACTGGGTTCACTTTTGTTTGTCATTTAAATAAATGATTGTGATGAGAATATAGAAGGCATGATTAGTACGTTTGCACGTGACAGTGGACACTGAGAAAGGTTATCCAAGGCTACAAAGAAATCTTGATCAAATGGGTCAATGCACTGTGGACTGGCAGACAGTTTAATTTGGATAAATGCATTTTGGTAAAACAAACATGGTCAGGAATTACACAATTAAAAGTAGGGTCTTAGGTAATCTTGTAGAACAGAGAGACCTAGGGATTCAAGCACATAACGTTTTGAAGTTTGCGTCCCATAGAGACAAGGTGGTTAAGCACCCTGTTTAGCACGCTTGCCTTCATTGCTCCTTTGAGTATAGGAGTTGGGATGTCATGTTAAGGTTATACAGGATGTTGGTGAGGCATCTTCTGGAGTACTGTGTCCATTTCTGGTTCCCTTGTAATAGGAAGAATATTATTAAACTTGGGACGATACAGAAAAGATGCACCAGGTTGTCGCTGGAATGGAGGGTTTGAGTTATATGGATAGGCTGCGACTTTTTTGACTGGATTGAGGGGTGACCTTACAAAGAGGTCTATAAAATCATGAGCGGTATAGATTGGGTGCCTTTTCCCTAGGGTGGGAATTTCAAAGACATGAGAGGCACGCTTTTAAGCTGAGAGGAGAAAGAGTTTTTTTAAAAAAGTTGCCTCTTATGTCTTTTTTTAGAGTGTTTCATTTGTGGAATGAACTTCCAGAGGAAGTGGTACATGCGGGACAGTTACAACATGTAAAAGACATTTGGGTAAGTACATGAATAATGAATGTTTAGAGGGATATGGGCCAAGCATATGGAATGTGGGACCAGTTTAGTTTAGAAACATGGTTAGCATGAACTAGTTGGGCTGAAGGGTCTGTTCCCTTGTTGAATGACTTTATGATTCCTCTGCCTATGGTTCTTGCATTAGCAAGGGAACCAGACTGGCATCATTGTGAAAATTAACATCTTGTACTTAGCAGACTTAATTTTGAAACAGATCGACCTGAGGATGCAAACCTGAGGAAGCAGGGACCAGTGAATAGATCTCATGTTTGCTGTACTCCTGTGGTATTGTGCAGTGACATGCACCTAGAAATGTTTCTGAACAGGATGTAATTTGTAATATAATGAATGATTTCTGATGCCATCAGAATAACTGAGCCATCGGTTTTTTCTCACTCATTGTGTTATTTTCTTCACAATTAATTGTGTTGTTTAAATCACAGTTATCCAGCAACTTTAACTTTTAAAATTAATTGTTGATATACTCAATATGTAATTTATTACACTTTCATAGAAACCCGACAGCATGGAAGCAGGCCATTCGGCCTATGGATTCCACACCAACCTTCTGAACAGAATCTCACCCATCCCTGTAATACCACATTTTCCATGGCTAATCCACCAAGCCGATGCATCCCTGGTCACCGTGGACAATGTAACATGGCCAATCTACCCAGCCTGCACATCTTTGGACTGTGGGAGGAAACCTACTTAGACATGGGGAGCATGTGCAAAGTCCATGCAGATAGTCACCGGAAGCAAGAATCGAACCCAGGTTCCTGGTGCTGTGAGGCAGCAGTGCTCACTACTGAGCCACTGTGCTATCCATGCTCATTGTGTTCGTGTGTTAATTAAATATTGCCAGTTGACAAGATGTTGTCTGACTTGTTTAAAACATTTGACAAGAAAGATTAAACAGATTTGTGTAGAAGCTTGTGGGGATTTGAATTGAGGATGGGTAAAGCTTACGTATATAATGCAGTTTTGATTTTTCACAAGATGATTCAACAGAACAATCTTAGACATTATTCACTTTTAGGTTGGGAGGAAAAGCACACAAAGTTCCATAGTGATGGTGTATCGTGAAGAGGTAAAGGTTAAATTAAGAAGGCGTCAAGTACAAGAACTGGCAAATCATGTTGCAGCTATATAAAACCCTTGTTTTATATATTCCAGATTTGGAGTATTGTGTGCATTTTTTACAGTCACTCTACCAGAAGGATGTGGAAGCTTTGGAAGGAGTGCAGAGAAGGTTCACAGGATGTTGCCTGGTCTCAAGGGCATTGGCTATGACAAAAGGTTAAAAAGACTAGGATTGTTTGCACTGGAAGGACGGTGGCGAAGAAGAGATCTGATCAAGGTCTACAAAATTATGAGAGGCATAAGTAGAGGCTTTTCCTCGGGTTGAAGTTTCAAGGTGAGAGGGGGAAATGTTTAAGGAAGATGTGCGAGGGAAGCCTTTCACGCCGAGAGTGGTAGGAGCCAGAAGAGGTGGTGGAAGCAGGGACATTGGCAACATTTAAAAAGCATCTGGATAGTCACATGAATAGGGAGGGAATAGAGGGATATCGACAGAATAAGGGTAGAAGGTTTGTTTGTTAGCTTAGTTAGGGCATGATGATTGGCGCAGGCTTGGAGGGCTGAAAAGCCTGGTCCTGTGCTTTCCTTCTCTTTTGTTCTTTGTTCTAAATCTTCTCCCTTGCCATGTATTTGTTGGAACCTAACAGGATTTATAATACACAGTCCTCTGTTTCAGAAAGAAGTGTCACTGGTGAACCAAAACTAACATTGATATGAAATGTAAATCCATCTGCATGACTGAGCCATGTTACAGATATCAAGGAATGATCAGGTATGTAATGATAATGTACAAAAAGATCTACAGGATATGGTCTGGACCAAGACTCCAGTTTCAGTCCTGGGAACTGACCCAGTATCTGGTGACACATTAAGTAGGACATGGTTGAACGGCAGGTGCCCAGCTACAAATCTAGGGCTCAGGCTCTCCAGCGAGGAGAAGAATACAGAAATAGAGAACATTTACAGCACAGAAGGAAGCCATTTGGCCCAAAGCATCAGTGCAGATTGGAAAAGGGGTGGAGCCCCTGTCTCACTTTCCAGCTCTTGGTCTGTAGGTTGTGATCTCTCAGGTGCGTATCTGAGGTTTTATATAACTGTGATAAGAATTACCACACTTTCAAATAGTGTTCCTAACACCCACTGCCCTCTGAGTATAACACACCCTGGTAGCATGGTGGCTCAATGGCTCGCACTGCTTCCTCACAGCACCAGGGACCCAGGTTCAATCCTAGGCTCAGGCGACTGTCTGTGTGGAGTTTGCATGTCCTCCCTGTGTCTGTGTGGGTTTCTGCCCACAACCCAAAGATATGCAGACCAGGTGAACTGGCCATGCTAAATTGCCCGTAGTGTTCAGTGAAGTGTAGGTTAGGTGCATTAGAGTGATGGGGAATGGGTTTGAGTGGGATACTATTCAGAGGGTCAGTGGTAGACTTATTGGGACAAAGGGCCTGTTTCCATACTGTCAGGATTCTAATTCTAATTCGTAAAGAATCATCTGTGCCTGTCCTCTAATTTTGTACATTATTGTCCCTGATTATCAACCTCTCTGATAACAGAATAGGTCTTTCCTATAGACTGCAGCCAGACCTGAATAATTATTTACACTTCAGTGTCCTCTATTCACAAGAACACAACTTCAGCCTGTCAACCAAGACAAGGCAAGTAGAGGAGGAGATCTCCAAGCACATCTCATTTACAACTTGTGATGGTACTGTGACTTTAAGATGAATTTATATAGTGAATGGCAGAACCCTTAGGAGTATTGATATGCAGACGGATTTCCGTGTGCAGGTCCATAGATCACTAAAGATGACAATGCAGCTGGATAAGATAGTAATAAAGGCCTATGGCATGCTTGCCTTCATTGGAAGGGGCACTGAATATAAGGACAGGAAAGTTATGCTGCAGCTTTATAGAACTTTAGTTAGGTTGCATTGGAAATTTTGCGTACAGTTCTGGGCACCATACTACCAGAAGGATGTGGATGCTTTGGAAAGAGTACAGAAAAGTTTTACAGGATATTGCTTGGTATGGGGCATTTTAACTATGAAGAAAGGTTGGATAGACTAGAATGCAGGAGGTTGAGAGGCAACCTGACTGAAGTTTATAAGATTGTGAATGGCATGAATAGAGTGCAAAGTATGAGGCTTTTTCACAGGGTGAAGGAGTCAATTTCTAGCGGACACAGGTTCAAGGTATGGGATGAGGGAGGAATTTAAAACAGATATGCGAGGCAAATTGTTCACACAAAGGGTAGTGAGTGCCCGGAACACACTGCCAGAGGAGGTGGTGGAAACAGACACATTAGCAGCATTCAAGAAGCACCTGGATGAAGACATGAATAAGAAGGGAATTGTAGGATACTGATCCTTAAATGAAGACAGTTTTAGTATGGAAGGGCAAAATGTGTTGGTAGGCCGAAGGGCCTGTTCCTGTGCAGACTTGTTCAGTTGGCATTTAGAGTTGCCTAGTGAAGCTGGTGTAGATACAGCTCCCTCTACGCTACAGCAAAAAGCCCAAGGTCTGTCTCTGCTGCTCGATTGTTCTGGTGTTCCTTTCTCCTGGTCTGGAAGGGAGATATTCCATGAGAAAAATCTGTTGCATTGAATTTGCCCTCGCCTAGGGTGTGTTTATGAGATGCTGCTATATTGGAATAGTCGATGATTAGTAATTAAACATATTATTTTATCAGGTTTTACAATAGAGTTATGCCAATTCTTCTTTTGTATCATTTTATTTAACTGTATTATAACAATAAGCATGTTTTGCTTAAAGCCCTATGTGGACCAATTGAATCACATCTGGAATGCAGTACCTTATACTTGCCTTCAAATAAGGTAGAAATTCGGGTCTAGGCTATCTCTTTGATATATTTTGAGGGGGTTTGGTCTGGTTCATAACAAATCGATATTCAGTCCTGAATACTAGGGAGAATGATGGTGCAACAGGGGGTGCAGCCGGAGATGATGCCTCAGTTGAGTTATCACTAGATTATTATCCCAGCTCAGTCTGGCCTGCCGACGGACACAGACATTTATGCTCAGTGTTCCTGGGTTTGGGTGTAAAGTATCCCAGATTCCCACTCAGTATCAGTGCAATGACTATACCTTGAATCCATTTATGGCAAAGATAAATAATACAGGACTTATTCAACTGGAGCAGGTCCCACCATCTGATCGAGCCAAGTACCCACTATCTGTGTCTCAGAGAATTCTCCGCTCAGACTAGTGGGGTCATTACACAAGTGAAAATGCACAAACTGATAGTGAGAATGCTACTGTTCTACATTGGTGATTGGTTCATCAACAAGTCACAAACATTCTGCGTTTCTGGTATCAACAGGAGAATATATAATGGAAATTAAAGTCTATGTACTTGTTACAGATTTGAGCATTAAATAAAATCACTTCTGTGACCTCTAAATAGGAGTTAAAAATCACACAACACTAGGTTATAGTCCAACAGGTTTATTTAGAAGCACTAGGTTGTGGAGAATAAGGTTGTAAGACACAGTTTATAGCAAAAGTTTACAGTGTGATGTAACTGAAATTATATATTGAAAAAGACCCAGACGTTTGTTAAGTCTGTCATCTGTTAGAATGACCATGTTAGTTTCACTTATTTCATATGTAAATTGCAAAACCTTTTTTAAAAAGTTACATTCTCAAGTGCACTTTAACAACTGGTGTCATGTCGGCCCAGATAAGGTCTTGAAGGTGTTAACTCCCTGTGAGGCTGTCTGTGCCACAATGGTCAAACTGATTCTAATCTAAAAAACATATTTACAGAATCTTACATGGATTCACGCAGTGTTTGAGAAAAGTAAAATGTAATTCTGCAAGTACAACTTCACCCCACAAACTTATATGTGTATGTGTGCATGTGGTGGGTGGGGGGGGGCGGGTTATGAGTGTCTGTGGGAGGGTGTGTGTATCCAAATCACTCTAAACATGAGATTATGAAAGCACTAAACATGCTGAAGAATATAGAGACTGATGAATGCATTTGTTGTTAGCTGTAGTCATGTGCGTTTGTTCCTGTGATTTATGCTTGGGAATGTCTCCGAATTGTTAACACTTTGAACCATCACATACCATTGTTGCCTGCATTTCCCTTTGCTGGGCACTTGCACAAAACACACACACACACAGTCTCATGTGTATTTCCCTTTGTGTGAATATCACCATGACCATAGTGTATTTCTGTCCCACGTCTCTTCAAATACAACAGAGCTCCTAACACTAATGAGAGCCTGATATTTCATTTCTTGAACAAATTTGTGCTGATTTGTCTTATAAACTTGCTTTCTGCTGCTTTAAGTTTGAAGCTGCAGCTTTTTGCCTGGTATGACATCCAGCTTTCTGATTCTTGTTGGAGGAGGATTCATCTGAAGTAAGTGAAGTATTCCATCACTGTGTTGACTTACACCTTGTAGATGTGGGAAAGAGTTTGTGGATTTAAGAGGCAAATACTTACTCACACACAAATATCTGAAGGATTCTATCAAAAATAAGAAATCTACATACTAAAAATTAAAATAAAAAGCCTTATAATAAGATATTGAATCACAGATTAAAAGTAATGTCCCAGAATCCAGCATTTCTATTCTTGAGCATGTTGTTTCACAACAGCAGTGAGGGCAGTATTGTTCAATATGGAGATGTGAGGAAATGATGGTATATTGATATTCTCACCACATCAATACTCTCGAACCCTACATTAATGCTTTGGGGACATGGGTTCAAATCCCACCATGGTAGATGGCATAATATAAATTCAGTAAAAATCTGGAATAAAAAGCAAGTCCAAAATCAACCATGTAAATAATGCTGATTGTCATATAAATCAAACACGTCTGGTTCACTTATTTAGTAATGATTTGGAAATGCCAGTGTTGGACTGGGGTGTATAAAATTAAAAATCACACAACACCAGGTTATAGTCCAACAGGTTTAACTGGAAGCACTAGCTTTCGGAGCACTGCTCCTTCATCAGGTTTATTTCATAATCATCCTTATCTAGCCTGGCCTACAAGTCACTAAAGACCCACTGCAATGTAGCTGACTCATAACTACCCTATGGGCCTAGTCAGTAACATTTACACTCCCTGTAAAGGAATATAAATCTTATACCTCCTAGCTTCTGGAGTAGAGTCAATGAGGGGCCACTTGTGGTGCAGTGTGAGTGTCCTACCTCAAAGGCAGAAAACCCAAGTTTAAGTCCTCACTACTCCAGAGCTATGTCATAACATTACATTACCTACAGGGTGGAAACAAGCTATTTGGCCCAACAAGTCCACACCGACCCACCGAAGCGCAACCCACCCAGACCCATTCCCCTACATTTACCCCTTCACCTAACACTACGGGCAATTTAGCATGGCCAATTCACCTAACCTGCACATTTTTGGATTGCGGGAGGAAACTGGAGCATCCGGAGGAAACCCACGCAGACACGGGGAGAATGTGCAAACTCCACACAGAGAGTCACCTGAGACGGGAATCGAACCCAGGTCTGCTGGCGCTGTGAGGCAGCAGTGCTAACCACTGTGCCACCCATTTCCTGTGTTCTTCCCACTTGATATTTGTGTGTTTGCTGAGGTAGGTGGTAACATTTCTGGTAATGTTTCTTAGTGGTTGGAATATGGGATCTGACTCGAAATGTTTGTTAATGGAATGCCAGGTTGAGTGCCAGACCTTCAGGAATTTCTGTGCATTTCTTTGCCATACGTCAAGGACATTTCTGAAACAAACACCAGACTACTCTGACCCCTAGGTATTATGGTAGCCCACAAATCAGCAATTACGCTACAACAGCTACTGATGAGCATAAAGGATCCCATACCTGCAACTAACAGAATCAACATTATATACAAAATACCATGGAAAGATTGCCACAAAAGGCACACTGGAAAAAAACTAGCCATCAGGATACATGAACACCAACTAGCCACCAAGATATATGATCAACTATCACTTGTGTCCATACACATGGACAAAGAAGGAGACCAATTTGACTGGGACACACGTACCTATCCACGGACAAGCTAAAGACATGCATGGGAATCCCTGGAGGCCTGGCACCAAACCTAGAACTCCATGAACAAACATGTAGAATTATACCCCATACACCAACAACTAAGAAACAAAACCAGATATGAAACCACCCACCTCAGCAAACCGGGAGACATAAATAACAACCAGGACAGAACACCAACGCTTCACGGGAGATGGACTGATTATGTTACCTAATACGGTGTTGAAAAGTCTGCAAACAAACTTTCCAACAAGCAAGTCAACAACCTCTGATCCAAATCGTTTTGATGAACAGCAGTGGACCCAGCACCGAAACTTGCTGAACACCACTGGTTACCGGCCTCCAGTCGAAAAACAACTCTACAATCTTCCTCTGTTTTCTATTGTCAAGCTAATTTTGTATCCAATTGTATCCCATGTGATCTAACTATACTAATTAGTCTACCATGTAGAACATTATCAAAGGTTTTACTAAAGTCTATGTCAACAACATCTAATGCTCTACCTTTATTAATCCTTTTAATTACGTCCTCAAAAACCTCAATCAAATTGATGGGACACAATTTCCCAATCACAAAACCATACTGACTATCCTTAATCTGTCTTTACCTCTCCAAATGCAATGTATTTTATAATTTTATTTTTATAAATATGATATTTTATAATCTCTTCAACAACTGGCTCGAAGGTAGAAGATAGTGTGCTGACGCATGATTGCCTTCAGATTGGGGGCCTGTGACCAGCAGTGTGCCACAAGGATCGGTGCTGGGTTCATTGCTTTGTGTCATTTATATAAATAATATGGATGTGAAGTGTCGTTAGTCAGTTTGCAGATGACCACAGAATTGGAGGTGTAGTGGACAGCGAAGAAGGTTACCTCAGATTACAACAGGATCTTGACCAGATGGGCCAATGGGCTTAGGAGTGGCAGATGGAGTTTAATTTAGATAAATGTGAGGTGCAGCATTTAGGAAAGGCAAATCAGGGCAGGACTTGTATACTTAACACTAAGGTCCTGGGGAGTGCTGCTGAACAAACAGACCTTGGAGTGAAGGTTCATAGTTCTTTGAAAGTGGAGTCGCAGGTAGATAGGATAGTGAAGGTGGTGTTTGGTCAGAGCATTGAGTAAAGGAGTTGGGAGATCATGTTGCGGCTGTACAGGACCTTGGTTAGGCCACTTTTGGGATACGGTGTGCAATTTTGCTCTTCCTGCTATAAGATGGATGTTGTGAAACTTGAAAGGGTTCTGAAAAGACTTACAAGGATTTTGCTAGGGTTAGAGAGTTTGAGCAAAAGGGAAAGGCTGAATGGGTGGGGCAATTTTCATTGGAGTATCTGAGGCTGAGGGGTGACCTTATAGAGGTTTATAAAATCATGCAGGGGCATGGATAGGACAAATAGACAAGGTCTTTTCCCTGAGATGGGGGAGCTCCAGAATTAGAGGGCATAGGTTGAGGGTGAGAGGGGAGATATTTAAAAGGGACCTAAGAGGCAACTTTTCCACATAGAGGGTGGTGCATGTATGGAATATGCTGCCAGAGGAAGTGGTGGAAGCTGGTACGATTACAACATTAAAAGGCACAGGATGAGCACAGGAATAGGAGGCATTTAGATGGATCTGGGCCAAGTGCTGGCAAATAGAACTAGATTAGTTTAGGACATCTGGTCAGCATGGATGAGTTGGACCGAAGGGTCGGTTTCTGTGCTGTACATCTCTATGACTCTATAACTCCATGTGGCACCGATGACAGATTCACTGGTCTATAGTACCCTGGCTTCTCCTTAGAGCCTTTCTTTAAATAAAGGCACATTAATCGACCTGCAGTCCTCTAGTGCCCCATAGATATCTATGGTAGGGGGCCCACAATTTCTTCTCTGTCTATCCACAACGTCCTGGGATACAGTTGATCAGGTCCCAGAGATTTATCCACCTTTATGTGTTTTTAAGATCTCCAGCACCTCCTCTTCTGTAATGTGGATTGTTTTCAAAACATCAATATTTATTCTCAGTTCTCTCGCCTTCATGTTTCTCCACAGTAAAAACTGGCACAAAATTTAGTATGCCTGCCATCATCTGTGGTTCTACACAAAGATAACCTCATCCATCTTTAAGGTGCCTTATTTTTTCCTTAGCTGCTCTTAACATATGTGTTGAATCTCTGGATTATTGTTAACCTTATCTGCCATGGCTATCGCATCTCCTTTTGTCCCCTGATTTCCCTCTTAATAATGGACCTATCTATCTCTCTTGAAATACTCTTCAAAGGATTCACTTGATCCCAGTTGTCTATACCTAACATATGCCTCCTTATACTTGTTCAAACAGAGCCTCAATGAAGGCAGCATTTGGTATACATGCCGTTATTGCATAGTGCATTGAGTATAGACTTTGGGAGGTCATGTTGCAGCTGTACAGGATATTTGTTAGGCCATTATTAAAATACTGTGCGCAATTCTGGCCTCCCTGCTATGAGAAGGATGTTGTGAAATTTGTAAGGGTTTAGGAAAGTTTTACAAGGATGTTGCCAGGATTGGAAGATTTGAGCTATAAGGAGAGGTGGAATACACTGGGGCTATTTTCCCTGGAGGCTGAGGGGTGACCTTACAGAGGTTTATAAAATCATGAGGGGCATGAATAGGGTAAATACACAAGGTACTTTCCTCGGGTTGGGCGAGTCAAAAGCTTGAGGGCACAGGTTTAGTATGAGAGGGGAAAGATTTAAAAGGGGCAGTTTTTTCACGCAGAGGGTGGTGCATGTATGGAATGAGCTGCCTGAGAAATTGTTGGAGGCTAGTACAATTACAACACTTAAAAGGCCTCTGGATGGGTATATGAATAGGAAGGGTTTAGAGGGATATGGGCCAAGTGCTGGTGAATGGGACTAGATTAATTTAGGGTATCTGGTTGGCATAGACGAGTTGGACCGAAGTCTGTGCTGTATGTCTCTGCGACTTTATGTCTTCACCCACTGTACCGGCATTTACCAGCTTTACTCTAACAGGAACATAATGGTGTCCAGAAAGAAAATCACTGCCAAGGTGCTGCAGGGATTAAAATCCCAAATTTGTGATGATTTTTGCATCCCCAGGATTAAGAGGCGATTGGTGAAATCTCTCATTTTCTGGAACAGTCTCAGTGGAATGGAATTTTTTTTAGTCACTTGTGGGACATGAGCATCACTAGCTGGCCAGCATTTATCACCAGTGCCCAGTGGCTCTTGAGAAGTTGGTGATGAGCTGCCTTCCTGAATTGCTGTAGTCCATGAGATATAGGTAGACCCCTCAGGGAGGGAATTCCATGATTTTGAACCAGCGACGGTGTAGGAATGGCAATATATTTCCAAGTCAGGATGGCGAGTGTCTTGGAGTGGAACTTGAGGGGTTGGGGTTCCATGTATCTGCTGCCCTTGTCCTTCTAAATGGAAATGGTCATGGATGCTTAGCTATCTACTAATCTGTCTCTTCACCTTCAGGGATCTGTGGGCAAGACCCCTGTTCCTCTGAGTTTCCTAGTGTCCTATCATTCACTGAGTACTCCCCTTGTCTTGTAACACAGGAACAGGAGATCATTCAGTTCCTCAATCCTGTTACACAGGAATAGGAAGGATACCAGTCAGTCCCCCAGCAGATAAGATCAGTGATCTCAGAATAAACCTTGGCTGATGGTAGGGAGATGGAGCAATCTGGGATCATCTTGCTGTGTGTGAAGCCTGCACCCTCACCCCACATCCCTTATGACAACCCGTGAAAAGAATGAGTTCTGAAGTCAGACAGAATCTTTTGCTTTATTTAGGAATCGAAAGGAACTTGTTGCGATGCCTTTGCCCCATCTCACCTTCGGTCCCAAATTCCCATGCATCGACTGGTACACTCTCCGTGGTTCGCTGAGGATCAGCCCACTGTCTTTTAGCGCAGAGCGGAATCGCTGGACCTACAGAGCACAGAGAGATGGAGATGAGGTGAGCTTGTTCGCTGATAGCCCCTTGCTGCCCTCCCTCTCTCTACCCCACAGGGTAGCTGTCCCTTCTCTGCCCAATCCTGAGGCAGTGATTCTTCTCCTCCAATCAAATCTACCCTCTTCTTCTGTAATACCTCTCCCAGACAACTATCCCTATGGGATTGTGATTCCTACCTCAATCGATGAGCCTAAAAAAATTCTGATTGTTTCCTCCTCCCCCACAAACTTTCTTTCATTATTCCAGGGTTTTGTGATTGCTATTTGGACTGACAAACCCCCATTTTTATCCCAGGTTAAAACTCAGTTTAGAAGATTGCGATACTGCAGACTTGAACTGTTTCCTGAGATGTAAGGGACAAGGAGAAGTTGTTATGAAGGAATTAAAGGCAACATTCCAATTAACCATCCCTGGGAGAAAAAGGAGTCAAAGCAACATAAATAACCCGTTTCCAGGGTTAGCAAAGTTAATTGTTTGACAACCAGCTGTCTTGTGACTAATAGGTAATTAATATTCCCTGCATGAGGGATGTACTGAAGTGAAGGGGTTACTGGCACAACATGCAATGTTTTGAATAGAAAGTTGGCATCAAGTGTAACAAGGAACAGAAAAGCTACTCCCAATAAGAAGGCAATCCAAAGACTTGAATACTCCAGAATCAATATTGTGGATGAACAAATCTAAAGGAGCATCAATCATGTCACATCACAAGGCAGAAAATTCTAGAAGATTTCAGATTCAGGATTCCTCAGCAGCAGAACTCTGAAGAACGGCACTGTACAAGGATGATACCCTGGACATCCAAAGACAGACATTGTAGGTCGTAATCGTAGCTAAATTCCACCATGAATCAGGTAATACCCAAGCTGGATTGTGAGGCCTAACTCGCTGACCGGAGGTCCTTATTTTGGCTGCCACGTGCAATAAAGATTAAGTACAGACTAACCTCAATTATCTGTATTTTGGATTATCCGAACAAGGTCTCAAGTTCTAATAAAAATATTACATCAAAGAGGTAGGTGAATTTGGATTGCCTGTACTGAAGAACATGTGAAAACACTGGCAAAATCAAAGAAACACAATCACCTCAAGCAACAATGAGTGGAGTTTTTGGTTTCACGTAAGGATTAGTTACACAGTCCTTTTCAAACGTGTGCTTTATTTCCGTCACTTTACTGGGCAGTTCTTGAAATAAATTGCCGAGAAAGTAAACATGCGCAAGGCAGTGCTTCTGATTTCCTACTGTGACACTGAGTTCACAGAAACTTGATAAATGCTCTTGTGATTGTAGAAGCTGTTCAGGACCTTGCTTAATGCAGGGATTTCATATATTTATGTGATGTTAAGGGTTTAAGTCCTTCTCAGTTTAACCTGCAATTTGCAGAATGCAAAGATTAGTTTGTTCAAATAGCAGACTCATCAAAATTATTGATTGAAACAAACTGTCTGGTAGAGCACTGCGATCCGAACGAGAAGGTGCTCGCTCAACTCATTCAGATAATAGAGGTTCCTCTGTTTTAAGACTGGATTGTCTTGGAGATTCCTTAGTAAGTAGCCAAATTAAAGGTAGCTTGTGGTAATTCACCCACAAGATCTAATTGAAGTTTGTAAGATGCTAAAGGAGATTAAGAAAGTAGACACAGAGAAGATGTTTCCCCTTGTGGGGCAATGTAGGTTAAGAGGCTGAAAGATTTGGGAGGATGTACTGCAACATTGAGTCAAAGTTAAAATCAGATCGGCCATGACCTTATTGAACGGCAGAGTAAGCTGGAGGAGCTGAGTGGCTTCCTTACGGTCCTCGTTCATATGAGAGGTCATCGTTTTAGGCTTAACATGTGGCACGTTTAATAACAGACATGACGAGGGTTGGTACCTGGGACTTCGATGTTGTGGCCATTACAGAGACGTGGGTAGAACAGGGACAGGAATGGCTGTTGCAGGTTCCAGGGTTTAAATGTTTTAGTAGGGTCAGAGATGGGGGTAAAAGAGGGGGAGGTGTGGCATTGCTTGTCAAGGATAATATTACAGCAGTAGAAAGGGTGATGGAGGAAGACTTGCCATCTGAGGTAGTGTGGGCGGAGGTTAGAAATAGGAAAGGTGAGGTCACCCTGTTTGGAGTTTTCTACAGGCCTCCTAATAGTCAGAGAGAAGTAGAGGAAAGTATTGCCAGGATGATTCAGGAGAAGAGTGAAAGTAGCAGGGTGGTTGTTATGGGGGACTTTAACTTCCCAGATATTGACTGGGAAAGCTATAGCTCAAGTTCGTTAGATGGGTCGGTGTTTGTCCAATGTGTGCAGGAGGGTTTCCTGACACAATATGTAGACAGGCCAACAAGAGGTGAGGCTATACTGGATTTGGTTCTAGGTAATGAACCAGGCCAGGTGTTAGACTTGGAGGTAGGTGAGCACTTCGGGGGCAGTGACCACAACTCGGTGACTTTTACTCTAGTGATGGAGAGGGATAAGTGTGCACTGCAGGCCAACAGTTATAGCTGGGGGCAGGGAAATTATGATGCGGTGAGGCATGACTTAGGATGCGTGGATTGGAAAAATAGGCTTCAAGGGAAGAACACAAATGATATGTGGAGATTGTTCAAGGAACAGCTAATGGGTGTCCTTGATAAGTATGTACCAGTCAGGCAGGGAGTAAAGGGTCTTGTGAAGGAGCCGTGGTTTAATAAGGAATTGGAATCCCTTGTGAAAGGGAAGAGGGCGGCCTATGTAAAGATGAGGCGTGAAGGTTCAGTTGGGGCGATTGAGAGTTATAAGGTAGCCAGGAAGGATCTAAAGACAGAGCTAAGAGCAGCGAGAAGGGGTACTGAAAAGTCCTTAGTTGGTAGGATTAGGGAAAACCCAAAGGCTTTCTACAGGTATGTCAGGAATAAAAGGATGACTAGGGTAGGTATCGGTCCAGTCAAGGATAGTAGGGGGAAGTTGTGTGTGTGGAGGTGGAGGAGATTGGTGAGACACTGAATCAAAACTTTTCGTCAGTATTCACTCAGGAACAGGACATTGTTGCCGATGTGAATATTGAGTCACAAGTGATTAGAATGGATGGCCTTGAGGTACGTAGGGAAGAGGTCTGGGGAATACTGGAAAGGATGAAAATAGATAAGTCCCCTGGGCCTGATGACATTTATCCTAGGATCCTCTGGGAAGCTAGGGAGGAGATAGCGGATCCATTGGCCTTGATTTTTATGTCGTCATTGTCTACGGGAATAGTGCCAGAAGACTGGAGGATAGCAAATGTGGTCCCCTTGTTCAAGAAGGGGAGCAGGGATAGCCCGAGTAACTATAGGCCAGTGAGTCTCACTTCTGTTGTGGGCAAAGTCTTAGAGAGAATTGTAAGGGATAGGATTTAATGAACATCTGGATAGGAATAATGTGATCAAGGATAGTCAGCATGGTTTTGTGAAGGGCAGGTCGTGCCTCACAAACCTTATTGAATTCTTTGAGAAGGTGACCAAGGAAGTGGACGAGGGTAAAGCAGTAGATGTGGTGTATATGGATTTTAGCAAGGCGTTCGATAAAGTATCCCATGGCAGGCTAATGCAAAAACTACGGAGATATGGCATTAAGGGTGCATTAGAGGCTTGGATTAGGAATTGGCTGGCTGGAAGGAGACAGAGGGTAGTAGTTGATGGTATAGTTCATCTTGGAGCGCAGTTACTAGCGGTGTTCCAGAAGGATCTGTTTTGGGACCATTGCTGTTTGTCATTTTTATAAATGACCTGGAGGAGGGGCTTGAAGGCTGGGTGAGCAAGTTTGCGGATGACACAAAAGTCTGTGGAGTTGGGGACAGCGAAGAAGGATGTGGCAGGTTACAGCGCGATATAGATAAGTTGCAGAGCTGGGCAGTAAGGTGGCAAATGGAATTCAATGTAGCTAAGTGTGAAGTCATTCACTTTGGTAGGAGTAACAAGAAGATGGATTACTGGGCTAATGGTAGACTACTTGGTAGTGTGGATGAGCAGAGGGATCTTGGTGTCCATGTACACAGATCTTTGAAAGTTGCCACCCAGGTAAATAGTGCAGTGAAGAAGGCATATGGTGTACTGGGCTTTATTGGTAGAGGAATTGAGTTCCGGAGTCCTGAGGTCATGTTGCAGTTGTATAAGACTCTGGTGTGGCCTCATCTGGAGTATTGTGTGCAGTTTTGGTCGCCATACTATAGGAAGGATGTGGAGGCATTGGAACGAGTGCAGAGAAGGTTTACCAGGATGTTGCCTGGCATGGTAGGAAGATCATATGAGGAAAGGCTGAGGCACTTGGGACTTTTCTCATTGGAGAAAAGAAGGTTTAGGGGAGATTTGATAGAGGTGTACAAGATGATTAGGGGTTTAGATAGGGTTGACAGTGAGAACCTTTTTCCGCGTATGGAGTCAGCTGTTACTAGGGGACACAGCTTTAAATTAAGGGGTGGTAGGTATAGGACAGATGTTAGGGGTAGAGTTTTTACTCAGCGGGTTGTGAATTCATGGAATGCCCTGCCAGTAGCAGTGGTGGACTCTCCCTCTTTATGGTCATTTAAGCGGGCATTGGACAAGCATATGGAGGTTATTGGGCTAGTGTAGGTTAGGTAGGCTTCGGTCGGCGCAACATCGAGGGCCGAAGGGCCTGTACTGCGCTGTATTTTTCTATGTTCTATGTTCTCATAAGGGGATTTGCTTCTCCAGAGTGTGATAGTCACTGAATAAGTTTGAGGTGGTAGACAATTTTTTAGTCAGTAATGGTTTCAAGACAGTGGGCAGGACTGTGGAGTTGAGGCCGGATGCAATCAGCCACAATCCTGTTTAAGTGAGTCACCCATCTTTCCTCCTAAACTAATCAGGACCCTCATTCTCTTAAAGTTCTCGGGACTTACCGACTCTGCCCGGTATTCCCAAGGGATAGCCCGGAATTGGAGGTAGCCGATCCCGGCCTCAAGGCAGCGTTGAGCTAGCACACGGCCCACAGTCTCGGCTGCAGTGACGTCCCGGGTGCTGTATAGGTGCTTCTTGATGGACCACTCTTGGGTCGAAGCTGAAATGACCACCTCGCCCTGACTGCTTGCTGCCTCCACACAGGCTGTGACGTGCCTCTGGCTCTTCCTGAAACGCAACCTGGCATCAAGCAGTAGAGAGACAGAAAAATCAATGACAAAGGAAATGAGAGATATCAGCAGCAAATCATCCTGTGAGGCACCACTTACCACAACTGCACTCCCCTGCCTTCTTCAATCGTCTTTGTCACTTCATCAAAAACTCAATTAAGTTGGTGAGATACCATTTCTCATGCACAAAACCATGTTGACTATCCCTAATAAGTCCTTGGCTTTCCAAATGCACATAGATCCTATCCCTCACAATCCCCTCCAACAACTTACCCACCACTGACATCAGTTCCCTGGCTTTTGCTTACTACCTTTCTTAAATAATCACACCACATTAGCCACCCTCCAATCTACTGGCACTTCATTCGTGGCTATCGATGATACAAATATATCAGCAAGGGACCCAAAAATCACTTCCCATACTTCTGAGGCGTTAGATAAAGTCCTTGGGATTACAGGAATGAAATGGGATCAGGGAACCGAGTTGGCTGATCAGCCATGATCACATGGATTGTTAAAAGGGGTAAACAGCCTCCTCCTTTGCTTATACTGTATGTTTCTATGAGCCCTGTGTGACCTTATTTCTAAGTCAATGAATGCGAACATGGCGCTACAGCTAGCAATTTGGAAAACAAGTAGTCCTTTGGCCTTTTTATGAGTAGTAGTGAGTCCAGCCGTTAAACTGTCTTCCATTTTCTTCCACGCAATTTTGGTGAGATGGAATATTCCATCTAGTTTTGACATTCCTGATAAAGGGCTTACCCCCGGAACGTCGACTCTCCTGCTCCTCGGATGCTGCATGACCTGCCATGTTTTTCCAGCGCCACACTTTTCGACTCTAGTTTTGAGGCACAGTCTCAGAATAAAAGGGAAGCATGAGGAGGAATTTCTTCTCTCAGAGGGGAGTGAATCTGCGGAACTCTTGACCACAGAGGGCGGTCGAGGCTGAGTCATTAATTATATTGAAGGCTGCGATGAGATTTTTAATCTGGAAGGGATCAAAGATTATAAAGAAAGACAGGAGAGTGGAGTTGATAATTGCCAAATCAGCCATGACCCCATCGGACAAAAGAGTACATTCAATTGGCTGACCTCTGTTCCAACATCATATGGACTGTCAGGTAGATACTGCGGTTACTCAGGGAACACAGCAACTAACGTGCAGACAGCAAGAACTGACTAACAGCACTGTGATATCGGGCTGATTGCCTGTTTTCACCAACTGGACACAAGTTTTAAAGATTCAGATTGGCATTCACAGTGCTTCTTCCAAGGAGGTCACGAAATCTTTAATATGGACTTCAGACAGCAGTCAGCCAGTTAGATGTCACAGAGGGACACAGTCTGGCACTCCCTCAGCACTGACCCTCCAACAGTGTGCTACTCCAGTACAACAGTTCTCACATCAGCCCAGATACCAGTGGTTAGATTTCTGCTCTCCCATCTAACCCAGAATCTCGGAAGTCTGAGACAAGAGGACTATTCACTGAAGAATTTTCACATTCACTCGGCCAGAGGCAGAACTCAGGGACAAAGAGCTGACAGCCACTGGCAATGGAAACGGGAAATTGGCAGAAACTGACACAGCAGTGAACCTGCACAGTTACTGCCTTTGCTGTTTGAATTCGTGAATCACTGGACATTGGAATACATCTGGGAAAACAAACAAGTGAAATTCACAACTAATCTTGGAGGAACCTGTTTGGGAGAGGGGACAGCACAGAAACAGGTAAGTGGATATTTTAAGCATGGCCTTACAGTAAATCTGCAGTTGTGAGTAGAGTTGGTGTTTTATTATTTTTTTTGAGATATGCCTCTTGATTAAACTTAAAATATAAGCCACAAGTATTAATTTAACCTGGAGCAGTGTTTTGTAGAGGAATAAGACAGTGCTATTTTCTGTGTCTGTAGACTAAAAGCAAAAATGGCCTTTAGTAGAGTGATATGCTCTTCTTGTCGGATGTAGGAGTTCAGGGAGAGTTTAAGGGTTACTGAGGACTATATCTGCAATATATGCCGTTGATTAAGAATCCTTTCAAATTGAATGGAACAGTTGGAGAGACAGTTCGAGGTAATGAGGAATTTACAAGAGCAGGGAGACATGAAGGATGGCAGTTATAGGAAGAGGGAAAAGATGCAGATACAGTCACATAGATTGGTTAACTCCAGGAAAGGTAAGAGAGGTAGACAGTTCGTGCAGGAGTCTTCTGTGGCTATCCCCATTTCAAATAAGTATGCTGTTTTGGAACATGTGGGGTTGATGATTCTCAGGGAAACGTAGCAAACAGCCAAGATTCTGGTACTGAGACCAGTTCTAATGCAATGACAGGTACATCAGGTTCCAAGAGATCGATTGAATTTGAGGACTGTCTAGAATTTGAGGACAGATGGTCCTGTGGCCAGCAGCATAAAATCAGAATGGTGTGTTGCATTCCTGGTGCCAGAGTCAAGGATGTCTCAGAGGGGATGCAGAATGTTCTCAAGTGGAAGAGGGGCCAGCAGGAGGTCATTGGAACCAATGACATAGGAAGGGAAAAGGTTGAGATTCTGAAAGGAGATTACAGGGAGTTAGGCAGGAATTTAAAAAGGAGGCCCATGAGAGTACTAATATCTGGATTACTCCTGGTGCTATGAGCTAGTGAGGGCAGGAATAGGAGGATAGAGCAGATGAATGCATGGCTGAGGAGCAGGTGCACGGGAGAAGGATTCAAAATTTTGGATCATTGGAAGCTCTTTTGGGGTAGAGGTGACCTGCACAAGAAGGATGGATTGTACCTAAATTGGAAGAGGACTAATATACTGGCAGGGAGATTTGTTAGAGCTGCTTGGGAGGATTTAAACTAGTATGATGGGGGTGTGGGACCCAGGGAGATAGTGAGGAAAGAGATCAATCTGAGACTGGTACAGTTGAGAACAAAGGCGAGTCAAACAGTAAGGGCAGGCAGGAACAAAGCAGAGAACAGAGTAGGACTGATAAATTAAACTGCATTTATTTCAATGCAAGAGGCCTCACAGGGAAGGCAGATGAACTGAGGGCATGGTTAGGAACATGGGACTGGGATATCATAACAATTAGAGAAACATAGCTCAGGGATGGACAGAACTGGCAGCTTAATGTTCCAGGATACAAATGCGAGGAAGGATAGAAAGGGAGGCAACAGAGGAGGGGGAGTGGTGTTTTTGATAAGGGATAGCATTACTGCTGTACTGAGGGAGGATATTCTCGAAAATACATCCAGGGAAGTTATTTGGGTGGAACTGAAATAAGAAAGGGCTTGTTGGGCTTGTATTATAGACTCCCTCATAGCCAGAGAGAAATTGAGAAACAAATTTGTAAGGAGATCTCAGAACTAGAGCAATAAGCTTAGGGTGAGAGGGGAAGACATAAAAGAGACCTAAGGGGCAACTTTTTCACACAGAGGGTGGTGCGTGTATGAAATGAGCTGCCAGAGGAAGTGGTGGAGGCTGGTACAATTACAACATTTAAAAGGCAATGAATGCGTATACGAATAGGAATGGTTTGGAGGGATATGGGCCAGGTGCTGGGAGGTGCCAGACTGGGTTGAGATATCTGGTCGGTATGGACAAGTTGGACTGTTCCCATGCTGTACATCTCTATGACTCTTTGACTTGCTATCTGAATGCTCATCATTTGGCGATGCCACTGCTGGACTGAGGTGTACAAAGTTAAAAATCACACAACACCAGGTTATAGTCCAACGGGTTTAATTGGAAGCACACTAGCTTTCGGAGTGCCGCTCCTTCATCACAACCACTTGAAGAAGGACGAGCGGCACTCCGAAAGATAGTGCTCCCAATTAAACCTGTTGGGACTATAACCGGGTGTTGTGTGATTTTTAACTTTGTATCGGAATGCTGTTGACAAACTGAGGGCAGAAGCTGGAAGAGGGGGAAGCAGACAGATACAGTCAAGGGCAAAGCGAAGGAAGATGGAGTGGATTTTTCCCGATAGAGGTGTACAAGTTAATGAGAGGCTTAGACAGAGTAGGTAGCCAGAGACTTCCCCACCCCCCACCCCCGGGCAGAAATGGGTGACACAAGATGTCATAATTTTAAGGTGACTGCAGGAAGGTATCGGGGCGATGTCAGAGGTAGGTTCTTTATTCAGAGAGCGATGGGTGTGTGGAATGCACTGCCAGCGGTGGTAGAAAAGTCAGAGACATTAGGGACATTTAAGCAACTGCTGGACAAGCACATGGACGGCAGTAATTTGCAGGGTGTGTAGATGTGGTTGATGTTAGATAAATGCTCAGCACAACATGGTGGGCCGAAGGGCCTGTACTGTGCTGTCCCATGTGGTGTCCGGTGCTCACCGGTGCCAGTAGCTGCCCCTCGGCCAGGTGCTCTGCCAGCCGTTGTCCTTCCTCGCCAGCGCCAGACGCTCCAGGTTCCGGGGGTTGCGGTTCACAAATCGCGGCGAGACCGTCTCGTTCTCTCGCGTGTCCGGGGCTATCGAGGATTCAGCCGAGGCCGACATCAACCGCCAACCTTCAGGCCCAGAGAGAGAGACGGGGTTAATGCAGGTGCACATGGGTCATCACTGCTGACAATGGCCGGGTGACAGGGGCATGACTCTGCCCACCCCGTACCTGTTCGAGCGGGAGCCGCCACCGCCGCTCGCTCCAGCTGCAACCGGAGAGCGACCACCACCGCCGCCGCCATTGCGCTGAGAACCCCGCCCCCTGACGTGACGACGGGACACGTAGCCCCGCCCCTCGACCTCACTCCCAGACACTCAGCACTGTCCCCTGAAACCTCGCCCTCCGCCCATGGGCACCAAGCCCCGCCCACTTATTCCCCGCCCTGGCAACTAAGCCCCGCCCCGGCAACTAAGCCCCGCCCCCTAACGCCGGGGGGCATGACATGCGTTGGAGGGCATCTTTAACCACGTGGGAAGGGAAACCACTCCCCACCTCTTCCTCCGCTACATAGATGACTGCATTGGCGCCACCTCGTGCTCCCGTGAGGAGGTTGAGCAATTCATCAACTTCACCAACACATTCCACCCTGACCTTAAATTTACCTGGACTATCTCTGACACCTCGCTCCCATTCCTGGACCTCTCCATCTCCATTAGTGACGACTGACTTGACACTGACATTTTTTACAAACCCACTGACTCCCATAGCTACCTGGATTACACCTCTTCCCACCCTATCTCTTGCAAAAATGCCATCCCGTATTCCCAATTTCTCCGCCTCCGCCGTATCTGTTCCCAGGAGGACCAGTTCCACCATAGGACACACCAGATGGCCTCCTTCTTTAGAGACCGCAATTTCCCTTCCCACGTGGTTAAAGATGCCCTCCAACGCATCTCGTCCACATCCCGCACCTCCGCCCTCAGACCCCACCCCTCCAACCGTAACAAGGACAGAACGCCCCTGGTGCTCACCTTCCACCCTACCAACCTTCGCATCAACCAAATCATCCGTCGGCATTTCCGCCACCTCCAAAAAGACCCCACCACCAGGGATATATTTCCCTCCCCACCCCTTTCCGCCTTCCGCAAAGACCGTTCCCTCCGTGACTACCTGGTCAGGTCCACACCCCCGTATGACCCACCCTCCCATTCTTGCACTTTCCCCTGCCACCGCAGGAACTTTAAAACCTGTGCCCACACCTCCTCCCTCACCTCTATCCAAGGCCCTAAAGGAGCCTTCCACATCCATCAAAGTTTCACCTGCACATCCACCAATATCATTTATTGTATCCGTTGCTCCCGATGTGGTCTCCTCTACATTGGGGAGACTGGGCGCCTCCTAGCAGAGCGCTTTAGGGAACATCTCCGAGACACCCGCACCAATCAACCAAACCGCCCCGTGGCCCAACATTTCAACTCCCCCTCCCACTCTGCCGAGGACATGGAGGTCCTGGGCGTCCTTCACCGCCGCTCCCTCACCACCAGACGACTGGAGGAAGAATGCCTCATCTTCCGCCTCGGAACACTTCAACCCCAGGGCATCAATGTGGACTTCAACAGCTTCCTCATTTCCCCTTCCCCCACCTCATCCTAGTTTCAAACTTGCAGCTCAGTTACTAACTCCTTGACTTGTCCGACCTGCCTATCTTCTTTTCCACCTATTCACTCCACCCTCTCCTCCTTGACCTATCACCATCATCTCCTCCCCCACTCACCCATTGTACTCTGTGCTACTCTCTCCCCACCCCCACCCTCCTCTAGCTTATCTCTCCATGCTTCAGGCTCACTGCCTTTATTCCTGATGAAGGGCTTTTGACCGAAACGTTGATTTCGCTGCTCGTTGGATGCTGCCTGAACTGCTGTGCTCTTCCAGCACCACTAATCCAGTGGAGACTATCATTGCCTGCAGATCCGACCTTCATCTTCCCACTACACCATCAAGGTTAACACTTGTTCATTCCCTTACGCAGCCGTCTGTGCCCTCCCTTGACCCCGTCCTTTCCATCTTTCCCACCGCCCCTCCATGCCCCTCTACCTCCTTCCTGCGCTGGGTTGCTCTGACAATGTCAATTTCACGTCCTATGTCAATTTCACTTCCTGTGTCAATTTCACCGCACTACGTTTTCTTTTTCCCCTCACGAACCGGGATCACCCTACTCTGTGCTTGCTGACCCCACCCCCTACGTTTGCCCTCCCGGATAGCGCTTTGTGTTTCGTTGGACCCGCGGGAGTAGCTGCGGACGTTCTGCTTAAACCTGAGCGGATAACACTGTTCTGCTCGGAGACAGGGAGGTCTGCAGATGCTGGAGCCCGAAACATCGATTTCCCTGCTGTGCGTTTCCAGCAACACACTCTCGACACTTTTCTGCCAATTTTCTGTGAATTTAAAAAGTTTTAATTGTGTGATCATTCGAGGATTGCCCTGGGATTTTCGTGCTAATTTTGTTATCGATTGATTTCAGATGATGAGAAATCCGAAATGCTGCTTTGTGTGTATTAAAAAGTGAGGCGGGGCATCAGGAGACCGATCCACTCAGTAAAACTCGGTCTTTGATGACTTCTCAATTCTAATATTTCACTGCAAAATTTCCAACAAAACAACAACGAAATTTAGAGTCAAGAACTATTATTGCACATCAGCTGATTTCTTGGGCGCTGCTGGCTGTCGCGATGGTGGTATAGTGGTGAGCATAGCTGTTTTCCAAGCAGTTGATTTGGGTTCAATTCCTCGCTATCGCATGCTCTGAGCTTTGAACCACTCAACAATAATAAACAAAAAGAGCCAGTGCATTCAGTGGTAATTAAACACTTCCATCTCTACATGACATTGAGGCTGCCTGCATCTTCTGAGATAGGCAATTTTGGCCAAGTACCTGCCGCGTACATGGTGGGTGTGTCCCCACGTGCAATGGTGGTATCTGTGTTGACACTGACACATCTTGCAGCAGCTGCCCTGACAGGGTTATATGGTGTCATGGTCAATGTGGTCCTGAAGGCTAGGCAGTTTGCTGTGAACAATGATCTGTTTCAGGTTTGGTGGCGATCTAAAGCTGAGCAGTGGAGGCAGAGGGAAGGTCTTGGCGAGGTGTGCATCCTCAGCGACAATGTGTTGCAGTCTGCGAAGAACATGGTGCAGTCTTTTGTTTCTGACCTGCACCATCCAACACAAGGGCAACAATTATTGTCTGTTCTCTCATTCTCTCTGATCAGGGAACTTCATTGTTCCACAAGTTAGTGACCACTACTGGCCACAAGTGGGAATTGCAACCAACCCGCAGAAATACTCAAGAGTCTGTCCGGGTGAATGAAGTGAGCAAAACAGATTCTGTCTGTGCACGACACAATCAGATTGGTGTACATTTCAATTAAAAAATAAAATTACCGATTCGATGTAATAAATAATGTTCTTTGGATATTTGTGAACTTCCCACCCACATTTCACTTGATATTAAGCTGTATTTCACCAAAAAACCTGAGAGTTATGTTGAAAGGAGTGAAATCCGGAAACATTTCTTTTGAAATAAAATGAAAAACCAAGGAATGCTGCCCTGACTCCAGTCTATTTGAACCATGTATTGACCTGACTCCTGAATCCGCTAGGGCGCAACATCAACTTCAAAATTGTGGTTTCACTACAAAGGTCTGGCAGATGGAAGTGTTTAATTACCACTGAATGCACCGGCTCTTTTTGTGTTTTATTGTTGAGTGGTTTAAAGTTGGCAGCTTGCGATGGCTGGGAATTGAACCCAAGGCAACTCCTTGGAAGGCAACTATGCTCACCACTATACCACCATCACAACAGCCCACAACGCCCGACAAATCAGCTGATGTGCAATAATAGTTCTTGACTCTAAATTTCGTTGTTGTTTGGTTGGAAACTTTGCAGCGAAATGGTAGAATTGAGATTTACTGTGAGGGTTGGTCTCATGATGCCCCGCCTCACTTACACACAAAGCAGCATTTCGGATTTCTCATCATCTGAAATCAATCAATAACGAAATTAGCAAGAAAATCTAAGGGCAACAGTGAAACCATCACACAATTAAAACTTTTGAAATTCTCAGAAACTTGGCAGAACAGTGTTGAGAGTGTGCTGCTGGAAACGCACAGCAGGGAAATCGATGTTTCGGGCTCCAGCATCTGCAGACCTCCCTGTCTCCGAGCAGAACAGTGTTATCCGCTCAGGTTTAAGCAGAACGTCCGCAGTTACTCCCGCGTGTCCAACGAAACACAAAGCGCTATCCGGGAGGGCAAACGTAGGGGGTGGGGTCAGCAAGCACAGAGTAGGGTGATCCCGGTTCGTGAGGGGAAAAAGAAAACGGAGTGCGGTGAAATTGACATAGGAAGTGAAATTGACGTAGGACGTGAAATTGACAATGTCAGAGCAATCCAGCGCAGGAAGGAGGTAGAAGGGCATGGAGGGGCGGTGGGAAAGATGGAAAGAAGGGGGTCAAGGGAGGGCACGGACGGCTGTGTAAGGGCATGACCAAGTGTTAACCTTCATGGTGTGGTGGGGGGATGAAGGTCGGGTCTGCAGGCAATGATAGTCTCCAGCTTAGCGTCATGAGAACCCGGAATCACTGTGTGTGTGTGGGTCTGTGTGTGGGTGTCGCTGCATGTGTGTGTGTGGGTGCATGTGTGGGTGTGTGTCCTGTGTGTGTGTCTGTGTGTGGCTGCATGTGTTGGTGTCTGTGTGAGTGGGTGTCTGTGTGTGTGGGTGCATGTGTGGGTGTATGTGGCTGTGTGTGTGTGTCTGTGTATGTGTGTGCATGTAGGGATATGCGGGTCTGTGAGAGTGTGTGTAGGTGCATGTGTGTGAGTGTACTGGGGTATCAGTTTGTGAGAAGGTGCGTGAGTGGCTGTGAATGTGGAAGTGTTTGAGTGAGTTGATGAGAGAGAGCTTGTGTTTGAGAGAGGGTATGCATGTGTGTGTGGGTCGGTAGGAGTGTGCTTTTGTGTGTGTGTGTGTGCGTGTACTTGTGAGTGTCGGTGAAATAGTATACAGTGCAGTGTTGTCACGTGTCGTGTGACATGAACCAAAGTGCCCAGTTAAAGTCATCCCCATGAGTACCGAACTTGACTATCAGCCTCTGCTTGGCCACTTTGCATTGTTGCATGTCCCATAGTCTGCCTTGGAGGATTGTCACCCAGGGGTCCGAGACCAAAAGGCCCAGAGCGCTGAAGTGCGCTCCGACTGGGAGGCTAGAACCAGTCTGACTGAATATTGGGACACAGACAGACTTTAACCTTACACCTTTAATGCATTGTCGGAACTGAGATGGCATCTCTTGTTAGACAACCTGAAGTTATCTCGACAACGTAACTTTGAAAAGGTTCTGAGGTTCTTATATTAAAGAACTGAAACTAGTAAACCCATTATAAAAGATGAAAGGCTTAACCTAAATGTGTTTAATATATCATTTCAGCTGCATGAAACTGTAATCCTTTTGCTATAAATACTGCATCTTATGGTACTTCTTATCATCAGGTTGATCTACATCGGATACACTCCATCCATTCTTTATCCTTCAAAGAAAATCAGTCACCTTCATCAGACACTACCTTCCCTTAACAAATCCATGATGACTATCTCGGATGATGACGTGGAGCAGCCTGTGGTGGACTGGGGAGGACAAAGTTCAAAATCACACAATACCAGGTTATCGTCCAAGTAGCTTTCGGAGCACTCCTAAAACTAGTGCTTCCAAATAAAGCTGTTGGACTGTAATCTGGTGTTGTGTGATTTTTAACTTTATCCTGGATTAAACTTTCACTCACTGTGTGGTCATTTCTATCATCTCTCAGAGTTTTATCGAATCATTTTCTCATACTGGAAATATAAAAGCAGCTGGTGTCCACTCCTCCTATTTCTGACCTGCACCTAAAACAATAACATTACCGATTCGATATGAGAAATAACGTTATTTGGATATTGGTGAACTGTCCACCCACATTTCTCTTGATATTAGGCTGTAGTTCACAAAAAACAAAATGAGAAAAATGTTGAAATCCGGAAACATTTCTTTCGAAATAAGATGGATAACCAAGGAATTCTGCCATGACTCTCGTTTATTTGAACCGTGAGCGACTTGACTCCTTAATCCTCCGGGGGACATCCTCAACTTCAAAGTTGTGTCTGCACTCCAGAAGTCTGGCAGACTCAACGTGATGTGCAGACGGAGGTGTTTCATTACCACTGAAACGATCGGCTCTTTTGGTTGTGGAGTGGTTTAAATTTCACAGAATACGATGTCCAGGAATCGAACCCGTGTCAACTGCTAAGAAGGCAGCTGTGCTCACCACTATACCACCATCGCTACAGCCAGCAGCCCTCTAGAAATCAGCTGATGTGCAATAATAGTTCTTGACTCGAAATTTCGTTGTTGTTTTGTTGGAAATTTTGCAGTGAAATATTTATTAATTGAGATAGCATTTGTGATGTTAGTCAAACGGATCACAGGAATAGTGGAATATTGGCTGAAATAGCTCAGCTGTGAGAACGTTAGCCTGAAGATCTGACCTGGTGTTGGACAAGAGTTGATTTGGTTTTTACTGACACAATGACAATGCTTCTTTCTTTGCTATAAACTGTCTCTAGTTCCATGACCCCATGTAACAGTGTGGTAGCAAGGTAAAGTAACAGGTTAGATTGATAATGACACCAACGTGAACGGTAATGATGGACTCATATTTGCATGATTGGAAAGTTGGTTTCGAAACAGAGGAACAAGGACGGGCTGTTTTGCCCCTGGAGCATATTCCACCATTCAAAAGCCAGATCCATGGCCTTACTCCATAAGCATTAGGCCTATATTCCTTGAAATCCTTGCTTTTAAAAATGTTTATCTCAGATTTCAATTTAACAATTGAATGAGGAACAACCACCAATTTGAGGAAGAGAATTCAATTCTCTTGAAGTCTTGTGTGAATAAGTGCTTACCACCGTCCCTCGTGAATGGCCTGGCCCTAATTCTTACATGATGCCCCTGTTTCTAGAATCTTTAACCAGTGGAAAAAGTTATCTCTATCAACTCTGTCTTTCCCTGTTAATTTGCTGAAGAGCTCAATTAACTCACTCCTGAACCATCTAAATTCTGGAGAATAAAAGCCAAATTTGATTAAATTGATTGCATATCTTGACCCCTGAATCCCAGGTATCATCCTTGTAAACCTATGTTGAACTCCCATCAGAGCTAAAACAGTCTTCCTAATGTATGATGCCCAGCTCTGCTCACAGTACTCTAAGTGGGATCTAACTAGGATTTTCCATACCATATGCATCCCCTTACTCCAGCTTTTTAGATTTGAAGCCCAGCATTCCATTAGCTGTCTTGAGTATTTTCTGAAACTGAACCTCAAAATCTTGTTGGACGTTCACTGTATTAAACAAATTGCCTTCTAAAAATAATCCTAATCTATCCTTGTTCGAACCAATTGGGTAATTTCTCATTTGTTTGCATTGAAATCCATCAGTCTCAGCTTTGCCCATTCACCTCATCTATGCTGCAATTTGATTAGACTTGCTCCAATTTTGCCCAATTTTGTGTCTTGGATATTTGATTTTTGGTAACATTACCAAAGTGTTAATGAAATGGCGAATAATTGAGGGCCCCACCACAGATCTCTTTGGGACATCACTAGCCACAACCTTCCAGTTTGATTACTTACCAAATATTCTGACTCCCTGTTTGTTGCGACAACATAGAGCAGACGAGCTGAGGCTTATAGCCCAGTTGGGTACCCATGGGGATGACCTCAACTAGGACCTGGGGTTCATGTCACACTGCAGGTGACCCCAGTGCGCTATAAATTCTTACACAAGCACACACATACACACACACACTTACATACACAGACTCACACAGATCCTCTCACATACGTACACTCTGTCTCATTCACTCTCTCTCTCTCTCTCTCTCTCTTTCTCTCTCGTTCCCTCATCTGCTCACACACACACATATAAGTCTCTGGTGTGAATATGCATTTGTAAAATTCTATTTGGAAATACATTCTATTTTTGCTCAAAAAGCACACAGCCTGCAGGCAGTCAATCCCTCTGACATTTTATAAGTTCCAACTTTGAAAATAGAACCAGTCTGACTCAAGATTGGGATACAGACAGACTCTAACCTCACACCTTTAATGCATTATCTGAGCTGAGATATCACCTTTTTTAAAATAAAACCTTAGTCATCTCGAGAATGTGACTTAAATGAAGTTCTGGGATTTACAAATTAATGAACCGAAATCTGCAAGATGAAAAATTTAACAGCAATCTAGGTTTGCTCAATATGTCGTATCAGTTGCATGATACGATGATCTTTTGCTATAAATTCTAAGTCTTATGATCCTGCCCCACTATCTACCTGATGATGGAGCGGTGCTCCGAAAGATAGTGCCTCCAAATAAACTTGTTGGACTATAACCTAATGTTATGTGATTTTTAAACATTGTCTACCCTAGTCCAACACAGGCACCTCCTCATCAGTCTTAAAGTCATGATAGAAAAGGATAGAACAGATCTGAAAGTTAAAATTCTAAATTGGGGGAAGGCCAATTTTGATGGTATGAGGCAAGAACTTTCAAAAGTTGATTAGGTGGCGGATGTTCGTTGGTAGAGGGACGGCTGGAAAATGGGAAGCCTTCAAAAATGAGATAATGATAGTCCAGAGACAGTATGTACATGTTAGAGTGAAAGACAAGGTTGGCAGGTGTCAGGAACACTGGACTGAGGTTTTAGTTCAGAAAAAGAAGGAAGCATATGACAGGTGAAATCCAATGAATCCCTAGAAGGGTATAAAGGCAGTAGGAGTATACTTAAGAGGGAAATCAGGAGGGCAAAAATGGGACATGGGATAGTTTTGGCAAATAGGGTTAAGGAGAATCAAAAAGGGATTCTACAAATACATTAAGGACAAAAGGGTAACTAGGGAGAGAATAGGGTCCCTTAAAGATCAGCAAGGCAGCCTTTGTGTGGAGCTGCAGGAGATGGGGAGATACCAAACACATACTTTGCATCAGAATGACAATCATGACCTAATTCATATTAACTTTCAGCCCATTTTATTGATAAGTCGATTGTTGATTTTCTTTTGAAGCCTGTGCTGGAATTAAATGTAAACAAATTGGTCTGTTACAGAATGAAAAACAAAAAAAAAACCTGTTGGAGACCAGAACCAATCAGGATACACAATATTCTGCAGAAACTCATCATTTCTGGCAACATCTTTTGAGTGAGAGAAATGTGATAAATGTCACAAATGTGAGGAAGTTAGAAAGCCAGAAAAGAAGGAGTTCCATTTTTACTTCTTTTTTCTGACATTCTGGGAACTCAAGGGTTAAGCATTCCACTGCTGGCTGACTCCCGGAGAACCGAATCCTCTGGAGCCATGCATGCGGATTTCACTTCCAGCCTCAGGCAAAGGTGTTTGTCTTCCCTGGATAAGACTGATAGCCTTGGCCATAACCTTATTAACTGCCTCCTGTTCCCATTATTATGTGTCCCCTACCTATAAACATAGGTGTGTGAATCCAACAATGAGAACAAAGCAAAATCCTTCTGTCTAAATCTCTACCCATCAACATATGCTGATGAAGAATACAATAACCAGTCCCTGTAAACCATTCGCTAGTTATCACAGGAAATTGGCAATCACTGGACATTGTAAAATTGTAATTACCTGTCTTAAACAATGTAACAGCAATCAACCATGTGACTTGTCGACCTCTGTATTATTCCTATAAAATATCCTGCCTCCGTGTGTGGAGCAGAGATTCGTTGCAAAGTACCACCACAAGTAGCTACACGACTTCTTTTGTGTCACTGAGAATCTCTCACTGTCTGTCTGATAATAAAGCATCTCCCTTTGTATGGAAACTTGTGTCGTCCGGATTTGTAGAAAAACTAGATTACTTGCAGTGTGGAAACAGGCCCTTCGGCCCAAGAAGTCCACACCGACCCACGACCCACCCCCCCTCCCTTCACCCCTTCACCCCTTCACCCCTTCACCATGGGCAATTTAGCACAGCTAATTCACCTGACCTACACATTTTTTTAGGGAGTGGGAGGAAACTGCTATAAACCCACACAGACACAGGGAGAATGTGCAAAAGCCACACACAGAGTCTCCTGATACAGGGATTGAACCTGAGTCTCTAGCACTGTGAAGCAGCAGTGCTAATCACTGTGCCACCGTGCCACCCAACCAACCTTTAACAAATACTTCACAAATCCGACTATTAACTCCGTTTCTCCACACACAAACAAGTAAATCGACACAGACATGCAAACTCCCTCACACTCACAGAGTCACTCACACCCAAACTCTGTCACACACACCCATACACTCACAGACAATAATACACTCACACGTACTCATTCATGCTCAAGCAAAAGCACATGTATACACACAAATTCAAGCTTGCATTCACACATACAGACGCACTCGTGTGCTCACATGTGGCTCAGTGGTTGACACTTCTGCCTCACAGCACCAGTGTACCAGGTTCGATCCCAGCCCTGGGCAACTGTCTGTGTGGTGTTTGCGCATTCTCCCTGTGTCTGTGTGGGTTTGCTCTGGTTTTCTCCCACAATCCAAAGATGTGTCGGTCAGGTGAATTGACCATCGTGTTCGGTGAGTTTGTCAGAGGAGGGTGGGTTACTCTTCAGAGGGTCAGTGTGGACTTGTTGGGCCAAATCGCCTGTTTCCACACTGTAGGGAATCTAATCTAAACACGTGCATGGAGTTGCACAATCAAAAAAGCACACATGCTTACAAACTCACTCACATGTACAGAAGCACAAACGCGCAATCAAGAATTGGCACACAGCCTGTCTCACACAGTTAAAAATCACACAACACCAGGTTATAGTCCAACAGCTTTAATTGGAAGGAGCGTGCTTCCAATTAAAACTTTTGGACTATAACCTGGTTGTTAGAAACGAAAATCGCTTCTTAATAATCGCTCTAGACAAATTCAGGAAAACAAAGGTTTATTTACAAGTCTGCAGAGTTGGGCACCCTTCTGAGAAAAAGGCGCCCAGAGGCTTACAAAGTTTATCATTATATACAGCACAAGTCCCTCCCCTCCTTGGCTCTAACGAGCCACGAGGTTCACATTCTTAAACCGTCATTATTCTCCATTTTGCACCCTTATCACAAAGTCTGCAACAAATGTCTCCAGAGTTGTTGTTTTTTTTACCCTGTAGTCTTATCAGTCAAAGACTTATTCTTCTCTGTCTGTGCTAGCGGTCTTATCAATCTGTAGTAGATGTCTCTCGAGTTGTTTTTCTATCCTGCAGTCTTATCAGTGAAGGACTCATTCTTCCCTGTCTGTGTTAATGGTTTCATCAATCAAGGACTTGTTTTTACTCTGCTCACAAAATGTCAGCTTTTGCACAATTTAAATTATCCCACTTTTGAGTATACAAAATGTTTTAGAAAAGAAGCAAAAGTCTTGTCTTTTATTATAGAGCAGCCTGTTGGGTCAGGCACATCTTAATTGTTTGAACCGAAATTGCCTCTCACAATTCCACCCTTTCTCTTTTTAAGATGTGCCTGACCAAGATAAGCCTCCCCTCCTCAAGGGTCCAGGAAATCCTTGGTCTTTCGCAGCAACAGCACCTTAAGTTCCTGTGTCCCATGTTGTGGAACCGCCACTGCCTGGAGTTGGGAAATATTTTTCTGAATTAAAAACTGAATACAGGGGGTTAGGCAGGGTAATATGAGGAGAAGCATCATGACCCCCCCCCCAACCACCAGCAACGCCGTGCGCCACCAACTGCCACCCAGGAGACCATCCCACCATCCGATGCCACTAAGAGGACGCCAGGATTGTACTGGCACATGGGCCAATTTCCGAATTTCATCGGAAATTTTCAAAACCGGTTTACCATTATCGTCAATTTCTAGACAGCAGTTAGTCAGGTTAAATTTCCCGCACATGCCCCCCTCCGAGGCCAACAGATAATCCAAGGCAAGTCGGTTTTGATATATAGCAGCCCTCATCTGATCCTGCTGCTTAGCCAGCAACTCCAGGGCCAGGGCAGTCCAGTTAGTAATAACCTCTACGACTGCTTGGAGCCTGATAATTCGATTTAACATATAGATAGGAGTACGGTATCCCCATGATCCGTCCTGTGCCCATGTAGCTGGCCCGTAGTATTCAATAATCCGGGCCGGTGGCCACTCATCCCCCCATTCACCGACTTGGATATCCCTTGGCGACCTACGGAGGGAGTCAAAGAGTTTAATTCCCAAATCGTCGCCTTCCTTCCGGGGTAATAGGAAGAACGCAGGTCGTATTAGACCCAGGAAGCATACCCCAGCCCATCCCATGGGCAGTTTGGAGTATGCCTGATTACCGCATATCCAAAATAGGCCATCTGGAGCAGGCCCTCCCTGCCTCACAACGTCATCCCACAGTTCCTTCACCCCGGGGATGCCCTCATAAGGACCAGGACCACTGCAATTCCAGTAATCAGCCCCCAGCTCGTCAGAGGAGGAATCAGTACGTAATGGAACGCAATTTCCATGACCTCGGTTTGCAATGTACCAAGTAATATCTTCAGGCCACCATACTCGCGTGGTCGCGTCCAATACATTCTGACAGGGACTAATTCCTATCTCCACGGTCCCCTTGCCTTCAGCACAGAACTGGCCCTCAGGGCTGTTTTTCAGTCTCCACCCCTGGCTTTTCCTTTCGTTGACATGAGTCCAAGTGGTTTGCAGCAATTCCCATATGTCTAAGCTTTGACCAGTCCACGGCCATTGTTCTGACATATGCGGCCCCCCACAAACCCAGCAATTGCTAACATTTAAAACAGTGGCTATTCTAGAGGTGAGATCAATAAACAGCTTTTGTGTTACATCAGGGAGTTCAATCTTTTCTTCTACCTCTTCGTATACAGATGGCACTTTAGAGACCACGACCGTTCCTTGACGGTCTTGCTCTTTCCCCAACCCCCGATCAGTGTTCTGTATCTTGGCCTCCTTGACTCTGTCAACCTGCTCCCTGAGCAACACGGAGGATAGGCCCCACCTCCCAGTTTTGCTAACACACACCCAGCGGTCATTTATAGGGCATCCACGGATTTTGCCACCGTTTCCTTATTATACACCTGATAATAGGGTCTTCCACCCTCCCAACATTCGTGTCGTGCACTCACATCGTAACACCAATCGTCCACATGGGAGTGAGACACAAATGATCCCGAGTAGATTCGAATCCCGAGCCTTACTGTAGTCCGACATTTGTCACACCTCCCCTCACCCTCCCCCACATACAGGAGTAAACTGATCAATATCCCCACCAATACAGTCCAAGTAGAGTTCATTATCGCTGTCTTTTCAGTTTTACCACCAACGGCTTGTCCCCTTGCTCGCATGTCCAAGTGCTTTCTCCTTCAGGCGGAACAGGCCCCTTTATCCTTGATGCGTGGACCCACCCCTTCTCTTTCGTCCGAACAGCTGCTTCAGTTGTTAACAGAACCAGGAACGGTCCTTCCCACCGCGGCTGGAGCTTTTCGGCCTTCCAGGTCTTAACAAGTACCCAATCTCCGGGCTCCACCTTATGCAAGAGGAAGTCGAGCGGCGGAGTCTGAGCCAGGAGACCCTTCCTCCGGAGTTCTGCAAAAGAACGGGATAAGGCCAGTAAATAGTTTCTGACAAATACATCTCCCCCTTGTAGAGTGGGACATCCATCAACCTTACTCCAATATGGTAATCCGAACAGCATTTCATAGGGGGAAACCCCGACATCCCGGCGAGGTGCCGTACGTATCCTCAATAGGGCAATGGGAAGGCACTTCGGCCAAGGTAACTTAGTTTCTAACACCAGCTTAGTCAATTGGGTCTTGAGCGTGCCATTCATTCTCTCAACCCGACCCGAACTCTGAGGATGCCAGGGTGCATGGAATTTCCATTGGATACCCAGGGCAGTACAGATCAAATGGTGTAGCTTAGAAATAAAATGTGTCCCGCAGTCGGAGTCGATAGATTCCATTATGCCATGTCTCGGGATTATGTTCTCTAACAACAGTCGGGCCACGGTTGGTGCATCGTCTTTGGCAGTTGGGAAAGCCTCTACCCAGTGAGTGAAATGGTCTACTATTACTAGCAGATATTTCCATCTCTGTACTGGGGGTAATTCTGTAAAGTCGACTTGGATCTTCTGGAATGGCCTAATTGCGAGGGGCTGACCACCGGCTGGCATAGAACGCATGGCTTTCTTGTTAATACGCCGGCAAGTGGGGCATCCGACTACCTCTTGTTGGGCTAATGTGTATATACCCCTGCATACATAGTCTCTCAGGATCGTGTCACACATGGCTTGCACCCCCCAGTGGGTCTGATGGTGTAATCGGTGCAGAATACCCCGGGTGATCTGTTTGTTCAGTACTTGTCTCCCATCAGGAACCGTCCACTTCCCATTAGTATCTAGCCGGGCACCCAATTGATCCATTTTATCAATCTCCCCCTGGGTGAAGACGGGTTGTTTAGCGAGCCCTTCCCTCAACGGTATTAACGTTAACAATTGGACGGATTTTTCGACCGCTGCCCGCTTGGCTTCCTCATCTGCCAGCCGGTTTCCCACCGCTTCCGGTGTCGACCCCTTCTGGTGACCGGGTACATGGACTACTGCGAGTTCCATAGGTAACGCCAGGGCCTCCAACGTTAGGCTGATCATTTGTTCGTGAGCCAATTCTTTTCCCCGGGAAGTTATCAATCCTCTCTCTTTCCAGATTTTTCCGAAAGTATGAACGATTCCGTATGCATACTTTGAGTCAGTATATATGGTCCCCACTTTCCCTTCCAACAACTTCAGGGCCCTCTGGAGGGCGTACAACTCACAGGATTGGGCTGACCACTTCCCGGGCAGTCGTCCGGACTCAATCGTCCGTTTTGTTGCGCCATCTACGACAGCATAGCCACTGTACCGGACCCCACTGACGCACTGGGAGGATCCGTCGATGTACAGTTCCTGTCCCTCACCCAGCGGCGCCTCTTGCAGGTCCTCTCGGCTTTTGGTCTGCAGGTCTACAAATTCCACACAATCATGCTCCTGTCCCCCATCTGCAGGACGTCCGTACAGAAACTGGGCAGGGTTGCAACTGAGATCTTTTGCAAAAGTAAGATCGTCTCCGGTCATCAAAATTGTCTCATACTTCAGGATACGAGAGTCTGTTAACCAGCGGTGAGCCTTCTGAGCCAATATGGTGCTAACTGAATGTGGGGAGTATGCTATGATTCTTCCTCCAAAGGTAAGTTTCCGGGCCTCTTCTACTAACATTGCCGTAGCTGCCACTGCCTGTATACAGGTCGGCCATCCACATGACACAGGGTCTAACATTTTTGACAAAAATGCAACCGGCTGACGCTTCCCTGCACGCAGCTGGGCAAGCACACCCTGGGCAATTCCGCCGGCGCTATTGACATATAACTGGAACGGTTCCTTCAGGGTGGGTAAGGCCAATACCGGAGCTCGGATCAGTTTATGTTTAATAATATTAAATCGCTGCTCCTCTTCATCTGACCAGTCCACCTGTTGTCCTTCTTGTCCGAGTTTGTCGTACAAAAATTTTACTAGAGTGGTGTAACTTTCAATCCATATCCGGCAATACCCCACCAGCCCCAGGAATTGTCTGATCTCCTTCTTCGTCCTGGGTATTTGCATACCCGTAATCCCCGATATTCGTTCCGGCGTGATACGGCGATGCCCCTTACTGACTCGATGGCCCAGATATCTTACCTCTTGCTCCACAAACTGGAGTTTCGTCCTGGAGACACGTAGGCCCTGTTTCCCCAGGAAGTTCAGCAGGGCAACGGTGTCTGCTCGTACTTCCTCCTCTATTAGTCCTGAGAGTAGGAGATCATCGACATATTGGAGCAATTGATTCCCCGCGTTACACTAAAATCCTCCTAAGATCTGCTCCAGTATTTGTCCAAACAAGTTGGGTGACTCCTGAATCCCTGCGGCAAGACCGTCCATCTTAACTGTCGTTTTCGTCCTGTGAAGGGATTCTCCCATTCAAATGCGAAAAGGTTCCGACTTTCTTTGTCAAGGGGGCAACTCCAGAAGGCATCCTTCAGATCTATTACGCTGAACCATTCATGTTCGGGGGGAATTTTACTCATTAACGTGTAGGGATTGGGTACCACCGGGTATCTAGCCTGGACTACTTCATTCAACCCCCGCAAGTCTTGCACCAACCTATACGTCCCATCCGGCTTCCTCACAGGGAGTATTGGAGTATTGAAAGAGGACATACATTCCTCCAGCAGTCCATCTGTGATTAATCTTTCTATCACAGGTTGTAACCCTTCCCGTCCTTCCATCGCAATCGGTTACTGTTTCCTTCTTACCGGGCCTTTTCCTGGTAACATGGTGATTTGGAGAGGTTTGATGTTTAGACCCCCTCTGTTCCCCTCTCGGTACCATACGTCTGGGTCTATTTGTTGATCATCTTCTTCGGTGAGGGTGAACAACCTTACCACCATTTCCCCGTTACTTGGTACCGTTCCAATCCCTAGTTTGACCTGCAAGTCTCTTCCTAACAAATTAAACCCCGCTGATGGCAGTAGAAGGAGGTCTCGTTTAGTAGTTCTGTTTTCATACCCAATTTCCACGTCCTCCACTACTGGGACTTGCAATTTCTGTCCTCCAATTCCAGATACCCCCATAACTGTTCCTCCTGCTCGGGCGCCGGGGGGTATTTGGATTATACTTGATCTTTCGGCTCCCGAGTACACCATAAATGTGATCTCCGACCCTTGGGGTCCTACTTTCAAGTTTACCAGGGGTTCCTGTCGATAGTCCTGTTGCCCCAAGGGTAGGAACCCCCGACCTCCCTAATCTTCCTCCATCAGGGTGTACGACTGCACCTCCCGCTTGTAGCGGGGGCACTCTCGTTTAAAATGTCCCTTTTCATTACAGTAGTAACATCTGAGTATCCTCCTCGTTTCCCTGTCGCGGTCTCGTGTTCCTCCACTCTTCCTTTGTTCCAGCCATGGTCCTCTTTTCCGCTGCTCTTGCCACGACTCTCCCCTTTCCTGTTCCTGCCACGGCTCTCCCTTTTCCCTTCTTCCAGCTGTCACTTGTTGCACCGTCTGCATCATTATCTTTGTCGCCTTCTTTTGCTTCTCATCGTCCCTTCTCACAAACACCTTTTGCGCCTCCCGTAGTAGTTCACTTAGAGGTTTACTATCCCAATCATCCATTTTCTCCAACTTCTTTCGTATGTCCGGCCAGGCTTTTGATACAAACTCTACCCATATGAGTTGTTGTCCCACATCCGTCTCAGGGTCCACCCCAGCGAACTGCTGCAAGTTCTTCCTAATTCTGTCTAGGAAGTCCGTAGGGGTTTCCTCCGGGTTTTGATGATTACCAAAGGCCTTGGTAAAATTGTGCCCCTTCGGGGCTGCCTGTCTTATTCCTTTTATCCAATATTCCCGCATGTCTCTCATGTTGCACCGTCCTTCTTCCGTTTTCTTATCCCACTCGGGGTCGGTGAGGGGAAACTTCTGCTCCCCTCCTTCTCTCCCCTCTCTCTCCCAGACCAACAGCGCAGCTTGTCGTATCATCTGTCGCTCCTGGCTAGAGAACAATGTTCTCATGATGGAACACATCTCTTCCCACGTGTAAGCATTTGGACCCAGGAACTGATCCAATTGTTCATTTTTGAAACAATGAGATCGGAAGCTGAGTGACCCTGACTGAACTCTAACTGGGTATCACTGAACAATAAAAGCAGGTGCTGCTTGATGGAAATATTGACTGGTGCTTTCCATCATTTTACTGAAATTCAAGAGTAGACTAATGGTGCAGTAATTGTCTGGGTTAGATTTGTCTTGCATTTTGCGTTCGGGACATATATGCACAGTTTTCCACTTTGTTGTGTTAATACAGTGTTGCAATGGCACTGGATGAGTTTAGCCTTTGGAGCTGCAAGTTCTGGAGCACAGCTCTTCACTACTATTAGATTAGATTCGCTACAGTGTGCAAACAGGTCCTTCAGCCCAACAAGATCACACTGCCCCTCCCAAGATCAAACCCACCCAAATCCATTCCCCTACCCTATATTTACCCCCGACTAATATACCTAACACTGTGGGCAATGTAACATGGCCAATTCACCAGATCGGCACATCTTTGGACTGTGGGAGGAAACTCACGCAGGCACAGGTAGAATGCACAAACTTCACACAGGTCGGCAAGAATTGAACCCAGGTCCATGGTGCTGTGAGGCAGCAGTGCTAACCACGAAGCCACTATGCCACCACCCACCCATTGCTGTAATGTTGTCAGGGCTCACAGCCTGATCACTATCCAGTGCCTTCAATCATTTCTTGATGTCACATAGAGTGAACTGAACTGCCAGAACATTTGTACATGTTATTCTGGAGATCACTAGATGAGCTGAAAATGTGTTGCTGGAAAGGCGCAGCAGGTCTGGCAGCATCCAAGGAGTAGGAGAATCGACATTTTGGGCATGAGCCCTTCTTCAGGAATGAGGAGAGTGTGCCATGCAAGCTAAGATAAAAGGTAGGGAGGAGGGACTTGGGGGAGAGGCGTTGGAAATGCGATAGGTGGAAGGAGGTTAAGGTGAGGGTGATAGGCCAGAATTGGGGGTGGTGGCGGAGAGGTCAGGAAGAAGATTGCAGGTTAGGAAGGTGGTGCTGAGTTCGAGGGATTTGACTGAGACAAGGTGGGGGGAGGGGAAATGAGGAAACTGGAGAAATCTGAGTTCATCCCTTGTGGGTGGAGGGTTCCTAGGTGGAAAATGAGGCACTCTTCCTCCAGCCGTCGTGTTGCTATGGTCTGGCGATGGAGGAGTCCAAGGACATGCATGTCCTTGGTGGACTGGGAGGGGAAGTTGAAGTGTTGAGCCAAAGGGTGGTTAGGTTGGTTGGTCCGGGTGTCCCAGAGGTGTTCTCGTATAGAGGAGGCCACATCGGGTGCAGTAGATGCAGAACATGATGTGTGCGGAGGTGCAGGTGAATTTTTCGCGGATATGGAAGGATCATACAGAGGAGGCCACATTGGAGAGACAGTCCGCCCACTTGCGGAACACAAGTCAGGTCAAGAGGGCAATGCCGAGTTGGAAGTTTGGATCTGGGATAAGGTGGGGAGAGGGGAAATTAGGAAACTGGCGCAATCCACATTGCTCCCATGTGGTTGGAGGGTCCCGACCCTCCAAGATGAGGCATTCTCCTTCCAGGCGTCGGGTGGTTAGGGTTTGGTAGTGGAGGAGGCCCAGGGCCTACACGTGGAGTGGAAGGGGAGGTATCAAGTCTGGCCTGATTCTGACATGCTCCGCTGCAATCTTCATTGAGGAGAAAGTGAGGACTGCAGATGCTGGAGATCAGAGCTTAAAAATGTGATGCTGGAAAAGCGCAGCAGGTCAGGCAGCATCCAAGGAGCAGGAGAATCAACGTTTCGGGCATAAGCCCTTCTTCAAGAATGAGGAGGGTATGCCAAGCAGGCTAAGATAAAAGGTAGGGAGGAGGGACTTGGGGAGGGGTGTTGGGAATGCGATAGGTGGAAGGGGGTTAAGGTGAGGGTGATAGGCCGGAGAGGGGGTGGGGCAGAGAGGTCGGGAAGAAGATTGCAGGTCAAGAAGGCGGTGCTGAGTCTGAGGGTTGGGACTGAGATAAGGTGGGGGGAGGGGAAATGAGAAAGCTGGAGAAATCTGCATTCATCCCTTGCAGTTGGAGGGTTCCTAGGCAGAAGATGAGGCGCTCTTCCTCCAGCCATCGTGTTGCCATGGTCTGGCGATGGAGGAGGCCAAGAATCTGCAATAAGACTTCTGCCTATTTCCCACTGTCCATGACCAATAAGACTCCTGCCCTATTTCCTACCGTCCATGTCCAATAAGGCTCCTGCCCTATTTCCCACTGTCTGTGGCCAATAGGTCTCTTGCTGTCTGGCTCCTTGTCTGATTCCCTCCTGTTGCACACTCCCGGCATTCCCGTTTTTCCTCTCCCCCTTCCCGCTCCTCAATACAGTTTGAGATGAATGCTTTGTGTCTTGTGATGCTCGCTCTCTCTTTCCCTTCATTCGCTGGCCTGAGACTGAGAGTCATGCTTCACCATTTCTCCTACACTTGGGAAACCTGGAAAACAATTCGAATTTAACATTGTTTCCATCTGTTACTTAAATAGGTCTGTAGTTTAAATTGAAAGAAGGTATAATATTGGATGGCGCAACATATTAGATTACTTACAGCGTGGAAAAAGGCCCTTCAGCCCAACAAGTCCACACCACCCCACCGAAGTGCAACCCACCCCTACATCTACCCCTTACCTAACACTACAGGCAATTTAGCATGGCCAATTCACCTGATCTGCACATATTTGGAAACCCACACAGACACAGACACTCCACACAGTCAGTCACCTGAGGCAGGAATTGAACCCGGGTCTCTGGCGCTGTGAGGCAGCAGTGCTAACCACTGTGCCACTGTGCCACCATGCCACCCGAAAAATTCACGTAAAAATATGCGTTAAAAATTCATATCTATACCTGTTCAGAGCACAATGCTGACTCAAAAATATGTTTGAGTCGATCAGAGAGGAAGTGCTTTCAAAAAACAAGAAAATGCTCTGGCTGTTGTCTGCAGTGCTGATATTCTGTAAGTTCCAAATTACCAGACAACCTTCTCAATCATTTACAAGCAACCTGGGCATTATTTCTTTCTGTTTATTTGTTATTGCAGAGGTGTCTTTATTCATCCCAAAGAGGTCACTGTCACCGGCTACTTCCATTGCTGTTCAGAGATTGGTGCAGAAATCAGTCTTGAATTGCTGCAGTCCATGGGGGTCAGGAAAACCAATGTGCAAACTCACTGCACCACTGCAACATTGAGAGCTTGGGATTCCTTACCCCAGTCAGGGACTCGCCTTCCCTTTCAGAGAGGATCAGTCACTGAGGTTTGACACTATTCTGCCCCTTCTGATAACAATTGAATTGCTCATCTTAATCTATTTTTATATGATGATCATTTATTGGATTTTCAGACACCTTCACCTCACATTCTTCGAATGTTAACTTGGAACATATTTCAGAAAGAAACATCAGATAAACAGGGGGTACAGTTAAAAGAGTTTCCATGCTTCAGCAAATGATTCCGAGCTGATCCTCTCTCTCTGACATCTCACATGTCAGAACCTGTGTTTGAACTTACCCTTTTTAAAAAAGGCTGAGTTAAAGGGGATGTTGCAATAAATTGGAACAACATCATTAGTTTGCAATAGAGTCAACTCGGTTTTCAGATGGGTTGTTACTCTGTGTTCTGTACTCTTTTGTTTGTGTTTCATTTGGTAGACTGTAAGTTAATTTTGTTTTGCTTAAAACTGATTGGTTTGAATCAGCAACATAATTCCTGGAATATCTACCTTACATCTGCATAAAACAAGTGACCATCTGGGCTACCTTATTAAAATGTTTGGAAGGGGTCTGGTCTGATCCATTACAGATTGGAGTCCCTTTGTAGGATTTATTCTATCGTTCCAATTTAGGATTAGGTTTGCTAGACTCAAAGGCAGCAAGTGGTCGTGTTAGTGTCTTTTGTTCCGCATGTTATATTTGGTTAGTTTAAACAGTGCTTGGTGTGGTAATCGATCTTTCAGTCACGAGGAATGTTCTGGGGGTGGAAGAAATGACATTGGGGCTTTCCAGAAGGTGAAAAAGGCAAAGCCGCTGGAAATGACAGTCAAGCTGCAGCTGAAATTGCTGCATCTATGAAAAAGGATGTGGTTATTACCAAAATCGCTCAACATTTAAATGTGCTGCAAATACCATTAGAATCTTTGGAAATGACTCTTGACATTACTAAGGACATCTTGGGGTTTGAAGGTTTTCCCAAATTTGCCAAGAAAGTTTAGAAAGACAGAGGAAGGACATACTTTTAGAATTAACAAATACGTTAGGATTGGGTTTGTCCCAAAACCAAAGCTGAAATGGTCATGGAGTTGGTCAAGTGCTTGGATATATCAAATAAAGAGGCAAGTGCAGGGGAGTTAGAAAAATTCAAATTGCAAGTTAGGCAACAACAGTTAGAAGACAAAGAAGAGGAAGAAGACATGAAACTGAATTTCAATTAAAAGCAGAGGAAAGAAAAAAAGAATGGATCGCCTGAGCAGAACAAAAAGAAAAGGACAGAGAGAGGAAAGGGAGAAAGAGAGAGAGAGTTTGAACTTCAGAAATTGGTACTTACAAAGAAAAGTTGGCTTAAAAGGGTAGAGGTGAATGCAGAAGGTAAGCTTAATGAGGATGACCAAACCCATCATAACAAAAGGCCTGGTGGGGATCTGTTCAAATATATACAAACATTGTCTAAATTTGATGAGAAAGATGTGGAAGCCTTTTTCACCTCATTTGAGCAAGTGGCTAAACAAATGAAGTGGCCAGTGACCATGTGGGTTTTGTTGATCCAAACAAAGCTGGTAGGTAGAGCTAGTGAGGTATTTGAATCACTATCCCAAGAGGCATCTGGGGAATATGAGGATGTGAAGAAAGACATCTTAAGTACATATGAGCTTGTGCCAGAACACGACAGATAGCATTTCAGGAATCCGAAGGAGGGACCTTGGTCAAAAATACTCTTCAGTTTGAAAGGATCAAACAACGTACATTTGATAGGTGGATAAAGGCACTAAAAATAGAGCATACCCATGACATTCTTCCGGTGATGATTATTTTGTAGGAGTTCAGAAATGCACTTCCAGCAATAATGAGAACTCATGGAAGAACAGAGAGTTAAAACAACGAGCAGCTGAAATGGCTGATGATTGCGAGATGGTTCTTAAATCAAAGTTTGGTTTCCAACAATTTCAACCCATGAGGGATAGAAACTGGGGGAAGAGAGAAATCCTCACATGATAAGGGAACTGTAGACCTCAGTGAAGATTGTAAGGATAACCTACCACAGGGTAAAAAGAAAACCGTGATGGGGAAAGAGAAGTTAAAAATCTCTGGTGCTTTCACTGCAATAAAGGAGGCCACACGAACTCACAGTGTTGGTCAGTAAAGAAAAGCACTGGGAAAGTAGGATAAGCCAGTGAATTTTGTTGGAGTTGTAAAGGAAAGCACAATGGAGACCGGAAAGTACAAGCTGATCGGAGGTTGATTCAGGAGGAAGTGCCAGATCTTCTAAAACCATCTACTTGTGAAGGTAAAGTTTACTCACATATTCAGGGAGCAGCAAGATTTTGAATGATGAGATATATACCTCCGAAGGACCAGTGCCAGAAAATGTGCTAGTAAGTGGAACTCACGGTGAGACAAGAGGGCTCAAGTATGTAAAGTGAGGTTAGAGTGCAAAGTGGAGAAGTGACAGTCGAAGTAGTGGAAAAACTCTCAGCTCCAGGAATACAATTTGTCCTTGCTAACGATATAGCTGGTTCACAGGTAGGAGTGCTGCCTACTGTGGTTGATAAGCCCAGTGGACAATCAGGCAACTGAGCTGTTACAAGAAGCATGACCTGGGATTGTTACTGACTATGTGGTAAGGAGGTCGCAATGTCAGTAGTTCAAACAGGAGAGATCAAAGAGAAGTAAGAAATATGAAATGAAATTATCAGACACGCTGGTTTGATCAGATGGTTGAGAACAAAACAGGAGCAGATGGATGACAAAGCAGACATCTTTCGCTCAGAGAAATTAACTGAGTTACAGCAGGAAGATAAAAAACTGAAGCACATGTATCGAAAAGCATACACAGAAGAGAAACTGAATGTATCCCTGTGTACTACTATCTTAAAAATAATGTCTTAATGAGGAAATGGAGACCATCACGTGTTCAGGAGGATGAGAAATGGGCAGAAGTTCGTCAAGTTGTATTGACAGTGGGTTATAGAAAGGAGGTGTTACTGGAGGTGCATGAACTACCAGTAGGAGGTCATTTAGTGTCATAGAGTCATAGAGATGTACAGCATGGAAACAGACCCTTCAGTCCAACCTGTGCTAAAATACAAAACTATTATTACTGACCTGGACTGCACAAGGATGTAGGTGAATTTTTCCAGACATGCCGTACATGTCAAGTATTTGGAAAAAAACACAGGCAATAATAAAATCTATACCTTTAATACCCATTCCTGCATTTGAGGAACTTTCCACAAGAGTCTTGATTGATTATGTAAGACCCCTACCTGAAACAAAAGGTGGGAATCAATATTTGGTAACATCGATGGATGTGTCCACTAGATTTCTGGAGACATTCCATGAGGCAATTTTTTTTTTAGATTAGATTAGATTACTTACAGTGTGGAAACAGGCCCTTCGGCCCAACAAGTCCACACCGCCCCGCCGAAGCGTAACCCACCCATACCCCTACACCTACATCTACCCCTTACCTAACACTACAGGCAATTTAGCATGGCCAATTCACCTGACCTGCACATCTTTGGACTGTGGGAGGAAACCGGAGCACCCGGAGGAAACCCACGCAGACACGGGAAGAACATGCAAACTCCACACAGTCAGTCGCCTGAGGCGGGAATTGAACCCGGGTCTCCGGCGCTGTGAGGCAGCAGTGCTAACCACTGTGCCACCGTGCAATATCACAGCTAAAAGGATTGTAGAAGAGTTATTCAAAGTTTTCACAAGAATGGGCTGAGGAGTGGCAGATGGAGTTTAATTTAGATAAATAAGAGGTGCTGCATTTTAGGAAAGCAAATCTCAGCAGGACTACTGCCCTTCATGGTAAGGTCCAAGGGAGTGTTGCTGAACAAAGAGACCTTGGAGTGCAGGTTCATAGCTTCTTGAAACTGGAGTTGCAGGTAGATAGGATAGTGAAGAAGGCGTTTGGTATGCTTTCCTTTATTGGTCAGAGTATTGAGTACAGGAGTTGGGAGGTCATGTTGAGGCTGTACAGGACATTGGTTAAGCCACTTTTGGAATATTGCGTGCAATTCTGTGATTCAAAGATGTTGTGAAACTTGAAAGGACTCAGAAAAGATTTACAAGGATGTTGTCAAGGTTGGAGGACTTAAGGTATAGGGCAAAGTTGAATAGGCTGGGGCAGCTTTCCCTGGAATATCGGAGGCTGAGGGGTGACCATATAGAGGTTTGTAAAATCATGAGGGGCATGGATACGGTAAATAGACAAGGTCTTTTCCCTGAGGTGGGGGAGTTCAGAACTAGAGGGCATAGGTTTAGGGTGAGAGGAGAAAGATATAAGACTCAAGGGGCAACTTTTTCATGCAGTGGGTGGTGCGTGTGTGGAATGAGCTGCCAGAGGAAGTGATTGAGGCTGATACAATTATAACATTTAAAGGGCATCTGGAAGGGTATATGAATAGGAAGGGTTGGGAGGATATGGGCCAGGTGCTCCCAGGTGGAACTAGATTAGATTGGGATATCTGGTTGGCATGGTCGAGTTGGACTGAAGGGTCTGATTCCATGCTGTACATCTCTATGACTCTATGACTCTGTATGGGCTACCCAAAAAGATACAATCAGATAAAGGGTTAAACTTCACATCAAAATTATTCAAGGAAGAAATGGACAGCTTGGGAATAAAACAATTCAAATCCAATGCATACCATCCAGAATCACAGGGAGTGCTGGAAAGGTTTCATTAGATATCAAAGACCATGTTCAGGGCTTATAGTCAACACTACCCAGATGATTAGGGTAAAGGATTTCCATTTGTACTATCCGTAAATCGAACAAATTCAATCCATTTGAATTAGTTTTTGGGCATGAAGTGAGAGGGCCACTAAAATTGATTAAGGAGAAATCGGTAAGCCAGAATTCAGAGACCACATGTTTGAACTATGTGTCAAATTTTATGGAATGAGTAAATGGAGTGGGGGTGCTGGCTACATAGCTTTTAAAAAACATCACAACATACAATGAAACAGGAAGTAGCCAATGAGTTAAAAACTTGCAATTTTGCTATTGGAGATAAAGTTACTTCCAATGGTAGATGAACCTTTTAAATGAAGGTTTAATGGACCTTATTACATTAAAATGAGAGCGAGTGAGGTGACCCATTTGATAAAGACTCCAGACAGAAAGAAATCTCGTCGAGTATGTCATGTGAATATAATCAAAAGATATTTTGATCAGGAAGGAAAGCAAAAGGGGAATGTGAAACGAGTTACAACACAGAGTGAAGAACTAGTTCAGAGGATTCTGAATTGGACATTCCTCAAATTAAATTGGACAATGAGGAAGTTGTCAAAAATTGAGGTAAATTATTGAGTTACCTTCAGGAAGTGAATCAAAATGACCTGCAAGAGTTATTACTATCAGCTGGGAAATTATGCGGAAATAAGCTGGAAAGTACTAAGCTGGGAAGGTAGTAACTAAAACCTTTAAGAACATAAGAACTAGGAGCAAGAGTAGGCCCTTCGAGCCTGCTCCACCAATCAGTAAGATCAGTTGGTCTTTGAGTCGATTTGTAGCTCAGGTTGAGGTTCTGGATGTAGGTTTGCTCGCTCAGCTGGAATGTTCATTGTCAGACATTTCATCACCATACTTTAACCTCCGGATGAAGTACTGGGGGTGCAACCCAGTTTCTATTTACATGTTTAGGTTTCCTTGGGTTAGTAGTGCCATTTCCTGTGGTGATGTAATTTCCTATGGTGATATCATTTCCTGTTCTTTTTCTCAGGGGGTTGGTAAATATGATCCAAGTCAATGTGTTTGTTGATAGAGTTCCAGTTGGAATGCCATGCTTCTAGGAATTCTCGTGCATGTCTCTGTTGGGCATGTCCTAGGATGGATGTGTTGTCCCAGTTGAAGTGGTGTCCTTCCTCATCTGCATGAAAGAATCCAAGTGAAAGAGGGTCATGTCTTTCATGTTCATGTATCCGGATGGCTAGTTTTCTAGATAGAGTCGGATGGATTTACAGATTGGTTGATACTCTACACTCTACATTCTGTTCTCTTTTCTGTTCATGTTTCATTCAGTAGGCTGTAAATAAATTCTGTTTTGTTTAAAACTGAGTGGTTTGACCAGATGCTTGAGTCCTGGAATATCCACCTTCCATCTGCCTAAGTTAACAAAAAATGTTAAGGTCTAGGCTACCATCTTAAATGTTTTAACGGGGTCCATAACATAAGTCCAGTTCAGTTTCTTGTCCAGCCTAAATGTTTATCATGGGGAATTTAAATATGCTCATGTCATTGAATGATAAGCAGAGATGGTGCCATTCTGTGCTACTGGTGACAGTAATCGTATGTCACCTGAGTGGCACAAATCCACTCAGATCATGCTAGTCTGCTAAAGTAGCTCATTGAGCACCATTCTATATGGAGTATTGGTCAAGTCACCTGATTTGTAAGTATCTGCTGAGTGACTCACCTTTGAAGATCACCACCCTTTATGCAGAAGGCCACAAGCTGAGGCATGAAGAGAAGAGGAAGAAATATGCTGACTACCTTAGCATTCAGAGATCTGCCACCATTTGTCCATCCATTATCACTTCCTTGGCAAATTCCAGCCAAACTCTACTGGAACAAGCATAGATTATGAGGCCACTTTTCATCCTGATAACACTTTCAGTTTCCACCTTCCCATTAATGTACGTGACTAAGCAGTACACCTGAAAGCCTAAGTAAGATATAACAGACATGAACTTACGATGTGAAGCACACAATAATTTTCCACTTCTCTGTCCGTTTCTTGCAGCAAATGTTATGACAATTATGATTCTCTCCAGAGGAAATTGTGGCCTTTCGAAATGCATCTCTGTCTACATGGTGGGCATGGCAGTAGCAGATCTATTTGTCATGATCTTTAATGTGATTGTTTACTTGATATTTAATTATCACTTTCCATATTCCTTTCTGTCTTACACTGCTGTTTGTAAGTTTATCTTGTACATAGCTTTTGCTACGCTGGATATGTCAGTGTGGTTCACAGTCACATTCACATTTGATCGATTTGTGGCGATCTGTTGTCATGACTTTAAGGAAAAGTACTGGACCAAGAGAATTGCAACTACAGTAATAGCAACATCTTCAGTCTTGACTTGTTTAAAGGGTATTCCTATGTTGTTTTCATATGAAGCTGAACAAATAAGTAACAATGTGCACTGAGGGTGCAGGACAAAAGCAGCTGTTTATACAATACCTGCATGGTCAGTGTATAGTTGGATGCAGTCATTGTCAGTTGTTTTGCTTCCTTTTGCTCTCATGACCTTGTTTAATTCTTTGACTGTCAGACGTATTTTATTGGCTAACAGAACATGCAAGGGACTCCGAGCTAAAAGCACCGAGAGTCAGAGTGATCCAGAGGTGAGAGGTCGGAGGAAATCCATCATATTACTCTTCACTGTGTCAGGCACCTTTATTCTGTTGTGGTTAACATCTGTTGGAAGTTTTGCAGCCACCAGACTATCAAGCAATGTCTACTATCAAGGTGATAACTCCAATCCAGGATATATTGCCACGGAAACAGGATATCTGCTTGTGTATTTAAGTTCCTGTACAAACACGTGCATTTATGCAGCAACCCAGAGGAAATTCAGAGAAGAGCTGAGAGATGTTCTGAAGTCTCCTTCGGATAAATTTCTTGATCCTTTTTTTAAAATAACGAACATGTGAATTCAAACCAAAAAAAAAATCTTGTAACTAAAACAACATTTCATCTGGTTTTCTGTATGAGAATATCAATCGTCCTGACAACCTGACAATAGGAAATGTTGGGAATGGCATGAATGTTCTTTAATAAGAGCTGAAATGGTACATTTGAAAGTTATATTTTCAATAACTTTCCATTGATTCCCCAAAGTAAATGATGGATGACACTGACATCAAGTCTGGTCTGGTCTGACCTGGATGTCGGCAAGCAAGTATCTCTCGATGTTTCAGGAACCTGTCCCTCTTTGCAGTTGTAGTCGGCGGAGCTGTGTGTCTCGGGCGATCAATGTGAGGGGTCCAACAACTAGAATGAACTCAAAGCTCAGGTATCCCATGTAAACACAAGTTTCTGACCTTACCAAAGTGACAAGACAGCACAGTGGCTTAGTGGTTAGCACTACTGCCTCACAGTGCCAGGGGCAAAGTTCAATTCTAGCCTCAGTTTGTTTGCACATACTCTGGTTTCCTCCCACAGTGCCAAGTTGTGCAGGTTCAGTGGGATGGCCACGTTAAATTGCCATTAGTTGTGGAAATTACAGGGATAAGGTTGGTGTGGACATAATGGGCTGAATAGTTTGCTTCCACACTGTAGAGATTCTGATTTTATTTGATGTTACTTACTTTCAAATGAGGGTTTCTCAACTATTCTGAGAAATCTCCTTACTCTTGAGTAAACACTTCCAACATCCATACAGAACCAGATTGTGTGCGATGTGAAACTAAAAGATTTAGTGAAAGGTTTGTGGGTAGCATGATGGTTCAGTGGTTCGGACTGCCAGGGAGATGGACTTGATCCCATCCTCCAGCGATTGTGTGGAGTGTCCACATTTTCCCCGAATCTGCAGGGTTTTTTCCAGGTGGTCCGGTTTCCACCCACAGTCCAAAGATGCACAGCTTAGGTGGATTGACCATGCTAAATCGCCAAGGAACTGTAAGCTAGGTAGACTGACTTTGAGAAATGCAGGGTTACGGGGATTAGGTGGGAGTTGGGTCTGATTAGATTAGATTAGATTTCCTACAGAGTGGGAACAGGTCCTTTGGCCCAACAAGTCCATACCAACCCTTCAAAGAGTAACCCACCCAGATGCATTCCCCTATCCTATATTTACACCTGACTAATGCACCTTGCATTATGGGCAATTTAGCACAACCAATTCACCAAGCCGGCACATCTTTTGGATTGTGAGTGGAACCCGGAGAACCCATAGGAAACCCACGCAGACACAGGGAGAATGTGTGTACTCCACACAGGCAGTCGCCTGAAGATGGAATCGAAGCCGCGTCCCTGGCACTGTGAGGCAGCAGCGCTGACCACTGAGCCACCGTGCCACCCCTCACTGAGCCACCGTGCCACCTCTGGGCAGGGCTCTCTTCTGAGGGTTGGTTTGGACTAAATTGGCCGAATGGCCTCCTTCCACACTGTAGGGATTCTATGAAGTCATTAAGATTTCATCTCAGAAGTTTTTAAAAAGCCCTCATTCTTCTGCTTGAAAGCAGGATAATATCCTTCCATCATCAACAAAGAATTCGGAGGGGAGTGGTTGTGGTAACCAGAGTTACAGATTTGAGGATGGGGTAACAGGTGTACAGGTAGATAGAGTGTGCAGAGAGTCTGTGAGGAAAGACAGACAGTTGACAGGACAAAGTTGCAGTCGGTGTGATGGGGTGAAGTATGTCCATTTTAATGCAAGACGTGTCAGGAATAAGGATAATGAACTTAGAGCATGGATCTGTACTTGGAGCTGAAGTCCTGTGGCCATTACAGAGGCTTGGATATCACAGGGACAGGAATTGTTGTTGGATGTTCCAGGGTTCAAGTGTTTCAAAAGGAATAAGGAGGGAGGTAAAAGAGGTGGGGCAGTGGGATTCCTAATCAGGGATAGTATCACAGCTGCAGAAAGGTAGGTTGTTGAAGAGAGTTTGCCAACTGAATAATTATGGTGGAAGTCAGAAACAGGAAAGGAGCAGTCACTTTATTGGGAGTTTCCTATAGACCTCCACACAGCAACAGAGACACGGAGGAGCACATTGGGAGGCAGATTTTGGAACAGTGCAGAAGTAGCAGGGTTGTTACCATGGGTGACTTCAACTTCCTCAATGTTGATTGGATCTGACTTAATGCAAAGAGTTTGGATGGAGCAGATTTTGTCAGGTGTGTCCAGGATGTAGATAGGCTGACAAGAGGGAAGGCCATGTTGGATTTGGTGCTTGAAACGAACCAGGTCTGGTGCCAGATCTTTCAATGGGAGAGCATTTCAGTGATAGTGATCCTAACTCCCTGATCTTTACTACGGTCATGGAGAAGAATTGGAGCAGATAGTGTGGGGAGGTATTTAAATTGGGAAAGGGGGAATTACAAAGCTATTAGGCATGAACTGTGGAGCATAAATTGGGAACAGATGTTCTCAGGGAAATGAATGTCGATAATGTGGAAGGAGCACTTACTGCAAATGCTGGATAGGTTTGTCCCACTGAGGCAAGAAAAGAATGGTAGGGTGAAGGAATCTTGGGTGACAAGGGATATGGAACATCCAGTCAAGAGGAAGAAATAAGCTTACTTAAGGTTGAGGAGGCAAGGATCAGACAGGACTCTAGAGGGCTACAAGGCAGCCAGGAAGGAACTGAAGGATGGACTGAGGAGAGCTAGAAGGGGGCATGGAAAAGCTTTAGCGCGTAGAATTAAGGAGTCCCTCAAAGTTGCCACCCAAGTTGATAGGGTTGTTAAGATGGCATATTGGTTTTCATCAGCAGGGGGATTGAGTTTAAGAGCCATGAGGTTATGCTGCAGCTCTATAAAACCCTACTTAGACCACTCTTGGTTGCCTGATTATCGGAAGGATGTAGATGCTTTAGAGAGGGTGGAGAGGAGGGTTACCAACATACTGCCTGGATTGGAGGGCTTGTCTTATGAAGAGAGGTTGTGGGAGCTCAAGCTTTTCTCATTGGAGCAAAGAAGGATGAGAGATGATTTGATAGAGATGTACAAGATGTTGAGGGGGTTAGATAGAGTGGATAGCCAGATACTTTTTCCCAGGGCAGAAATGGCTATCACAAGAGGGCATAATTTTAAGGTGATTGGAGGAAGGTAAAGGGGAGGTGTCAGAGGGAGGTTCTTTTCTCAGAGAGTGGTGGGTGTGTGGAATGCACCGCCAGGGGTGGTGGTAGAGTCAGAGACATTAGGGACATTTAACCAACTCTTGGATAGGCACATGGAAGATGATACAACGAGGGGCATGTAGGTTAGTTCGATCTTATGTAGGATAAAAGGTCAGCACAACATCGAGGGCCGAAGGGTCTGTACTGTGCTGTACCGTTCTACGTTCTATAATGCTTAAGAAATTCTGTTGTTCTATCAACATTTGTGGACATAAAAGATTCGATCTGCTCTTCATTTTTTGGACATCCTCTATCGTGCTCCCACATGTGTGGAGAGTTTGTGTCTTGTCGACTTAGCACTTAACAGAGATCACAAAAGTCTCCCTTTCACATCCTAATTAACACCATATTTTACATGTTATTGTTGCTTTAACCTTCTTTAACAAGGTGTGGGGAGTTGGAGATGGGGGAAACAAAGATATCTTTCCTCCAGCAGACAAGAGTTAGAAGCATTTGGCATGTACATGTGCTCCTCACTGGCACGGAAACAGAGAGAGGGAGAGAGACAAAATTAGACAGAAACAGAAACAAAGATCAGGACATAGACAGAAGCCATTTAATAGAGACAGAGAGAGATGCAGGCAGAGATAGAGTGACAATTTTAAGAAATGAACCTGTGCAGACAAACCCTGAATCTTTCGAGCATTAATGTTGGAGATTTGGTGATAGGTACTATCTTGTTACAGGACAATGGGTGGGAGACAGTGAAACATTTCTCAAAGACACTGAACCAGTATCATTCATTCAGATAGTGGCTGCTGATGCCTCTTCCTGGCCCCGTTTTCTTTCCTCATGGTTCTGGTCCTCCAAGTGTCACCTCCTTGTAAATCCAACCATGCACATGGTGGCCATCTTGGAATGATGTCAACACACGTGTACCATTCGACCTCTGAACATTTCTTTGACTCAACAGTGGCATTTGCTGTTACCATGGAGCATGCTCACCATGTGACGCTTTAAAACATGTACGCACGGACTTCAGGGGAACACAGCAGGGTGGGGGTTGATCAGGTCCAGGGCCAAAGAAACTGGGAGATGTGGAGAAGTAAGGAAGAGATCAGGACGAGGGATAGAGAGACTGGAACAGCAGGGAGAACAGAGAGATCAGGACAAGGGCAAAGAGACTTGGACTAGGTAGGGGTGAGCAAAGAGGTCAGTGGAGTGATCCTGAATGGGGAGGAAGAAATTGTGACAGGGGAAGAGGTCAGGACTGGGGCGCAATAGATCGGAATTCGGAAGCATGAGATAGGAACAGAAACAGAAATTGCTGGAAAAGCTCAGTACGTGTGGCAGCAACTGTGATAAGAAATCAGAGTTAACTTTTCAGGTCCAGTAGACCCTTCTTCAGAACTGATGGTAGTTCAGATAAAGTTAGTTTTTATGCAGAAGATAGGCTGGGGTAGGACGTAAGCAGTAAATGATAGGTGGAGCCAAAGCCCAAAAAGAGGAGCAGTTAGATAGTTGTTAACAATCACCTTGGGAGAAAAAATGGCTGCTGATTAGATTAGATTACCTGCAGTGTGGAAACAGACCTTCGGCCCAACAAGTCCACAGCAACCCCCCGAAGAGTAACCCACCAAGACCCATTTCCCTCTGACTAATGTACCTAACACTATGGACTATTTAGCATGGCCAATTCACCTGACCTGCATATCTTTGGATGGAAACCAACACAGACACAGGGAGAATGTGCAAACTCCACATAGACTGTCGCCTGAGGCTGGAATCAAACCTGGGAGCCTGGTGCTGTGAGGCAGCAGTGCTAACCACTGAGCCACCATGCCAATCTATTAATGGCTACCAATGGGTTGTGTGTAATCGCAGAACACATGATCATAAAGCCTGATGTCTGGGAGTTGGGGGAAGGCGCCTCAAGCCCTGAAATTGTTGAACTTGGTATTGAGTCTAGAGGGCTGTCGAGCTCGCAAGCAGAAAATAAGGTACTGTTCATCCAGCTGAGCTTCACTGGAACACAGCTGTAAGCCTGAGGCAGAGATGTTGACCAGGAAGCAAGGGGATATGTTGACGTGGAAACCAAGAGGAAGGTCAGGGCCATTTCTATGGACAGAATAAGACCACAAAACCATAAGACATAGGAACAGAATTTAGGCCATTCACCCCATCGGGTCTGCTCCAATAAGTTTCTCAACCCCATTCTCCTGTTCTCTCCCCGTAACCCTTGATCCCCTTGATACTCAAAAACCTATCTCAGTCTTTTACTCACCGACCTGGCCTCCACAACCTTCTGTGGTAATGAATTCCGCAGATGCACCACTCTCTGGCTGAAGACGTTTCACCTTATTTCCATTCTAAAATCTTTCCTTGATTCTAAGGCTATGTCCTCAGGTCTTAATCTCTCTTGCCAATGGAAACATTTTCCCAACGCCCACTCTGTCCAGACCATTCAGTATTCCGTATGTTTCAATTAGATCCCCACCGCCCCTCCACCCCCACCCCCACCCCGGATCTTTCTAAACACCATCTATTATAAACCCAGAGACCTCAAACACTCCTCATATGTTAGGTTTTTCATTCCTGGGACCATTCTCGTGGACCTCCTCTGAACACACTCCACGGCCAGTACATCCTTCCTGAAAGATGGGGCCCGAAACTGCACACAATACTCCAAATATGGTCTGACCAGAGTTATAGAGCCTCAGAAGTATGACCCTGCTTTTATATTCAAGTCATCTCATAATAAATGCCATAATTGCGTTTGCCTTCCTAACTACTGACTCAACCTGCAAGTTTACCTTGAGAGAATCCTGGACTAGAACTCCCAAGTCTCTGCACTTCAGGCTTTTTTAGATTAGATTACTTACAGTGTGGAAACAGGTCCTTCGGACCAACAAGTCCACACCGACCCACCAAAGCGCAACTCACCCATACCCCTAACCCTACTCCTACATTTACCGCTTACCTAACACTACAGGCAATTTAGCATGGCCCATTCACCTGACCTGCACATCTTTGGACTGTGGGAGGAAACCGGAGCACCCAGAGGAAACCCACGCAGACACGGGGAGAACGTGCAAACTCCACACATTCAGTCGCCTGAGGCGGGAATTGAACCCAAGTCTCTGGCGGCGTGAGGCAGCAGTGCTAACCACAGTGCCAGTTTCTGAATTTTCTCCACCTTTAGAAAACAGTCCATGTCCCTATTCTTCCTACCAAAGTGCATGACCACACACTTTTCCGTGTTGTACTCCATCTGCCACTTCTATGCCCACTCTCCTAAATTGTGCAAATGCTTCTGCAGCCTCCATGTCTCCTCAATGCTACCTGTCCCTCTACCTATCTTTATGTTGTCTGTAAGCTTAGCCAGAATCCCCTCAGATCGTTCATCTAGATTATTAATGTATAAAGTGAAAGGTTGTAGTCCAAACACTGAGCCTTGCGGAACACCACTTGTCGCCAGCTGCCATCCTGAGAAGGACCCTTTTATCCCCACTCTCTGCTTTATGCCAGAAAGCCAGGCTTCTATCTATTCTAGCACCTTGCCTCTGACACCACGGGCCCTTATCTTACTCAGTAGCCTCCAATGTGTCACCTTGTTAAAGGTCTTCTTGAAGTCCAGGCAGACAACATCCATTGGCTCTCCTTGTTCTAACCTGATGAAATTACGGCACATCTGGATAATAGTAACAGGATAGGACAGAGTCAGCATGGATTTATGAAGGCGAAATCATGCTTGACTAATCTTCTTGAATTTTTTGAGGATGTAACTCGGAAGATGGACGAGGGAGATCCAGTGGATGTAGTGTACCTGGACTTTCAGAAAGCTTTTGATAAAGTCCCACACAAGAGGTTAGTGAGTAAAATTAGGGCGCACGGGATTGGGGGCAAAGTACTAGATTGGATAGAGAATTGGTTGGCTAATAGGAAACAAAGGGTAGTGATTAACGGCTCCATTTCGAAATGGCAGGCAGTGACCAGTGGGGTACCGCAGGGATCCGTGCTGGTCCCGCAGCTTTTTACAATATATGTAAATGATATAGAAGATGGTATCAGCAATAACATTAGCAAATTTGCTGATGACACAAAGCTAGGTGGTAGGGTGAAATGTGATGAGGATGTTAGGGGATTACAGGGTGACCTGGACAAGTTAGGTCAGGTGGGCAGATGTATGGCAGATGCAGTTTAATGTGGATAAATGTCTGGTTATCCACTTTGGTGGCAAGAACAGGAAGGCAGATTACTACCTCAATGGTATCAAATTAGGTAAAGGGGCTGTTCAGAGAGTTCTGGGTGTTCTTGTCCACCAGTCAATGAAGGCAAGCATGCAGGTACAGCAGGTCGTGAAGAAGGCTAATAGCATGCTGGCCTTCATAACAAGAGGGATTGAGTATAGAAGCAAAGAGGTGCTTCTGCAGCTGTACAGGGCCCTGGTGAGACCACACCTGGAGTACTGTGTACAGTTCTGGTCTCCAAATTTGAGGAAAGACATTCTGGCTATTGAGGGAGTGCAGCGTAGGTTCACGAGGTCAATTCCTGGAATGGCAGGATTGCCTTACACGGAAAGACTGAAGCGACTGGGCTTGTATACCCTTGAGTTTAGAAGACTGAGAGGGGATCTGATTGAAACGTATAGGATTATGAAAGGACTGGACACTCTGGCTGGAGGGAACATATTTCCGTTGATGGGGGAGTGCCGAACCAGAGGACACAACTTAAAAATACGGGGTAGACCATTTAGGACAGAGATGAGGAGAAACTACTTCACCCAGAGAGTGGTGGCTGTGTGGAATGCTCTGCCCCAGAGGGCAGTGGAGGCCCAGTCTCTGGATTCTTTTAAGAAAGAATTGGATAGAGCTCTTAAAGATAGTGGAGTCAAGGGGTATGGAGATAAGGCTGGATCAGGATACTGATTAGGAATGATCAGCCATGATCACATTGAATGGCGGTGCAGGCTCGAAGGGCAGAATGGCCTACTCCTGCATCTATTGTCTATTGTCTATTGTCTGTTTGCTACCTCCACAAAGAATTCTTGCAGATTTGACAGACTTGTCCTCCCTTTGATTAAAGAGAAAGTGAGGACTGCAGATGCTGGAGATCAGAGCTGAAAATGTGTTGCTGGAAAAGTGCAGCAGGTCAGGCAGCATCCAAGGAGCAGGAGAATCGACGTTTCGGGCATGAGCCCTTCTTTAGGATTCCTACACTATTCCAATGACCATTTCATATCCAAAGACCATTTAAATGCCCTTTAGAGTTGGCGACTCTACAAATGTTGCAGGCAGTGCATTCCACATCCTGCCTACTCTCTGAGTAAAGAAACAACCTCTTACATCTGTCCTTTATCTATGAGCCCTCAATTTAAAGCAATATCCCCTTGTACCTAGCCAGCACCATCCGAGGAAACAGGCTCTTGCTGTCCACCTGATCAAAACCTCCAATTATCTTATATGTCTCAATTTAGTCACCTCTCAACCTTCTTCTCTCTAACGAAAATAGTCACAACTTTTCCTCGTAAGACTTTCCGTCCATACCAGGAAACATCCTAGTAAATCTCCTCTGAACCCTTTCCAAAGCTTCCACATCCTTCCTATAATGCGGTGACCAGAACAGCACACAATACTCCAAGTGGGGCTGCACCAGAGCTTTGTACAGTGACCAGAACTGTACGCAATATTACGAGTGTGGCCACTCCAGAGTTTTGTACAGCTGCAGCATGACCTTATGACTCCAAAACTCAATCCCTCTACTAATAAAAGCTAACACACCGTATGCCTTCTTAACAGCCCTGTCAACCTGGGTGGCAACTTTCAAGGATCTATGTACCTGGACACCGAGATCTCTCTGCTCATCTACACTGCCAAGAATCTTACCATTCGCCCAATACTTGGCATTCCTGTTACTCCTTCCAAAGTGAATCACCTCACACGTTTCTGCATTAAACTCCATTTGCTACTTCTCAGCCAAGTTCTGCAGCTTATCTATGTCTCTCTGTAACCCACAATATCCTTCGGCACTATCCACAACTCGACCGACCTTAGTGTCATCTGCAAATTTACTAAACCGTCCTTCTACAACTATCCAGGTCATTTATAAAAATGACAAACAGCTGTGGACCCAAAACAGATCCTTGCAGTACACCACTAGTAACTGAACTCCAGGATAAACATTTCCCATCAACCGCCACCCTCTGTCTTCTTTCAGTTAGCCAATTTCTGATCCAAACAGCTAACTCACCCTCAATCCCATGCCTCTGTATTTTGTGCAATAGCCGACCATGGGCAAAGTTATCAAACATCTTACTGAAATCCATATACACCACATCAACCTCTTTACCTTCATCTACCTGTTTGGTCACCTTCTCAAAGAACTCTCAAAGGTTTGTGAGGCGTGACCTCCCTTCACAAAACCGTGTTGACTATCCCTAACCAACTTATTTCTATTGAGATGATTATAAATTCTATCTCTTATAACCCTTTTCAACACTTTATCCACAACTGAAGTAAGGCTCCCTGGTGTATAATTTCCAGGGTTGTCTCTACTCCCCTTTTTGAACAAGGGAACAACATTTGCTGTCCTCCAGTCTTCTGGCACTACTCCTATCAACAATGATGACATAAAGATTAAAGTCAAAGGCTCTGCAATCTCCTTGGCTTCCCAGAGAATCCTAGGATAAATCCCATACAGTCCAGGGGACTTATCAATATTCACTATTTCCAGAATTGCTAACACCTCCTCCTTCTGTACTGCAATCCTATCTAGTCTTGCAGCCTGCACTTTTGTATCCTCCACGATAACCTTTTCTTTTGCCAGTGTGAATACTGATGAAAAATGGTCATTTAGCACTTCCCCATATCCTCTGACTCCACACACAACTTCCCACTACTGCCCTTGATTGTCCCGAATCTTACTCTAGTTATTCTTTTATTCCTGATATACCTATACAAAGCTTTAGGATTTTCCCTGATCCTACCCACCAATGACTTCTCATGTCCCCTCCTGGTTCTTCTTAGCTCTCTCTTTAGGTCTTTCCTGGCTAATGTGTAATTCTCACTCACCCTAACTGAGCCATCACATTTCATCCTGATGTAAGCCTTTTGCTTCTTGACCAGAGATTCAACTTCCTTCATAAACCAGGGCTCCCGCGCTCAAAAACCTCCTCCCTGCCTGACAGCTGATTACTTATCTAAGACACGCAGGAGCTGTTCCCTAAATAAGTTCACATTTCTAACGTGTCCATTTCCTGTAGTTTCCTTCCCCATCCAATGCATCCTAAATCTTGTCTAATCGCATCATAATTGCCTTTCCCCCAGCTATAACTCTTGCCCTGCGCTATATTCCTATCTCTTTCCATCGCTAAGGTAAACATAACCGAAATGTGGTCACTATCACTAAAATGCTAACCTACCTCCAAATCTAACACCTGGCTGGGTTCGTTACCCAATATCAAATCCAATGTGGCCTCACCCCTTGTTGGCCTGTCTACATACTGTGTCAGGAAACCCTCCTGCACACACTGGACAAAAACTGTCCCATCCAAGCTACTTGAACTATAGTATTCCCAGTCAATATTTGGGAACTTAAAGTCCCCATAACAACTACCCTGTTACTCTCACTCCAATCGAGAATCATCTTTGCTATCCTTTCCTCTACATCTCTGGATCTATTTGGAAGCCTACAGCAAACTCTCAACAGGGTGACCTCTCTTTTTCCTGTTTCTAACCTCAGCCCATGCTACCTCAGGAGATGAGTCCTCATCAAACGCCCTTTCTGCCACCGTAATACTGCCCTTGACTAACAATGCCACACCTTTCCCTCTTTTACCATCTTCTCTGTTCTTCCTGAAACATCTCAATCCCAGAACCTGCAATAATCATTCCTGTCTCTGCTCTATCCATGTCTCTGAAATGGTCACAGCATTGAAATCCCAGGTACCAACCCATGATGCAAATTCACCCACCTTATTCTGGATGCTCCAGGCATTGAAATAGACACACTTCAAACAAATTCTTTGCTTGCCAGTACCCTCTTGTGACCCTGAAACCTTATTTCGGACCTCACTAATCTCAATTTCCATATACTTGAACTATAATTTCAGTTACCATCCTCTTGCTGAATTAGTTTAGATCCCCCCGAAGAGCATTGGCAAATGCCCCCAACCCCAGGATATTGGTATCCCTCTGGTTCAGGTGAAGACCATCCTGTTTGTACAGGTCCCACCTTCCCCAGAATGAGTCCCAATTATCCAGGAAACCAAACCCTTACTCCTGTACCATCCCTGTAGCCATGTGTTCAACTCCTCTCTCTCTCTCTTTCTCTCTCTCTATTCCTCGCCTCACTAGCACATGGCACAGGCAACAAACCAAAATTAACAACTTTGTCTGTTCTAGCTCTAAGTTTCCATCTTAGCTCCTGGAATTTATGCCTTAAATCCCCATTTCCCTTCCTACCTATGTTATTGGTGCCTATGTGGACTTGGGGCTGCTCCTCCTCCCCCTCAAAGATCCCAAAACATGATCAGAGACATCACGAATCTGGGAGGCAACACACCAACCGTGAGTCCCTCCTGTGCCCACAGAACCTCCTATCTGTATCCCCAGCTATGGAGTTCCCAATGACTACTGCTCTGCTCCTCTTCCCCTTTCCCTTCTGAGCAACAGGGACAGACTCTGTGCCAGAGCCCTGTGCCACATTGCTCACCCCTGGTAAGTCGCTCCCTCCAAACAGTTTCCAATATGGTATACTTGTTGTTGAGGGGAACGGCCACAGGGGATCTCTGCACTGCCTGTCAGTTCCCTTTCCGTCCCCTGACTGTAACCCATCTGCCTTCTTGTACCTGAAGTGTGACTACCTCCCTGTAACTCCTCTCAATAACCCTCTCCGCCTCCTGAATGATCCGAAGTTCATCCAGCTCCAGCTCCAGTTCCCTAACGCGGTTTTCGAGGAGCTGGAGTTGGATGCACTTCCCGCAGATGTAGTCAGCAGGGACACAAGTGGTGACCCTAACCTCCCACATTCTGCAGGAGGAACATTGAACTGCCCCAATCTCCATCCCCACTGTTCTAAATTCCCAACAAGATGACTGAAAACTGAAAAAAACGAAACCAGTCACCTTATCAATTGGTGCACAGAACCTTTTTTTTTGGTTAGAGGAGGAGGTTGGGTGGGAGACACTACCCAAGGAGTATTTTAGGTAAAGCAACCGCCCAATTAAAAAGCCTCACTTACTCAGCAGTCAAGTGTCTGCTCTGGCTCGTGTGTGCTCTGCCTATACAAGAAGCAAGTTTCTAAACTTTACTCCCACCTTCCCATCGGGCCTCTGGTCCTTGCTGTCGCTCCTTCCACTGCAACTGATCTTGGTAAAGGCCCCAGCAATCTTTTCGCTTACCTCTTTCAATAACCTGGGGTAGATACCATTGGGCCCTGGGGACTTATTCACCTTAATATCCTTCTGAAAACTCAGACTCCTCTTCACAGAGAGAATATCCTCTATTGCATTGCGTGGCCGCACCACAGTGCTAGACGGGACAGAATTCGAAAATATAGACAAAAAACAGCAGATGCTGGAATTCAACACATTCAAGCAGCAAGTTGGAACAACACAGCAAGGCAGGCAGCACCAGGAGGATGGAACAACACAACAAGACAGACAGCACCAGGAGGCTGGAACAACACAGCAAGGCAGGCAGCACCAGGAGGGTGGAACAACACAACAAGGCAGGCAGTACCAGGAGGGTGGAACAACACAACAAGACAGACAGCACCAGGAGGCTGGAACAACACAGTAAGGCAGGCAGCAACAGGAGGGTGAAACAACACAACGAGGCAGGCAGCACCAGGAGGGTGGAACAACACAGCAAGGCAGCACCAGGAGGGTGGAACAACACAGTGAGGCAAGCAGCACCAGGAGGGTGGAACAACACAACAAGGCAGGCAGCACCAGGAGGGTGGAACAACACAGCAAGGCAGGCAGCACCAGGATGGTGGAACAACACAGCAAGGCAGGCAGCAACAGGAGGGTGGAACAACACAGAAAGGCAGGCAGGACCAGGAGGGTGGAACAACACAGTAAGGCAGGCAGCATCAGGAGCGTGGAACAACACAGTAAGGCAGGCAGCACCAGGAGGGTGCAACAACACAGTAAGGCAGGCAGCACCAGGACGGTGGAGAAATCAACGTTTCATGTCTAGCCCTTCTTTAATCTTTTGATTCTGAGCATCCACCAACGGATAATCCCCCACACTCCAGGTACATTCCACCTTTTGGCAGGGATCCTGACTTGTTGCTTTGATCTTTGGATCAAAAAGGAGGGATTGTGGAAGCTGTTTTTGCAAGCCTGCCTGTTTGCAGCCATTTTACTCAGACATTATATTGTTCTCACCGGGCTTGGCCCCTTGCCCTGGGTGACCCCTAGCATACTAGTACATTCTGCATTAACCACATAAATTCCACTCTTCCCACAGAACTTCTGTTTTTTATCTGCAGCTACCTGCTAAGCAAAAGAGCAGCCCTGCCAGATTTTATCAATGGGCAAATCTAGCCTCTGGAATGTGCATTGACTCAAGATCTGAGAACAATAGCTTCTTATGTACAGTCTAAGATAAGGCCGACCTCAGACTCTGCCTGGTGTATTGTCATGTAGCCCTCTAGTGACTGTCCTGTAGTTGGTGTCTGATTGAGCAACTGGCAGCTCGTTCTCTATTGTACTATATAAATCCACAGTGATCTGGAACGCTTTGAAGTAATACCGGACTGTACGAAGAAAAGGTGAGCTCCCTAATGTCTGAGTCTGGAGAATTTCTTCAACAACTTGAAACGTTGATTTCTCCACCTCTTAATGGTGCCTAGCATTGCTGTGCTCTTCCAGCCTCCTGCTTGTCTACCTTTGAATAGACATGGCCACTCAAGACTGGGCACCCATGAGGCACTGTGGGCCATCGACAGCAGTCGATTTCTACTCCAAAACAATCCACAACCTCATGGCTTGACATATCCCTCACTCAACCCCTTCCCATCACACCAGGACTTTAAGCCTGTTTCAATGAAGATTGCAGCTGAAAAATGTGTTGCTGGAAAAGCTCAGAAGGTCAGGCAGCATCCAAGGAGCAGGAGAATCGACGTTTCGGGCATAAGCCCTACTTCAGGAATGAGGAGGGTGTGCCAAGCAGGCTAAGATAAAAGGTAGGGAGGAGGGACTTGGGAATATGAGGTGGAAGGAGGTTAGTGTGGAAACAGGCCCTTTGTCCCAACAAGTCCACACCGCCCCGCCGAAGCACAACCCACCCATACCCCGTTACCTAACGCTACGGGCAATTTAGCATGGCTAATTCACCTGACCTGCACCTCTTTGGACTGTGGGAGGAAAGCGGAGCAAACCCGCGCAGGTACGGGGAGAACGTGCAAACTCCACACAATCAATCGCCTGAGGTAGGAATTGAACCGGGGTCTCTGGCGCTGAGAGACAGCAGTGCTAACCACTGTGCCACCGTGCCGCCCACAAGGTGAGGGCGATAAGCCGGAGAGGGGGTTGGGGCGGAGAGGTCTCTTACCCGCCCTCTATCTCTTCACAGCTGCCTCTTACCCACGCTCGATCTCTTCATGGCTGCCTCTTACCCACCCTCGATCTCTTCATAGCGCCTATTACCCGTTCTCGATCTCTCCATCGCCAACTGCCGCCGCGACATCAACTGCCTCAACTTCTCCGGCCCTCTTACCCACTCCAACCTCTCAGCCACGCAACGTGCAGCCCTCCACTCCCTCCGCTCCAACCCCAACCTCACTATCAAACTGGCAGACAAGGGAGGCGCGGTGGTAGTTTGGCGCACTGATCTTTACATTGCTGATGTTAAATGCCAGCTCGCGGACACCTCCCCCTATTGCCCCCTTGACCATGACGCCACCTCCCACCACCAAACCATCATCTCCCAGACCATCCATAACCTCATCACCTCAGGGGATCTCCCATCCACCGCCTACAACCTCATAATCCCACAACCCTTCACCACCAGTTTCTACCTCCTGCCCAAAATCCACAAACCTGAATGCCCCGGCCGACCCATTGTCTCAGCCTGCTCCTGCCCCACCGAACTCATCTCTGCATACCTTGACATGGTCCTGTCCCCCTTAGTCCAAGAACTCCCCACCTCTGTTCGGGACACCACCCATGCCATCCACCTCCTCCAGGATTTTCGCTTCCCTGGCCCCCAATGCCTTATCTTCACCATGGACATCCAGTTCTTAAACACCTCCATCCCCCATCACGAAGGCCTCAAAGCCCTCTGCTTCTTCCTTTCCCACCGAACCAACCAGTACCCTTCCACTGACACCCTCCTTCGACTGACTGAACTGGTCCTCACTCTGGACAACTTCTCTTTCCAATCCTCCCACTTCCTCCAAACCATAGGAGGAGTCATGGGCACCCGCATGGGCCCCAGCGGGTAAATCTTTAGATTTACTCCATGGAATATCCTCCTAAGTACAGCCTTAATGTTAAGCCCTAAGTAAAAACACCATTCCGCTTTCTCTTTTGCACCCCACCCAACCCCCCCTCCCCACCCTTCCTGTAGCATCTATACTTTGAAACACTGAGTCGCCAGTCTTGTCCATCCCTGAGCTATGTCTCTGTAATAGCTATGATATTCCAGTCCCATGTTCCCAACCATGCCCTTTGTTAATCTGCCTTACCAGTCATGCCTCTTGCATTGAAATAAATGCAGTTGAATTTATCAGTTCTATCTCATTGTCCGCTATACTCGACTATTTTACTTGCTCCTTTACCCAACAGCACCAGCCTCCGACTGATATCTTTACTCATTCTCTCATTTGGTACCAATCCCAGCCTTACTAGTTTAAATCTTCCTGGGTTGCTCTAGCAAATCTTCCTGCCAGTATAGCGTATTAGCACCTTTCCAATTCAGGTGCAATCCATCCTTCTTATACAGGTCACTTTTACCCCAAAATGGATAGCCTTCTCTCCTGCATCAGCTCCTCACACATCTGGATAGTAGTAACAGGATAGGTCAGAGTCAGCATGGATTTATGAAGGGGTAAATCATGCTTGACTAACCTCCTGGAATTTTTTGAGGATGTAACTCTGAAGATGGACAAGGGAGATCCAGTAGATGTCGTGTACCTGGACTTTCAGAAAGCTTTTGATAATGTCCCACATAGGAGGTTAGTGAGCAAAATTAAGGTGCATGGTATTCGGGGCAAAGTACTAACTTGGATTGAAAGCTGGTTGGCTGATAGGAAACAAAGAGTAGCGATAAACTGCTCCATTTCAGAATGGCAGGCAGTGACCAGTGGGGTACCGCAGGGATCAGTACTGGGACTGCAGCTTTTTACAATATATGTTAATCATATAGAAGATGGTATTAGCAATAACATTAGCAAATTTGCTGATTATACTAAGCTGGGTGGCAGGGTGAAATGTGATGAGGATGTTAGGAGATTACAGGGTGACCTGGACAGGTTAGGTGAGTGGTCAGATGTATGGCAGATGCAGTTTAATGTGGATAAATGTATGGTTATCCACTTTGGTGGCAAGGAAAGGAAGGCAGATTACTACCTAAATGGAATCAATTTAGGTAAAGGGGCAGTACAAAGAGATCTGGGTGTTCTTGTACACCAGTCAATGAAGGTAAGCATGCAGGTACAGCATGCTGGCCTTCATAACAATAGGGATTGAGTACAGAAGCAAAGAGGTTCTTCTGCAGCTGTACAGGGCCCTGGTGAGACCACACCTGGAATACTGTGTGCAGTTCTGTTCACCAAATTTAAGGAAAGACATTTTGGCTATTGAGGGAGTGCAGCGTAGGTTCACAAGGTCAATTCCTGAAATGGCGGGATTACCTTACACTGAAAGACTGGAGCGACTGGGCTTATATACCCTTGAGTTTAGAAGACTGAGAGGGGATCTGATTGAGACACAAGATTATTAAAGGATTGGACAATCTGGAGGCAGGAAACATGTTTCCGCTGATGGGTGAGTGCCGAACCAGAGGACACAGCTTAAAAATACGGGGTAGACCATTTAGGACAGAGATGAGGAGAAACTTCTTCACCCAGAGAGTGGTGGCTGTGTGGAATGCTCTGCCGCAGAGGGCAGTGGAGGCCCAATCTTTGGATTCATTTAAGAAAGAGTTGGATAGAGCTCTCAAGGATAGTGGAATCAAGGGCTATGGAGATAAGGCAGGAACAGGACACTGATTAAGGATGATCAACCATGATCATATTGAATGGTGGTGCAGGCTTGAAGGGCAGAATGGCCTACTCCTGCATCTATTGTCTATTGTATTCTTCTGCTCTACCCTCCTGTTCCTACTCTCACATGACACGATGAGTAATCCAGACATTATTCAAGGACTTACTTTTTAAACCTGCTGTCTAATTTTCTATATTCTCTCTTCAGAACCTTATCTTTTTCTTTTCCTGTGTCATTAGTTCCAATGTATACAACAACCTCCTGTTAGTCCCTTTCCTCCTTTGAGAATATTCTGCAACCTCTCAGAGATATTCTTGACCCAGCACTCGGCAGGCAACATACCATTCTGATAATGCATTGCTGGCTGCAGAAACATCTGTCTGTACCTCTGATTAGAGGGTCCACTTTCAGAATCGATCACTTGGATCCTAACATACGTTTTGTTACAGTAGAGCTAATCTCTGTACCAGAAACTTGGCTGTCAGTGCTACATTCCCCCGAAAGTCAATCACCCCCTACAATTTCCAAACAGGATTCCTGTTTGAGGTAGGGAGAGCCACATGACACTCCTGCACTCTGCCTATCCCTCCTACCTTCCTAAAAGTAACCCATCCACCCAACTGTATCCATGGCTTTTCTACTTTCCTGAAAACTGCCATCTGGTGATTATGATTTGAAAAGGTCAGAAAAGTGAAATCACAAGAGGGCTGTGATTTGATTGGCCAATAAGGAGTCTGCGCAATTTGAATCGGTATTAAACTGAATTTCGTTAATTTATTGGTTACAACTTGCATAAAGAGAAATACAAACACAGTTAAGGATTAAAAAAACAAATTAAATAAAAGGAGTGGGGGTCAGGTGGTGTCTTGTTTCTCCATGATGTGGAAGTTGGTGGATCCTACTGCAGTTCCCAGTGACCATGCTTGTAGTAAATGTTGGTTGCTGGAAAAACTCCGATGAACTGGAGTCTGAGCTTCCAACATTGTGATACATCAAGAAGGGGGAGAGTTACCTGGATGCTATGTTTCAGGAGACAGTCACATTCCTTAGACTAGTTAACTTGAATTAAGCCTGAGGTCAGGGACAGGAGGGTGTTGCTGTGAGGCAGGTAGAGGGATCCAGAAGTTAGAGTTGCTGCACTTGTAAATGCTGATGTAATTGGGGATAGTATAGTTAGAGGTATACATACTGTTCTGTCACCAGGATTTAGAATCCCAAAGGTTGTGTTGCTGACTTGGTGCTCGGGTTTGGAATATCTTATCTGGGCTGCAGAGGAATTTGGCGTGGGACTGTAAAGATCCAGTGTTCGTGGTCCATCAATAAAACTAGGGTGGAGGTTCTGCTAAGGAAGTATGAACAGCTAGAGGCTAAATCCAAAAGCAGAACCAAAAAGGTAATAATCTCTGGATTACCACCTGAACCATGAGATAATTACCACAGAATCAATAAGATTAAGCGGCTCAAAGATTGGTGTGGGGAAAAATGGGGTTTGAATTCATAAGAGAGATTGGCAGCAGTACTGGGAAGAAGGGACCTTCTGATGGGACGGTCTTCATCTAGGACCAGAGTCCTACCGAATTGTGTGTGCGCATGTATGGTACAGGGAGGATGAGGTAACAATGGCTGACATAAAAGCAAAAGAGAAAGGATATAATGTGATGAAGGGCATTAGGAAACCAGAGAATTGGGAAGTTTAAAAAGACCAGAGGGAAAAAAAAGTCAGTTATGGGGGAAATTAGAAAACCCAAATGAAAAGATGAGGTTAGAATGCAGAACTCAGGGGAGGTTAGTGAAATCTCGAAACAGACAAATACAGCAAACGGTATGGCAAGGGTTAGCACAAACTTCAAGCACGCTGCGCAATGAATGACAGTCATAAGAGGGACAGTTAATACAGGACTGAAGGTGTTATATCTGAACGCTCGCAATATAAAAGAATAGGGTAAATAGCCTTATGGCACAGATAGAAATTGACAGGTAAAACATGGAGACATAGCTGCAAGGGGATCAGGATTGGGAGCTGAATATTCAAGGATATACATCCTATCGAAAAGATAGAGGGGGTGGGTTTGCCTTATCAGTAAGAAATGAAATTAAATCACAATAAGAAACGAAGTAGTGTCAGATGGTGTAGAATCTGTGCGGGTAGAATTGAGGAACCACAAAGGCGAAAGGAGTCATGTACAGGCCTCCAACAGTAGTCAGGAGTTGGGGCACAAGATACACCAGGAAATAGGAAAGATGTGTAGGTAACACAAAGTTTCAACCATCATGGGGGATTCCACTATGCAGGTAGAATGGGAAAAATCTGATGAAGGAGCAGCACTCCAAAACCTAGTGTGTCCCCTTTGCAGTTCCTCCATTTTATCCACACAGATTCTACAACCACCCGATTAAGGAGCAGTGCTCTGACAGCTAATGCTTCAAATAAACCTGTTGCAACTCTTAGGAGGCAGTGATCATAATATGATTGAATTAACTCTGTATTTTGAGCGGGAGAAGATAGAATCAGAAGTAACAGTATTTCAGCTGAATATAGGCAACTACAGAGGCATGAGGGAGGAGCTGAGTAGAACTGACTGGGAGAGAATTTTTTACAAACCCACCGACTCCCATAGCTACCTGGATTACACCTCTTCCCACCCTATCTCTTGCAAAAATGCCATCCCGTATTCCCAATTTCTCCGCCTCCGCCGTATCTGCTCCCAGGAGGACCAGTTCCACCATAGAACACACCAGATGGCCTCCTTCTTTAGAGACCGCAATTTCCCTTCCCACGTGGTTAAAGATGCCCTCCAACGCATCTCGTCCACATCCCGCACCTCCGCCCTCAGACCCCACCCCTCCAACCGTCACAAGGACAGAACACCCCTGGTGCTCACCTTCCACCCTACAACCCTTCACATCAACCAAATCATCCACCGACATTTCCGCCACCTCCAAAAAGACCCCACCACCAGGGATATATTTCCCTCCCCACCCCTTTCCGCCTTCCGCAAAGACTGTTCCCTCAGTGACTACCTGGTCAGGTCCACACCCCCCTACGACCCACCCTCCCATTCTAGCACTTTCCCCTGCCACCGCAGGAACTGTAAAACCTGTGCCCAGACCTCCTCCCTCACCTCCATCCAAGGCCCTAAAGGAGCCTTCCACATCCATCAAAGTTTCACCTGCACATCCACTAATATCATTTATTGTATCCGTTGCTCCCGATGTGGTCTCCTCTACATTGGGGAGACTGGGCGCCTCCTAGCAGAGCACTTTAGGGAACATCTCCGAGACACCCGCACCAATCAACCAAACCGCCCCGTGGCCAACATTTCAACTCCCCCTCCCACTCTGCCGAGGACATGGAGGTCCTGGGCCTCCTTCACAGCCGCTCCCTCACCACCAGACGCCTGGAGGAAGAACGCCTCATCTTCCGCCTCGGAACACTTCAACCCCAGGGCATCAATGTGGACTTCAACAGCTTCCTCATTTCCCCTTCCCCCACCTCATCCTAGTTTCAAACTTCCAGCTCAGTTACTGTCTCCTTGACTTGTCCGACCTGCCTATCTTCTTTTCCACCCATCCACTCCACCCTCTCCTCCTTGACCTATCACCTTCATCTCCTCCCCCACTCACCCATTGTACTCTATGCTACTCTCTCCCCACCCCCACCCTCCTCTAGCTTATCTCTCCATGCTTCAGGCTCACTGCCTTTATTCCTGATGAAGGGCTTTTGCCCGAAACATTGATTTCGCTGCTCGTTGAATGCTGCCCGTACTGCTGTGCTCTTCCAGCACCACTAATCCACTATTTGATTTTCAGTATCTGCAGTCATTGCTTTTACCTGACTGGGAGAGAAGCCTAGCAGGAAAGATAGTGGAACAGCAATGGCAGTTTCTGGGAGGAATTCAGGAGACTCAGTTGAGGTTCATCCTGAGGGAAAAAGGAGGATGGTACAAGGAGGATTAGGTAACAATGGCTGACATAAAAGCAAAAGAGAAAGGATATAATGTGATGAAGAGCATTAGGAAACCAGAGAATTGGGAAGTTTAAAAAGACCAACAGAGGGCAACAACAAAAAAAAAACAGGGGGGGAGAAGATTAAATAGGAGGGTAAGTTAGCCAGTAACATAAAGAAAGACTAAGAACTTATTTAGACATATAAAAGGCAAGGGAGGCAAAAGTGGATGTTGTGCAGCTGGAAAACGACACTGGAGAGATAGTAGTGGGGAACAAGGAAATAGGTGATGGACAAATAATTCATTTCAGTCTTCAGGGTGGAAGACACGAGTAATATCCCAAAAATTCAAGACAGTGAGGAGGCAGAGCTGAATTCTAGTACCAATCAGAAGGTACTAGAAAAACTGAATGGCCTGAAGATGGATAAATTACCTGGAGCAGATGAACTGCACTGCAGTGTACTAAGGGGTTCTCAGTTGAGCAGATAATGGAGGCATAGTAGTGATCTTTCAGGAATTGCTCGAGTCAGGGAGGGACTCAGAGGATTGGAAAATTGCTATCATGACACCTCTGTTTAAAGATGGGAAAATGCAAAAGACAGAAAATTACAGACCAATTAATCTGACCTTGGTCGTGGACAAGATCGTTGAATCCATTGTGAAGGATGAGATTTCTGAATACTTGGAAGTTTAGGGTAAAATAGGGCAAAGTCAGCATTGTTTCATCAAGGGGAGGTCATGCCTGACAAATCTTCTAGAATACTTTGAGGAAGTAAGGAGCAGGTTACACCAAGAGCCAATATATGTTATCTACCTAGACCTTAAGGAGGCTACTGAGTAAGATGAGTGCCCATGGTATCAAGGGCAAGCTGCTAGATGGATAGAAGCTCGACTGTCTGGCAGAAAACAGAGTGGAGTTAAAAGGGTCTTTTTTAGAATGGCAGCCGGTGACAAGTGGTGTTCTACAAGGCTGTGTTGGGACTACAACTTTTCACTTTATACATTATCGATCGAAATGAAGGAACTGGGGGCATTCTACAGACGATGCAAAGGTACATTGAGGGACAGGTAGCACTGAGGAGCCGGGGAGGCTGCAGAAGGATGTGGACAGGTTACGAGAGTGGGCAAAGTAGTAGTAGATGGAATGCAATGCAATGTGGGAAAGTGCGAGGTCATGCACTCTGGTAGGAAGAATAGAGACATGGACTATTTTCTAAGTGAGGAGAAAATTCACAAGTCTGAAACGCAGAGAGACTTGGGAGTTCTAGTCCAGGATTCTCTCAAGGTAAACTTGCAGGTTAAGTCAGTAGTTAGGAAGGCAAATGCAGTGATGGCATTTCTTTTGAGAGGACTTGAATAGAAAAGGCTCTGTAAGGCTCTGGGAAGGCCACATATGGAGCATTCTGTGCCGTTTTGGGCCCCACATCTTAGGAAGGAAGTACTGGCCCTGGAGCAGGCTTAGAGGAGGTTCACGAGAATGGTCCCAGGAATGATAAGCTTAACATATGAGGAATGTTTGAGGACTCTGGGTTTATACCTGGAATTAAGAAGAATGAGGGGGTGATCTAATTGAAAATAATTAAAATCTATAGAACACTGAATGGCCTGGACCGAGTAGATGCTAAAAAGGTACTTCCATTGTTAGGAAAGACTAGCACTCAAGAACACAACCTTAAAAAGTAAAGAAAAGATGTTTTAGAACAGAGGTAAGGAGAAACATCTTCAGCCAGAGTGGTGAATCTATGGAATCCATTGCCACAGAAACTATGGAGACCAGGTCAGTGAGTATATTTAAAACTGAGATAGATAGGTTCTTGATTATCAAGGGGATCAAGGGTTATGGGGAGAAAGCAGGAGAATAGGGTTGAGAAACTTATCAGCCATGGCTGAATGGCAGAGCAGATTCAACAGGCTGAATGGTTTAATTTCTACTCTTATACCTTAAAATCATTTGGGACATGACCCAAATACAAAAGTTCCCAAGAATACATGTGCTTTCACTTAAGTGCTGGTCAGACACACACAGTGTCCTGGATAGAATGTTTACAATGCTGTACTGATGACAAGCACAGAAAAAAGATCATGACTGCTATTTTCGTTTACACTTCAGAGCAAAAGACTCAGTTTCTATACAGTGGAATCTGTCATTCTCACAGAATTGGTCTTAGTCAGTGAAACATCATGTTGACATTCTGCAAAAAGTAACAACTAACCAGACGAACAAGAAACTAACAAGAAAAGTAATAACTTACCAGACGAGCTCAGAACTGAACAGAAATGTTCATATCAACAGGTTCTGAAATAAAAATTGTCTCAGCAGTCCAAGGAACAGAATTGGGTAGTGTCTCTTAACTAAGAAACTAAAGTGTTGAGATAATTCAGAAATGATATTTCCCCAGGATTAACTGTCTGTAAAAAGGTTGAAACTTAATTTAGAAAGATGTGTTAACACAAGCGGCAAAACAGTCTTGTATAGACATTTTGTTTCATTGTCTCATATACAGTGTTCTACTAAAGAAGAACTTTTGCAATCTCATGTATATGTTCTGTCATTAATCACCATATTAAATCATCTTCCAAAGTTAAATATGCCATCCATCAAGCCAGATTTTATTCCGTGATCTCTAATATTAATAGAAAAGTGGTGCTCGGAAATTGAAGGTGAATAAATCCCCATGGCCTGAAAATCTATATCCCAGAGTACTCAAGGAAGTGGCGCGAGAAATAGTGGTTGCATTGGTAGTCATCTTCAAGGATTCTATAATCTCTGGTACAGCCCCTGCAGATTGGAGGGGAGCTAATGTCACGCCAATATTCAAAAAGGCAGGTAAACAGAAACCAGGGAATTAGAGACCAGTAAGCCTAACATCAGTAATGCGGAAAATTCTCGAATCCATTATCAAGGACTTTGTAGTAGAGCAGCTAGAAAGCAGTGGCAGCATCAGGCAGAAGGAACAAGGATTTATGAAGGGGAAATCATGCTTCACAAATCTGTTGAAATTCTATGAAGATGTAACTAGTAGAGTTGACAAGGGGGAACCAATCGACATGCTATATGTGGACTTTCAGGAAGCGTTTGACAAAGTCCTGCAGAAGAAACTATTATGCAAGATTAAAATGCATGGGATAGGGAGAAGTGCATTGAGGGGAACAGAAAACTGTTTGACAGGGAGGAAGCAAAGAGTAGGAATTAATGGGTCCTTTTCCAGTTGGCAGACAGTAGCTAGTGGGGTGCCACAGCTATTCATAGAGTCATAAAGATATACAGCACTGTCCACCCTATCCATGCCGACCAGTTACCCCAACCCAATAGAGTCCCATCTGCCAGCACCCAGCCCATATTCCTCCAAACCCTTCCTATTCATATACCCATCCAAATGCCTCTTAAATGTTGCAATTGTACCAGCCTCCATCACTTCCTCTGGCAGCTCATTCCATACACACACCACTTCTACGAGAAAAAGTTGCACCTTAGGTCCCTTTTATATCTTTCCTCTCTCACCCTAAACCTATGCCCTCTAGTTCTGGACGTCCCCAATCCAGGGAAAAGACTTTGTCTATTTATCATATCCATGCCCCTCAATTTTGTAAACCTCTATAAAGTCACCCTTAGCCTCCGACGCTCCAGGGAAAACAGCTCCAGCCTGTTCAGCCTCCCCCTATAGCTCAGATCCTCTAACCATGGCAACATCCTTGTAAATCTTTTCTGAACCCTTTCAAGTTTCACTACATCTTTCCGATAGGAAGGAGACCAGAATTGCACGCAATATTCCAATAGTGGCCTAACCAATGTCCTGTACAGCCACAACATGACCTCCCAACTCCTGTATTCAGTACTCAGACTAATAAAGGAAAGCATACCAAACACCTTCTTCACTATCCTATCTACCTGCAACTCCACTTTCAAGGAACTATGAACCTGCAATCCAAGGTCTTTGTTCAGCAACACTCCCTAGGACCTTACCATTAAGTGTACAAGTCCTGCTAAGATTTGCTTTCCCAAAATGCAGTACCTCACGTTTATCTAAATTAAACTCCATCTGCCACTTCTCAGCCCATTGGCCCATCTGATCAAGATCCTGTTGTAATGAGACGTAACCTTCTTCACTGTCCACTACACCTCCAATTTTGGTGTCATCTGCAAACTTACTAACTCTACCTCCTATGTTCATATCAAAATCATTTATATAAAATAACAAAAAGTAGAGAACCCAGCACCGATCCTTGTGGCACTCCACTGGTCACAGGTCTCCAGTTTGAAAAACAACCCTCCGCCACCACCCTCTGTTTTCTACCTTTGAGCCAGTTCTATATCCAATTGGCTAGTTCTCCCTGTATTCCATGAGATCTCTCCTTGCTAACCAGTCTCCCATGGGAACCTTGTCAAACTCCTTACTGAAGTCCATTTGGATCAGATCTACCGCTCTGCCCTCATCAATCCTGTTTGTTACTTCATCAAAAAACTCCATCAAGTTTGAGACACAGGAGGGAACAAAATGTGACATCTCAATGTTTCCACATGACACCAAGTTGGGGTGGGGGGTGAACTGTGATGAGGATGCAGAAATCCTTCAGGAGGGATGTGGACAGGTTGAGTGAGTGGGTAAATCAATGGCAGATATAGTATAATTTGGATAAATGTGAAGTTATTCACTTTGGAAGTAAAACAAGCAGGGAGATTACTACCTGGAAGGCTGTAAATTGGGAGAGGGGAGTGTGTAGCAGGATCTGGATCTGGATGTCCTTGTGCACCAGTTGCTGAAAGGTGAGCATGCAGATGCAACAGGTGGTAAAGAAGAAATGGTATGTTCGCCTTCAGTGAGAGAGATTTTGAGCACAAGAGCAGACAATGTGTTATTGCAGTTATGGAATACTTTGTTGAGGCCACTACTAGAATATGAGATTAGATTACTTACAGTGTGGAAACGGGCCCTTCGGCCCAACAAGTCCACACCGATCCATTCCCTTTACATTTACCCCTTCACCTAACACTACGGGCAATTTAGCATGGCCAATTCACCTCACCTGCACATTTTTGGACTGTGGGAGGAAACCGGAGCACCTGGAGGAAACCCACGCAGGCAGAGGGAGAATGTGCAAACTCCACACGGTCAGTAGCCTGAGGCGGGAATTAAACCTGGGTCTCTGCCACCGTGCCGCCCAATATGCAGTTTTGGTCTCTTGCTCTTGCTCTCCAAGGAGTGCTGCAAAGCTTTACCAGGTTGAATCAGTGGATGGTGGGACTGACATATGGAGGAGAAATTGATTCGATTATAACTGTTTTTGCTGGAGTTCAGATGAATGAGGGAAGAGGATCTCAGAGATTTATTAAATTCTAACAGGGCAAGACAGGGAGGATGCTCCTGATGATGGATGTGTCCAGAACCAAGGGTCACAGTCGGAGGATCAGGATGGACCATTTTGGATGGCGATGAGGAGATAGTTCTTCACCCAAAGAGTGTGGAGGGCCTGTGGAATTCATTACCACAGGAATTGGATGCCAAAATATTAATTGTACTCAAGAGGTGACGAGATATAGCACTTAGGACAAATGGGATCAAAGGCAAAATCGGGAGAAAGCAGGATTAGGTCCTTGAGTTGAACATTAGCCATGATTGTGATGAATGGACGAGAAGGCTTGAAGGGCCAAATGGCCTCCTCTTGTTCCTATCTTCTTTTTTTCTATGCTAAAACCCGAAGAATGTGAACATTTCCCACCTGCTCCAGCCCTGAAATGAATCATTGATTTACCTCGTATTTCCTTCAAGTGGTTTCGTGGAAAATAATCCAGAAATCACAATCCTGAACTTCACCTTTAAGACTGACAATAAAGTTACAATATTTTTCTATAAACATCAGTTCTTGATATTATGGTCATGCCCACGGTTGTGGAAGGGTCTGTCTATTTTCCTGACAATGTAATCTTCCACCGCTGTCACTTTTCTATTCCTATTTCTCAACTGCCTCTCAACCTTGCCACCTCCATTGGGAGTGCTCTCCTGCTTCCTGGTGTCACATTGTTAATCGGCAAGACTCGAGCCACTCCCTAGTACCAAGTAACTTATTGCACAGTTCTAGTCGTGAGGGCATCCTTCTAACTGAAACTTACTCACTTTCCTCTTTCTACTGAGCTGTTCTTTTCCCTTTTTTTTAAAACAATCGATTCTGGGATCCTTTTTAAGTCAGAAACAATATTTCTGAGTGTCATGTGAACCTACCTGTGTCCATTTTTGTTCTTTTTGAGGATGCTGAATCTTTTTCTTTGTTTGAACCTTGCGCCATGGTGTTGACAGGAGATCCCAAATTCTGATATTCTGCAGTATCCAATAAGATTTCGTGTAATTATTCATATGGGAAGGACAACATTTCCTTGTTAAACATAATATCAGTTTGTGCTCTTCCATCAGTCCAAAAGCTGTTAGTTCTGGAATTGGGCATTTCCTAAGTGTTCATCTCCACTTTGAATGTGGTATAAACAACTGTCCAGTATAATCCAGTGAGTCCTGCTGCTCTCCACAACCCAATTCTAAACAAGATCCAAGAAACCACTTACTGATATAGAAATAGGAGCAGAAGTACTTTATTCAGCCACTTCTGCTAGCTCCCCATTCAAGATCACTGCTAATCTGTTTTGACTTCCACATTTCTAACTACCCTGAGTAATGTCTGGTTTCCTTGCTTAATGAGAATCCACCTATCTCTGCCTTAAATATATTCATCTTTTGAGGCAGAGTGTGTTCCAAAGTTACACAAAGTCTCTCCTGGCTTTAAAGGGTGATCCATAGAATCTTAGCATCCATACAGTGTGGAGTCAGGACAATTGGCCTACCGAGTGAACACCAACCCTGCAAAGAACATCCCACCTAGAACCACCCCCAACCCTATCCCTGCAACCCCGCATTTAGCATGGCCAATCCACCTAACCTGCACATCTTTGGACTTTGGGAGGAAATCGAAGGAAACCCATGCAGACACAGTGAGAACTGCAAACTCCACACACACAGTCATTTCTCGGAGGGTGGAATCGAACCCAGGGGTTATGAGGCTGCAGTGTTAACTAATGACCTACCGTACCTCCCACTTTTAAAAGGGTTTCTTCTGGATTCACCCACGTGGGAATTATCCTTACTAATTCCAGGATTGTCCGCACTTCAAGCAAGCCACCTCTTGCCCTTCTAAACTCCAATGCAAACAAACCTAGTCTGTTCAACCTTTCCTCATAGCACAAGCCAATCGTTCCAGGTATCATTTCAGAAAACTTCCTCTAATCTGCCTGCAATGCATTTACATCATTCTTTGAGTCAGGTCACCAACTTGCACACTATTTGAGGTACAATCTCACTCATGCTCTATATAACTGAAGCATAAAAACCTTACTTTGATGTTTGTGTTCTCTCATAACAAAGGATAGCAGTCATTCACATTTTGCTGTGCAGATTCATTATTTCTGAATAAACCTGCCTGCATTGACCTGCAACCAACCACCTTATATCCACTACACAACATGCTTTTCTAACTTGATGTCATGTGTATATATAGCGAACTTGTCTTTGCTCCCCCTCAAAGTCATCGTAAAATACTGAGGCCAAAGCACAGACACATGCAGAGTTCTACTCATCAATCCTGCCAATCAGATCGATGCATTCATTCATACTTGGTTTTCTGCTAGCAAGTCAATCTTCTATTAATATATTAGCCCTTTCACCGTGCGCTTTTATCTTGCACAATAGTCTTTCATTGGTATTTTGTCAAATGCTTTCTGCAAATCCAAGGATAGTACAAAGGTCTTCCCTGAGTGGATGACCTTTTGAATCAAGTTCCTTTACTCTTATATAAACACAAGATTCATTCAGAGACATTTACTGGGTCATAGGGTAATTTATAGCATAGAAGGCAGCAACCAAATCCATATAGTTCATACTAGCTGTCTGCAGTGCAAGCAAATCACTCCCATACATCACCCGAACCCCAAGCCGTGCAGTTTACTTTCTTCAAGTACCAATTCAACTTCCTTTTGAAATCATTGATGATCTTTGCTTCCACCCTAGTGAGCAACAATTCCAGGTCATTTGCATTTACTCTTTTAAAAAAAATTCCTCCCCATATTGCCCCCCAGCATCTCAAGCTCAAATCTTAAAACTGTGACGCTAGTGCTTGTACTAATCAGCTTACGGAAACAGGTTTTATATGTATGTTACCCAAACTTGTCATAGACAAAAGGTGAGATGATTGAGTTCACAAATCCAGCAAGTTTCATGGAGGGTGTCCTTTCAAGAGCCCTGGTGACTTTTCTCAAGCAACTCTTCACTTCTTAGCTCAATAAGTATGCATTCTACGAGCAGAATGCTACTTTTGCACACAGAGGCACAGGGCTTTGCACCTGGGGACTGTTGCTGCTGCCTGGATCTACCTCTGCTGCTGCTGCCTGGGCCCCATCAGCAAATGGGGTGATTGCTGCTGCTGCCAGGGCCTTCCAGTGCCAGGATCGCTACTGTTGCATGAGGCCCGTGAGGGAGGAGATCTTCTGGGGCCAACCAGCAGCACACCATGGTGAGCACCAAAATGGCAGGCCCCAGCTGTACTTATGCCAGTGTAGCCCCTGCCTTGGACGTGACTGTTCCAGCCCTGGCTACAACCCCACCCCCTTCATGCCCCTAACCAAGCACCCGGGTGTGAAGGCAGATCACCATCCAAGTATGACCATCAAGGCTTGCAGTGAGGACATGGCTAGTATGGTCGGCCATGAGAGATTCCAAAATCTCCACGATATACAGGAAGGCCATATTTTTCATTCAGACTGAGCAGGCAATCCACCTGACGGTGCAGAAGGGGCTTACTGTGGGCGGGACATTTCTTCCCATCAACCCATTGGAGATTACTTTCGAGCAGGTCATGATCTCCAACATCCCACTTTATTCACAAATAACTCTCCTTCCCCATCTCCAAACTCTAGGGGAAATGTGATCAGATGCACTGTCGCTCCTGCTCGGTCTGAAGGACACCGTCCTCAAACTGGTGTACTTCTTCCAGCGCCAGGCATCCATTTGCTTGGCCCGGGAGAAGATCATCGAGGGTTCCTTTACCTTCCTCAATGCGGCCTACCGCTTTTTCTGGACTGCAGACAGCACGCGGTGCTACTTGCGCCCCACCTCACAGCACATGAGGAAGAATTGCTCCACCCAGAAGGCTGCCCAGCCTATACCGACAGTCATAGGTGGCACTACCATCCTACTTCCTCTCCCCCTAAGACAGCAACTAAGACCCCATCAGCGGGGTCTAAGCCAGGAGCTGCTGGTGCCTCAGCCTCTGGCAGCAGTGGCGGGGGAGAGGGGGTGGGGAGAAATGGAAGGTGACTGTCCGACCAGAGGGTAGACACCACAATGATCCCACTCCCACTGACGGAACACCATTCCCCCTCGGACCCTCATCCTACCCCGCCCCTGCAGCTGCACCAGCATCGTCCCGGCGTGGGAACCCTAGCCCCCAGCTCTCTGTTTCCGTGTGCAAAGCCTGCCCTAATGTGTCAATCCCTGGACCTCCATGTCTGACCCTCACCCTATGACAGCAGGCCCTGGGGTCCCTGAGCCCGAACCAGGCCCGAGCTCTGACCTCAGAATCTGCTGCTGCTGACCTCCACCCTACAGTAGCTGTGTCACATCTCGATTTCCCCATCCTTACCATGCACCTGTTTTCCCCAGCCAATCATTTTCCAGGAGAAGTTGCAGAGGAGCCTCAGGCCCCATTACCACAGGGCGGGCAGTGAAGGGAGAGAGCCTTTACTGCAGCCACTGTTTCCTCGGGGAAGAGGTGCTGCCCTGCAGAGGGAGGATTTCCCTGTGTCGTGTGTAAAATGCTGTCCCTCCCCAGGGGTGAACCGGTGGTGCCTCCTGCCTCTCCAGTACTGCAGCCTGACTTACTCAGAACCCTGGGGGATCGCAGCAGATTCCCCTGCTGCCACCATTCCACTGGCCATGGGGGTGCAGGCTGTAATCTTTATAACTCTGCTGGGCCATCGAGCAGTGAAGGGGAGGAAGGTTTTATCCTCACTCCTCCCTCCTAGACTGTTTTACCAGATGCTTTGGCGCGGGAGAAGGACCTTTTCTCCCGAGCATCTGGGTGTCCCGGTGTCGGAAGAGGACCAGGGCTCTGAGCGTCCACCGCCCAATGACCCAACCTGGAGGCATTCCTGGAAGGGGTGCACTGAGGGAGTTCCTGCTGTGCCGTTTGAGATTTGACCTTGTCCATCCAATCCAACTCCAAAATCTCCACATCACATTTTTAAAAAATTAGATGTGCACTTGCAATGCAAAAGCACATGGGTCAAATGCTGGAAAATTGAATTACAGACATAATAAGCTGAAGGGCCATTCTTTTCTAAATCCCCAGGACCTAATCAGGTATATCCTAGAACTCTGCAGGGAGCTTGGGAAGTGATCGCTGGGCATCTTGCTGAGATATTTGTATCATTGATGATCACAGCTGAGGTGCCAGAAGACTGGAGGCTGGCTAACATGGTGCCACTATTTAAGAACGGTGGTAAGAAAAAGCCAGGGAACTATAGACCAGTGAGCCTGACATCAGTGGTGCACAAGTTGTTGGAAGGAATCCTGAGGGACACGATTTACATGTATTTGAAAAGGTAAGGACTGACTAGGGTAGTCAGCATGGCTTTATGCACGGGAAATCACGTCTCACAAACTTGATTGAGTTTTTTGAAGACGTAACGAAGAGGATTGATGAGGGAAGAGCATTAGACATCATCTATATGGACTTCAGTAAGACGTTCAACAAGATTCCTCACGGCAGACTGGTTAGCAAGGTTAGATCTCCTGGAGTACAGGAAGACCTAGCCATTTGGATAGAGAACTGGTTTGAAGTTAGAAGATACAAGGTGGTAGTGGAGGGTTGTTTTTCAGACTGGAGGCCTGTGACCAGTGGTGTGCCTCAAGGATCAGTGCTGGGTCCACTATTTTTTGTAATTTATATAAAAATGATTTGGATGTGAACATATGAGGTATATGACACCAAAATTGAAGGTGTAGTGGACAGCGAAGAATATTACCTCAGAATATAATGAGATTTTGATGAGATGGGGTAATGGGCAGAGGAGTGTCAGATGGAGTTTAAGTTAGATAAATGTGAGGTGCTGCATTTTGGAAAAGAAAATCAGAACAGGACTAATACACTTAATGGTAAGGTCCTTGGGAGTGTTACTGAACAATCACAGTTCATAGTTCCTTGAAAGTGGAACCGCAGGTAGATCGGATAGCGAAGGCAGCATTTGGTATGCTTTCCTTTTTTGGTCAGAGCACTGGGTATAGGAGTTGGGAGGTGATCTTGCAGCTGTAAAGGACTGTGTGCAATTCTGGTCTCGTTCCGAATGGAAGGATATTGTGAATCTTGCAAGGGTTCAGAAAAGATTTACAAGGATGTTGCCAGGACTGGACAGTTTGAGCTATAGGGACAGGCTGAATAGGCTGGGGCTGCTTTCCCTGGAACATCAGAGATTGAGGGGTGACCTTAGAGGTTATAAAATCATGAGGGACATGGATAGAATAGACAAGGTCTTTTCTCTGGAATGGGGGAGTCCAGAAATAAAGGAACCAGGTTTTGGGTAAGAGGGGGACAATTTAAAAGGAACCTAAGGGAAAACCTTTTCATGCAGAGGTGGGTTCTGGCTTGGTGGGGAATCCATCTCCAGCGAGGTTTTTGATTCCCCAATGCCTGCCACCGAGCTCCCAGTCATCCCGTGGGGAACTTTGGGACCTCATTGAGGACGCTCGCAATCACCAAAATAGAGAGTCTAGCTGGTGCTTGAACGCTCGAACTCCTTTGAACAAGTATTCTGGTCAGCCCTGTCTGGATGCAAACGAGCAAAAGTGGGTCAGAAACTTCCCCAGTGCACTCCTCGTGAGGGAAAGGGATTTTGGCACCTATCCCTTGTCCTCCCAGTAAGAGTATGTATGTTTCGTTTTAGGTGTTTTGCTGTCTACACACTACTGCTGACAAAGACTATCACAGCCAGCCTCAAAAATCAACGACAGCAGGGAATCACAGCACAGACTCCAGACCCTCCCTGCCTTTCTGGATGGGAAATAAGCAGTATATTTCCTGCAAGAAACCCACACTATGCAGAGAGACAAAGCCAACTGGCTCCTGGAGGGGGCAGGGGGGGGGGGCGTCTACATGAGTCACCTCGCCTGCAGATCTGGCCGGGTGGCTATCTTGTTGGCCCCACTTTTTCCAGTCAGTGATCCTGGAGGTCAGGGAGACTGTGCCAGGCTGTTTGCTTCACCTGACAGTGTGGCTGGGGAGGGCTGTGCTTCACTTTGTGAGCTTCTCTTCTCCCATGTTCAGACCGAGGCAAACATGCTACTACGGAGAAGTGTCCGCTCATCTCACCTCCATCAACAAAGGCAGTGCATTGTCCTTGGGCTGGATTTTAACTACACCCTCGAGGACAGGGATCACGGTAGTGCCCAGTCTGGTTTGGCGTCAAGGTGGAGGTTGGGGGACTTGGTCAAGTCCTTCAACCTGGTGGACATCTGGCAGAAACTGCATCGTGACTCCAGTGCCTTCACCTTTGAGGTCTGGAGTTGGAGCGTCCAGAATCAACCACCTGTACGTTTCGTGGGTGTACTCCTCCTGCTTTCCGGCGGCCTCCATGCAGCAGGTGCTGTGCACGGACCATCATCTGGCATGGGCTGAACTCCTTCCATTTGGCGCAGGGCTCAGGTCTGCATACTGGCTCTTTAACAACTGCTGCTGGAGGACAAGCAGTTCCGGTTCTTGTTTAGTTGGTCTGGACCAGCTCTAAAAGGAAGCAGTGAGGCTTCCTGCCCCAGAGTCTATGGTGGGACATGGGTAAGGCTCACATCCATGTTTTCTGTCAGGAGTACGTGAGAAGAATTGACAAAGAGGTGGAAATCCAGGATCAAAGACTTTGAGAAGGAGATGTTCAATCACGTCTCGGTCAGCGCGACATGGATCCAGCCCTGCAGGGGCTGGACAAAGAGAAGGCTGCAGCGCGTCAGGTCGCAAGGTCACAGATCCTGCCCCTCCAGAACCTGTACAGCAGCTCCCCTTCTACTCGCTGGAAAAAGGCATGGAACCTGTCAGCAACTCCTCGTGCTGATGGCTGACGACGGGTCCCTCACCTCGGATCTGGAGGGTATCAGGGCCCAAATTTACTCCTATTGCACAGCTCTGTTCTCTCCAGATCCGTCCAGCAAGGATGTTCACAGAGTTCTGTGGGAGGACTTGCCTCAACTAAGCCCAGAGGACTCAACTCTGCCGTCACTTTTGAGGAGCTGACTGGCACTCTCAATTGGTTCTCGATGGGCAAGTCCCCAAGGCTGGATGGGTCGATGTGGAGTTCTTCAGGGCGTTCTGTGCAGGCCCTGGGGGAGGGTTTTAATGCCCGAGACCTGTCCCTTTCTTGGCACAGGCCGGTCAACGTCCTGCTGCTGAAGAAAGGGAACCTTTGTTCCCTGAGGAACTGGCATCCGATCTCCCTCCTCAGCAACAACCTGCTCAGTGACGCCCAGTTTGCATTCTGCCAGGGCCACTCAGCTCCTGACCTCATTAAAGTTTTGGTCCAGACATGGACAAAAGAGCTGAATTCCAGTGGTGAGGTAGAGTGACAGCCCTTGTCATCAAGGTCACAGTCGACCGAATGTGACATCAAGGAGCCCCAGCAAAACTGGAATCAATGGGTATCAGGGGGCAAACTCTCCAGTGGTTGAGTCATAACTGGCACATAGGCTGTGATCGCTGGAGGTTAAATCATCTCAGCTGCAGAAAATTACTGGAAGAGTTCTTCAGGGTAGTGTCCCCAGCCCAAACACCTTCAGCTGCTTCACCAATGACCTGCTCTCCATCCTCTCCCGGAGGAAACCCACGTAGAATGGGGAGAATGTGCAAACTCCACACAGTCAGTCGCCCGAGTCGAGAATTGAACCCGGGTCTCTGGCGCTGTGAGGCAGCAGTGCTAACCACTGTGCCACCATGCCGCCCACTTGCAAGCAACACACCATGCAAGACTATCGATCCTACTTGCAAAGGATACTATCTATTCCCCTAATTATAAAATCCCCTACAAGTACCACTTGTCTTTTTGCTCCTCCCTCATGAATGGCCTCCTGTTCCACGGTACAATGCTCAGTTGACTCATCCTCCCAACATTCTCATAGGGCGCAAGCACCTTGTACCTGTTGGACAAGTTCAAGAGCGGAGGATCCTCTGTTCCTGACTACAGAATCCTACTACATGGCACCTGCCTTGCTTGCAATCACACCCTGATGTCCCTGGCCACTGGCCAAATGTGAAGTACTTAATTTACCAGGTGTGACTGCCTCCTGAAATACAGTGTCCAGGTACTTCTCTCCCTCCCAGATGTGCTGCAGTGTTTGAAGCTCAGATTCCAGCTCATATCTGAGCTGCAGTTCCTCAAGCAATCAACACTTGCTGCAGATGTGTTCAAAGTTTGTGAGAAGATTTGTAGCTTGGGTGCTCGTTGTTGTGGTTCTGTTCACCGAGCTGGGAATCTGTGTTGCAAACATTTTGTCCTCTGTCTAGGTGACATCCTCAGTGCTTGGGTGCCTCCTGTGAAGCGCTTCACAGGAGGCCCCCCAAGCACTGAGGATGTCACCTAGACAGGTTACAAAACGTCTGCGACACAAATTCCTAACTCTGCAAACAGAACCACAATGGATGTGTTCACCACTGTTTGCAATGGGATCAGCCAGCTCCCGTATCATACAGCTGGAATACATCATCTGTCCAGCCATTTCTACTTAGTTAATTACTTTATTAATTTAAATATTTATTTTATAGTGAATTAGTTACATTTATTCATTCTTCTATGCAGAGTTCTTTTTCAAATTTAGTGCAGATTTCCTACCAGCCAATCAGGTCACAGCCTCCCTGTGACTTCACTCCAGTTTTTTTTGCTTGCCTCTGCTCTGCTGCAACGCTCTCCGACAACTTTCTGTCAACTAGCTGCAATCCTTGAGCTCCGGGAGTTTTATACTGGCCTCTGCTTTGCTGCAATGCCCTCCAACATCTGCCAGTTTATCTCCTGGATGGAAATGCAAGATTTAGAATTATTAAACCAAGTTCAGCAAGTGACAGGGAAGGCACTATTTGAACACTTCTTGAAACACACAATATTCTTAGGGGAATTAACATTTCTGATGCTTCTATCAAATGTGTCCTCAAACCATCTTTGTTCAGTACCCTATGACTCAAATGTACCTCACACAAACGGTCTTCCCATTCATTGCCACCATCTGCTTTCTTCTCCAGTCTACACCTCTAGTTTATTCCCAGTGTTTTCCTCTTCTCAGCAATCTCTTCACCATCTCATGTTTTCTTCCTCTATCCTTCTGGCTGTTTTCCATGTCTGCCTACCTGTCTGTCTCCACTCTTCTGGTTTTCTGCTTCTCTACTGTCTGCTTCATCGCATTCACCTGCCTTCAATCTGTCTGACTACATTTCCACCACCTCCAAATGGACCCCACCACCAGAGATATATTTCCCTCCCCACCCATTTCCGCTTTCCACAAAGACCGTTCCCTCCGTGACTACCTGGTCAGGTCCACGCCCCCCAAACAACCCACCCTCCCTTCCTGGCACCCTCCCCTGCCACCGCAGGAAATGCAAAACCTTCGCCCACACCTCCTCCCTCACCTCCATCCAAGCCCCAAAGGAGCCTTCCACATCCAAAGTTTTACCTGCACATCCACCAATATCATTTATTGTATCCATTGCTCCCGATGCGGTCTCCTCTACATTGGAGAGGCTGGAAGCCTCCTCGCAGAGCGCTTTCAGGAACATCTCTGGGACACCCGCACCAATCAACCCCACCGCTCTGTGGCACAACATTTCAACTCCCCCTCCCACTCTGCCGCGGACATGCAGGTCCTGGGCCTCCTCCACCACCACTCCCTCACCATCCAACGCCTGGAGGAAGAACGCCTCATCTTCCACCTCGGAACACTTCAACCCCATGGCATCAATGTGGATTTCACCGGTTTCCTTATTTTCCCTTACCCCACCTCACCCCAGCTCCAACCTTCCAGCTCAGCACTGTCCCCATGACCTGTCCTACCTTCCTGTCGTCCTTTCCACTGATCCACTCCACCCTCCTTTCTGACCTACCGCCTTCATCCCCACCCTTTGCTACGTTCCCCCACCCTCCTCTCTGACTTATCACCTCCACCCCACCCCCATTCACCTGTTGTACTCTATGCTACTTTTTCCCCACCCCCCAACCCGCTCTCATTTATCTCTCCAATCTGCAGGCACCCTGACTCTATTCCTGGTGAAGGGCTTTTGCCCAAAACGTCGATTTTCCTGCTCCTCAGATGCTGCCTGACCCGCTGTGCTTTTCCAGCACCACTCTAATCTAGACTCTGGTTTCCAGCATCTGCAGTCCTTGTTTTTAACCTGCAATCTGTCTGGTTCTCTTTGTGTAGGCCTACCCTCCCCAGCCACAATGTCCCTCACTTGGTCTCACCAAACATGATTGCCCATTTTCTCCCTCTTTCCTTACACCATACATATCATCTCCCCACATGTGCCCCTTCACTACCACCTCTCTCCATCCACAGTCTCCCTTAAATGTTCATTTTTTTTAATGCTCTCAGTTCTACCTTCCTTGCTCACTTGTATTACATGTCTCGCTCAATCCTTTCATCTATCCTTATTTGCCTTAGCCTTGTGTGTTTCCTTTTTACGCTTGTTCTTGGCCTGACCCTGATCCTGCTTTCCACAACAGTGTAAACTTGTCTGGCTCCACAAGTGCTGCAGTTTGGGAAAAGCAAATCTTAGCAGGACTTATACACATAATGGTAAAGTCCTAGGGAGTGTTGTTGAACAAAGAAACTTTGGAGTGCAGATTCATAGCTCCTTGAAAGTAGAGTCACAGGTAGATAGAATAGTGAATGTGGCATTTAGTACACTTTCCTTTATTGGTCAGAGTATGAAGTACAGGAGTTGGGAGGTCATGTTATGGCTGTATAGGATGTTGGTTAGGCCACTATTGGAATATTGCGTGCAATTCTGGTCTCCTTCCTTTTGGAAGGATGTTGTGACACTCGAAAGGGTTCAGAAAAGATTTACAAGGATGTTATCAGGGATGGAGGATTCAAGCTATAGGGAGAGGCTGAATAGGCTGGGGCTGTTTTCCCTGGGGTGTCAGAGGCTGAGGGGTGACCTGATAGAGGGGCATGGATAGGATAAATAGATAAAGTCTTTTCCCTGGGGTAAGGGAAGTCCAGAACTAGAGGGCATAGGATTACAGTGAGGGGGGGAAAAATTTAAAAGGGGCAACTTTTTCAGCGCAGAGGGCACTACATGTATGGAATGAGCTGTCAGAAGAAGTGGTGGAGGCTGGTTCAATTGCAATATTTAAAAGGCATTTGGATGGGTTTAGAGGGATATGGTTCAAGTGTTGGCAAATGGGACTAGATTAGGTTTGGATATCTGGTTGGCATAGACAGGTTGGACCAAAGGGTGTGTTTCTGTGCTGTACATCTCTATGACTATTACTCGAAATCTCCCTTGCCTGTCCTGAGTAACAGTATCTCCCGCCACAACCACATTTCCTTCCTTCCGTGAATCAGTCTCTCGTACTGAGACTTGACAGATTCTGTTTCTGATAATGCAGGAAGTCGCTTAGAAAAAACAACTGAAAACAACCTAACAATAAAACAAAGATTATGTGCGCTTAATTCAATTAAGGTGATGATTAACCTTGAACATTCAGACAGGCTTTTTTTTAAATTCAGCAATGATGCTGATATTCTGATGAAAGATTTTCTGCACTAAGACACGACAGCATGGATTGATTGAACATATTGTCAGGATCTGTGTAGAGGATATTAAGCAACAGAACATCTACAGAAGTAGATCAATAAAATATATAGTCACATTGTTAGAAATGAGCTTTGCTACTACTGAAAACAAAAATAGAAGTTGCTGAAAAAGCTCAGCAGGTCTGGCAGCATCTGTGAAGAGAAATCAGAGTTAATGTTTCAGGTCTGGTGACTCTTCCTCAGAACTGATGGGAGCTAGGAAAATGTCGGTTTATATGCAGGGTTTATACTTCTGAAAATCTGACTTAAGCCATCTAAATTTAAATGCAAAAGATTTGAGGCAGGAAAGAATGATTAGAATGCTAGAAATTGTAATGAAATATATTTGAAGCTACAGTAATTTCCACTTTATATATTTTTCTAGAATTTGAATTACTTTTATTTAATGAAATTGATTGGCTTGTCATGTTTGATCTTGAATTAAAATTCTGACCTCCCATTTGCTCTGTAACCCCGTATGCTATTCTTCTTCCACGACATTGTTCATCTCTTTTCTGCTTCAGCTCATCTGCTGCTGAAACATTTTTGTATGTGTTTGATATCTCTGAATTCAATATTAATCAGTTTACTGCATATAGCACTGCCTTTAAGAGCCTAGGACCTAAATGGGTGGCACAGTGGTTAGCATTGCTGCCTCACAGTGCCAGAGACCTGGGTTCAATTCCCACCTCTGGCAACTCTGTGTGGAGTTTGCACATTCTGCGTGGTTTTGCTCCGGTTTGCTCCCACAATCCAAAAAAATGTGCAGGTTAGTTGAATTGGCCATGTTAAATTGCCCGTAGTGTTAGGTGAAGGGGTAAATGTAGGGGAATGGGTCTGGGTGGGTTGCGCTTCGGTGGGTCAGTGTGGACTTGTTGGGCCGAAGGGCCTGTTTCCATACTGTAAGTAATCTAATCTGAAATTTACTCTCTCAAACTCTGCCTCTATGACACTTCTTAAAATCTGTTATTGAACAAGTTTTCATTCACTACTGATAATATTTCTTCACACAGAAGCATTACAAACACAATTTACTTTGAAGAATTTTAGGAATATTTTCTACATTGCTGTTTGGTAAATGCAGTTTGGTGTTAATAACTGAAGATGCGTGAAATTTGGATGTAATGACAGTTGTGAGGATTTGGAATAAATTGGAACTCTGAAAAATGATTTGTGGTGTTGAGTTGAACTAGGCTGAGGAATGCTGATATAGGAAGCTGAAAGTATGTCCAACTGTAATGTGATCACTACAGACATGGGAATGGTAATGCATTAATAACAGTATTTGTACGAGTAGAGATTGATTACCCTTTCGCCAAGAGCCAAGTGAAACAAGAGGATCGAACAGCGATCCTGTGTAAGGAAATAGTATGCAACACTGATACGTAGAGTTATTGCATAATTTTACATACCCAGTTTATCACAGACAAGCTCAGTTGCACTCTTGTTCTGAAGATCATGGCTTCCAGGCCCATACCAAAGATGGGAGTGAATATTAACAGGACCAGCCATATAAATACTGTGACTACAAGAGCAAGTCAGAGCCATGAAAATCTATGGGAAGGAACTTGCCTCGTGACGGCTCAAAGCTCATCCACCATCTGTAAGGCAGAAGTGAGAAGTTTGATGGAATGAATGAAGCTCCAACAACATTTAAGAAGCTCGACATTATCCAAGATAAGCATCTGCTAGATGGGCACACATCAAACACCTTCAACATTCATTTCTCCCACCATTGATGCATTGTGGCAAATGTGTGTTCCATCTACAAGATGCACTGCAACAATAGGTAACCCCTTTTAAACTTATGATCTTGACCATCTGGAATGACAAGGGCAACAAATACATGGGAATATCACCACATGCAACTTTCTCTCCAAGCCACCCATCTTGGAATTACAGATTTCTGGGATAACAAGTGTTTTGACTGCACGATTTGGCTGTAATGTCATTGAAGAATTAGGAAATGGTATTTTTGAGAATGCTGACTTCTGTTCGCAATAGCGGGATCCCAGTGGGGATCAGTTTGCATGCATCATTCTGCGCATGTACTGCCAACACAGAGTCGCTTTCTACGAGAGGTACAGTAGAGAGAATTTTGTTTTGTTAATAAATATATAATTTTAATCTTCATTCAAGCTGTGCAATACTTTGGGGTAGACTTTTGGGTGATATTTGAGTGATCATGATTGTGAGGACCTGTTTCCAGTACAAATCAGAAGCTCATGTTACAGCTAACTGGAGTTTAATGAATTATTTGCCTTTCCAAAAAATTTCAGTACAAGGAGTATGAATATTATCTTTTTCATCAAATTCAGAATTTTACTTGCAATTTTAACAGTTACCATTAATATTTGCAGGTATAGGTGGCTTAAGTCAGATTTTCGGAAGTATAAACTCTGCATACAAACCGAAAGGATTGGCACAAGCACAACCCTGACCTTCCTATAGTCATTTAGGAGAAAGTGAGGACAGCAGATGCTGGAGATGCTGCAGATTCCATTCCTGATGAAGGGCTCATGCCCGAAACGTCGATTCTCCTGCTCCTTGGATGCTGCCTGACCTGCTGCGCTTTTCCAGCAACACATTTTCAGCTTCCCATCGTCATTGTTCTCATATGCCCACATGTCTGTCCTGGTCATGCTGGCAGAGCTCCAGTGAATCACAGCACAAACTCTAGGAACCACATGTTTGATTAGAGTAGATTAGATTAGATTACTTACAGTGTGGAAACAGAACCTTCAGCCCAATAAGTCCACACTGACCCTCCGAAGAGCAGCCCACCCAGACCCATTCCCCTACGTTTACCCCTTCACCGAACACTACAGGCAATTTAGCATGGCCAATTCGCCTAACCTGCACATTTTTGTACTGTGGTATCCTCAGACAAGGCACTTCATAGCTTTCTGGACTTTAGAGTTCAACCCCTTCAAACTGTGAACCAACTCCCACTCCTTCCCCTTTCTTGTAGCTTTACTTGTTAACTTCTCCATTCTCTGTCACCATGTCCTCTCTCTCCACCCTCCACCACCGCAGTGGGACCGTCTGCTCTTTCCAGTCCGGCAGCTAGACACAACATTGTTCTGCCATTCTCGCATTTCCAAACACTTAATCTTGAATGATCACCATCCTTTCTGCCCCACCACGCTACAACCCCGCCCCAACGCAACCCCCAACCCAACCACAGCATAAATGCTGACCCCCCCCCCCGCTTCATCTGGACTCCAAACACTAGCTGGTTCTCCCACCATGAACGCTACCTGACTCACTATAGTCCCCAGCATATGTTATTTTCAGTACTAGCCCATCCCTTGTTTGAAACAGTATTTGACTAGCCAAATCCCCCAGGAAGATGGCCTGGGCTCCCAATAAATACCAAGGCACTCAGTAGAAAACGAACCATTCTTTTCCATCGTCGCCGGTCTGATGTCACTCCCTCCCCAGCACCACCGCACACTAACAGTTGGATAATAAATAGTGAAACTGTTACTCGCACCCTGACTGCAGCTTCACGATTAAAAGCCCCCTCTGGCCATCGGTCCCGCCACATGTTCTATCCCGCGCGCCCGACCGTTTAACGGTCCCATAGGGCGCGCGGGACTCCTACAGGGCGGGACCTAGCTCCCTCCCACCGTTTTGATTGGCCCTCCCGTCCATCATCGCACCGCTTCGGCCAATAGGAAATGCCGTCCCGCTCACGCGACCGTCATCAACGTGGCGAAACCCATCACGCGGAGCGGGAGAGGCGACGTTTCGGGCTGGAGCCCTTCAGGAAATGCACGTAATACTACCGGCAGCATGCGCACCAGTGGCGATCTGTCACCACCGGAGTTTGATTAGATTAGATTAGATCCCCAACAGTGTGGAAACAGGCCCTTTAGCCCAACAAGCCCATACCGACCCTCCGCAGAGTAACCCTCCTCGACCTATTTCCCCTCTGACTGATGCACCTAACACTATGGACAATTTATCATGGCCAATTCACCTGACCTGCACATCTTTGGAATGTGGGAGGAAACCGGAGCACCCAAAGGAAACCCACACAAGACACAGGGAGAATGTGCAAACTCCACACAGACGGTCACCCGAGGCTGGAATCGAACCGTTGTCCCTGGCGCCGTGAGGCAGCAGTGCTGACCACCGTGCCACCTATTCATCAAGAGAGCACAGGAATAGGGATGATGGAGAAGACGTCAGGGAGAGTTCATGGGGATTGGGATGATGGAGATGGGGGACTGGGATGATGGAGACAGGGTTGGGGAGAGTTCATGGGGACTGAGATGATGGAGATGGGGTGGGGAGAGTTCACAGGGGACTGGGATGATGGAGACGTGGTTGTGGGGAGTTCACAGGGACTGGGATGATGGAGACAGGGTTGGGGAGAGTTCATGGGGACTGAGATGATGGAGACAGGGTTGGGGAGAGTTCACTGGGGACTGGGATGATGGAGACGTGGTTGTGGGGAGTTCACAGGGACTGGGATGATGGAGATGGGGTGGGGAGAGTTCACAGGGAACTGGGATGATGGAGACAGGGTTGGGGAGAGTTCTTGGGGACTGGGATGATGGAGATGGGGTGGGGAGAGTTCACGGGGGAGCTGGGATGATGAATACGGGGAGAGGGTGCATGGGGGAGCTGGGGGATGTTGGAGACGGGGGTGAGCCTGCACGAGGGAGATGGGATGATGGAGACAGGGGAAGGGTGCACGGGGGAGCTGGGATGATAGAGACGGGGAAAGAGTGCAGGGGAGCTGGGATGATGGAGGAACGGTGTGTCATGTTTGCTGTATCAGTTGCATTTGGTAGAAGTGACAAGTAAAATCTACTCTACGGGGGAAAAGTTTACTAGAAACTCGGGTACTGGCAATTGGAGAATACTGAGATGTAGGCTATTAGACTAGACGAGATTGAGGTTCATAAAGAGAAGGTGTTAGCAATTCTGGAAAGTGTGAAAATAGATAAGACCCCCGGGTCTGATAGGATTTATCCTACTATTCTCTGGGAAGCCAAGGAGGAGATTGGCTTTGATCTTTATGTTATTGTCTATAGGAAAAGTGCCAGAAGACTGGAGGTTAGCAAATGTTGTACCCTTCTTCATAAAAGGGAATAGAGACAACCCTGACAATTATAGATCTGTGAGTCTTACTTCAGTTGTGGGTAAAGTGTTGGAAAGGATTATAACAGTCAGTATTTATAATCACGTAACAGGGAACAATTTGATTTGGGATAAAGTTAAAAATCACCAGGTTAGAGTCCAACAGGTTTATTTGGAAGCACTAGCTTTTGGAGCGCTGCTCCTTCATCATGTAGTTGTGAAGCAGAGTGTATCTGCAAATATAATTCTGCAAATACAAATTCACCCCAGAGACTTAAATGTGTGTGTGTGTGTGTGTGCATGTGAGAGAGTATGTGTTTAATCTCGGTAAAGTGTGAGTGTGATGGGGTATTAGTCTGTGAGAAGGTACATCCATGGGAGTTGTGTGTGAGAGAGAGTGTGTTTAATGTAGTGGGGTAGTAGTGTATAATGTACTGCAATTTGACATGAACCCAAGGTTAGCTCTTAGCCTCTGCTTGGCCACTTTGCGTTGTTCCTATCCCGAAGTCTGCCTTGGAGAATGGTCCAAGGCCAAATGTCCCTGACTATTCCCAAACTGGGTACCCTTCATTGTCTAATACTTCCCGGGAGCCGAGAAACTATGCCACATTCTTTGCAGCCTGCAACACATTATCAATGAGGATGAGCACCTCATCAAGACCTTCCCTATGCCTCCACTTCTCACCTTTAAACAACCACCAAATCTTAAATAGATCATTGTTCGCAGCAAACTGTCCAACCTTCAGGACTACATTGACCACAACACTGTACAACCCTGTCATGGTAACCACTGCAAGAGGTGTCAGAGTGTCGACATGAGTGCCACCATTACACTTGGGGACACCACTGACCATGTATGCGGCAGGTACTCGTGTGATTTGGCCGATGTTGTCCATCATATGCTGCAGGCGTGGTACATTAACAAGACCAAGCTGTCACCAGACAGAAGTGTTCCCTCCAAATTGGGGAATACTTCTGTCTGTCTGTCTCTCTCTCTTTCTCTCATGAATTTAATTCGCAGATTTATACTTACAGATACATTCTATTTTGCTCAAAAAATGCACATCCTGTCGGCAGTTAATGCAGGCACTCAATCACTTAATAGTTTTGTAAATTCCACTTAGGAAATAAAACCAATCTGACTCAAGATTGAGATACAGATAAACTCTAACCTCACAGCTTTAATGCATTCTCTGAGTTGAGATGTCATCTTTTTCTAATTAAACCTTCAGATATCTCGAGAATGTGACTTAATTTACATATTAATGAACTGAAACCTGCAACCCATTCTAAAAGATGAAAGACTTCACAACAATCAAAGTTTGTTTAGTATATCATTTCAGTTGCATGACGCTGTAATCTTTTGCGATAAATTCTGTGTTCAATGGTCCTGCTTCACAGCTGCCTGATGAAGGGGCGGCTCTGTGAAAACTAATGTTCCAAATAAACCTGTTGGACTATAACCTGGTGTTGTGTCATTTCTAACTTTGTCCACCCCAGTTCAACACCAGTTCCTCCATTTCTTGATTAGGGATATGGTTTTGTGAAGAGCAAGTCATGCCTCACAAACCTTATTGAGTTGTTTGAGAAGACGACCAAACAAGTTTCTGAGGGTAAAGCAGTTGATGTGGTGTATATGGATTTCAGCTAGGCATTTGATAAGGTTTCCCACGGTAGGCTATTGCAGAAGATAGACATGGGATTTTGGTGATTTAGCGGTTTGGATCAGAATTTGGCTAGCTGAAACTAGCTAGCTAGTTGATGCGAAATTTTCACCCGGAGTTCAGTTACTAGTGGTATTCTGCAAGGATTTGTTTTGGGTTCATTGCTGATTGTCATTTTTATAAATGACCTGGATGAGGGCATGGAAGGACGGATTATTAAATTTGACAATGACACTCAGGTTGGTTCCTTTTGTATTTCTTTCCAGTTTGAAATGCTGAAGAAGGGTCACTTGCCCAAGGTGTTAACTCTGCTTTCTGACAACAGTTGCCGCCTGAGTTTATCCAGAAGTTTCTGAATTTGTTTCAGATTTCCAGCCTCCTTTGTTTTATTTCAGGTGTGTTTGGGACAATTTCACACAAAAACCCACTAGTCTTGCTGAGTAAAGCCCTCTGTAACCTGATATGATTGATTTTTAACCATTTTTGATAAGATACAGCGAAAACCTTCAACAATCATTTCAGCTATCTAAATGACTAGCGTGTTCACTACTTTGGAGGTGACAGTTGTAGTCATAGAGATGTACAACATGGAAACAGACCCTTCAGTCCAACTAATTAGGAACATCCTTATGGCAATTAGTAACAAGGGAGTTCCTTTATCCTTAATAATTGGTGCTTCTAACAGTAAGTTCTACTTCTCTTTTTCAAATTCGCTTTTATCTTTTCAATGCACCTTGAGATTATGGACATCATTCCCTCTAAATTTCTTTCTGGCTGTATGGGCCTTTGAGATGCAACAGCTTCCAGAATCGAAAGTCAATGCTGCGATCATAGCACCGATACTAATTGCCCTTGAATGAAACTTCAGAGCATCTACACGTGCTCAGCTTAGAGGGAACGTTGATTCTGGATGATGGGCTGAAGACAAAATTAGTTTCATTCCCAAACTAATTATTGTTTTGAATATTTGTGACACAAAATTTGAACCTTGATTTGATTGAAATTATTTTGCGTAACTGTGTCCTGCTTTGTTTTTAAAAATGAACTTTTTCACCACCATTCTTGCCCTAATTTTCCCCAAAGGCACTGCTTCATGAAATCATGCTGCCAATTCCATATTTATTAAACATTGTGATTCCCACTCTTGGGGCTGAATTTTACTAAAAGTTGGGGAACATTGAAACATAGGAAATAGGAGCAGGAGTGGGCCATTCAGACCATCAAGCCTGCTCCACCTTTCAACATGATCATGAGTGATTATTTGCCTCAATGTCATGCTCCCATGCTCTTCCCATACCCATTGACACCCTTAAGCCTCTTGGACACGACCTATTTCTTCTTTAGAATATTTGGTGACTCATCAGCTTCCTAATCACAGTTCAAAATAGTTTACCCCATATCCCCATGTCTGGGCAAACATCATCCAGCCTGAGTCACATCTGACCAGCTGTATCAGAATTTTATATGTTTCAAAGAGATGCTGTCTCAGTTTTCTAAAGCCAAGTGAATATATACCCAGTTGGCCCAATCTCTCCACATAGGGTGTCATGCTAAGAATCAGTCTGCTGAATCTTCACCATACTCCCTCTAAGCAGATCAAAACCGTCTGCAATAGTCCAGGTGTGATCTCACCAAGGCACTGTGCAGCTGCAGTAAGACTGCCTTGTCCTTCTATTCAAATCATCTTGCAATGTTGGACAATTTGATCTCCTAAGTGCTGCTGTATTCTTCTTTCATTGACCACTGCCCAAGGGTAGCCAAATCTCTTCGTACATCAACATTTCCCAATCTATCACAATTTGAATAATACTCTAGCATTCTTTGTTACCTTCCGAAGTGGACAGCTTTGTAGTGAACCACCTTGTACTGCATTGACCATGAATTTGCCCACTCACTCAACATTTTAAACTCAGTTATTTTTCTTACATCCTCCTCACCATCTCACCTAGTTTTGTGTTGTCAGCAACAATGGCATTACTACATTTGATTCCCTCATCCATATCAATCATAACTCTTGTGAATAGCTGAGCCTCAAAAACTGATATCTGCCATATGCAACTAATCACTGCTTTCCTCTCTGAAAATGACCCAACTGTTTCTTGTCTCTTTCACCCTGCATACAAATTCACCACCGAGTCCGCATCCTCAGCCCATCAGTTTTCACCCCCCCCCCCCGACTGAGGATGAAGTTACTGAACACTCAAAAGGGAGCACTATTGTGTTTGCAACACTTTCTCACCCTCCACCAGCCCAGAGCCTGTCACCTTGTTTAATTCACTTCAGAGATTTGATTTGGGAACAACATCTGGTGAGCACATTTCTGGCATGTCTTTGCAGCAGTTTCGGGGGAAAAGCATCCCAGTTCTCTGGCACTCAGGACTGCTGGTGACTAGGCTTCTGCTTTACCTTAAGCACTAGATGACTCCAGGGTGGGATTGATGATTAATTACTTTGAGCAAATCTATGGGTAGATCCAGGAGCTGGAGGCAGATTTGTACATAGACATAGAATCCCTTCAGTGTGGAAACAGGCCATTTGGCCCAACAAGTCCACCCCGACCCTCCGAAGAGTAACCCACCCAAACCCATTCCCCTACCCTATTACTTGAACCAGTGCTAACCACTGAGCCACCATGCTACCCAAATAGTTGTTAGAAATATTCGATTATCTATCTGGAAGGTGGGAGGAATCAGTCTCAGCATGCATATGTCTGGCAGCTTCACAGGTGCCATGGAGACACAGCTCCAGCAAAACCTCCTGGGATTGCACGCAGGCCTGTATGTCATCGCTTCAGCTATATTTCATCAAATCAAAGCGAAATGTAACGATGTGAAATATATAGTGAGTTCTCTGAATGGGAGGGGGAAAAGAAAAATCGACGAATTTGCCATGTTAAGGAAATAACATGATGAGAGAATAGTCAAAGAAAATATATTTGTGGCAGTGAAGGAAATGTGGAGCACAATTAAAATAAGAACAATTGGAGAATGAACTAAATTAAAATTCAGATGTTGATCTTCATCTGTGGCAATGAAGAGGAGGAGATGATGAGCATTGCCCTCACTCCAAGTGCCCCTTCCTCACAACAAGACAGGATGATGCCAGTTGACATCCACATTGAACAAAATCCCCCTGAGAGAACATACAGCACCTCCACCTCCATCCTGCCTGCAATTGCCAATTCTGTGGAAGTTCCAGCTCAGGAGAGTAAACCTCTCAGCATGTCCGTGTCCTCAAGCCATAAGACCATATGACACAGGAGCAAACGTTAGGCCATTTGGCCCATTGAGTCTGCTTCCGCCATTCAATCGTGGCTCATAAGTTTCTCAATTCCATTTTCCCACTGTCTCTCTGTAATCTTTGATCCTCATTGCAATCTATCTCTGTCTTAAATATATTCAGTGACCTGGCCTCCACAGCCTTCTGTGGCAATGTATTCTATAGATTCACCATTCTCCGACTGAAGAAGTGTTTCATCATCTCCATTCTAAAGGGTCTTCTTTCACTCTAAAACTGTGCCCACGAGTTATAGTCACTCCTGCCAATGGAAACATTTTCTCAACATTCATTCTGTCCAGGCTGTTTAGTATTCTGTAAAATCCAATTACATTCCTCCTCATCCTTCTTAAATCATAGAGTATAGATCCAGAGACATCAAACATTCCGTATATGTTAAAATTTGTATTCCTGGGATCATCCAGCTGTGGGGCCCAAAATTGCTCACAATATTCTAAATGTGGCCTGACCAGAATCTTATAATACCTCAGAAGTGCATTCCTGCTTTTATATTAGGGTCCCCCCGAAATAAATGGCAACATAGATGGCAAGGTGGCTCAGTGGTTAGCACTGCTGCCTCACAGCGCCAGGGACGTGGCATAGATTCCAGCTTTAGACAAGTGTCTGTGTGGAGTTTGCACATTCTCCCCGTGTCTGCGTGGGTTTCCTCCCACAGGTTAGGTAAGTTGGCCATGCTAAATTGCCCACAGTGTTTAGGGGTGTGTAGGTTAGGTGCATTAGTCAGGGGAAACATAAAGTAATTAGGATAGGGGAATGGGTTTGGGTGGGATAGTCTTTAGTTGGTGTGGAATTGTTGGGCCGAATGGCCTGCTTCCACACTGTAGGGATTTGATGATTCTATAAACATTGTGTTTGCCTTCCTAACTACTGACTCAATTGCAAGTTTACCTAATGTGAATCCTGAACTAGTACTCTCAAGTCCCTTTGCACTTCAGACTTTTAAACTTTCTCCCATTTAAAAAATAGTTTATGCCTCTATTCTTCCAATCTAAATATGTGGAGTGAGAAACAAAATGAATCAAACTTCCGCCCTGATGATACCAGTTTTGCTATCCCAGATATTAGAAGAACTGAAAATAAAAGTCAGGCAATCAGTAGAATAAATTTTTCTATCACTGACAATGAATGTCACTCTGTTGAACTCTTCATATGTTTAGTATGTAGTAGCTTGGAGATCATGAGGACTGCCAATGCTGGAAAGTCACAGTCAAAAAAGTGGGAGCTGGGAAAAGCACAGCAGGTTAAGTAGCATTAGAGAAGCAGGTGAGTCGACGTTTCAGGAGGCACCTAACGAAAAGGGTAAATAGGACGGTCAACAGGATATTAAACTAGAAAGTGAGTGGGGGGCGGGAGGAGGGGGAGGTTAAACTCCAAGAAGGAGAATGGCTAATTGGAAACAAAACAGCAGGTTAATATCTGTGGTGTTGGATTCAACTGCATGGAAAAGTATGAAAAAAATGAGAGTGTGGTGGCTTGGTGCTGGCTCACAGTGCCAGGCATCCGGGATCGATTCCAGCCTCGGGTGACTATCTGTGTGGAGTTTGCACATTCTCCGCATGTCTGCGTGGGTTTCCTCCAGGTGCTCTGGTTTCCTACCAAAAATGTGCAGGTCAGGTGAATTGGCCATGCTAAGTTGCCCATACTGTTCAGGGATTTGTAGGTGAGGTGCGTTAGTCAGGGGTAAACATAGGATAATAGGGTAGGGGAATGTTTCTGGGTGGGTTATTCTTTGGAGGATTGGTATAGACTTGTTGGGCTGAAGGGCCTTTTTCCCCATTGTATGGATTTATGATTCTATGAAAGGAGAACTCTGGAGAGTTTATTCAAGCCTCCAGAAGATAAAATAGGACAGAGTGTTTGGAAAGAATTGAGAATCTAATCTCAAGCTCATCGGATAAAGGAATGACATTGAGACTAGTCATGGAAAATACAGGGCTGAAGTTGTTGTATTTGAATGCACGCAGTATATGAAATAAGGTAAATGAAATTGTGGAGCAGATCAGAATTGGCAGGTATGATATGGTGGGCACTACAGACACATGACTATAAGGGGATCAGGACTGGGAGCTTAAATTCCAAGGATATACATCCTATGAAAAGAGAGGCAGGTCGGCAGAAGGGATGGGGTTGCCTTATGAGTGAGAAATGAATTGAAATCAATAGCGTTATGGACCAGACCAAAGCCCCTCAAAACATATCAGGAAAGTAGCCTAGACCCTAACTTTGCTTGTTTTAAGCACGTGTAAGATGGATATTCCAGAAGTGATACAGCTGGTCAAACCACATAGTTTAAAAAAAAGAATTTATTTTCAGACTACCAAATGAAACATGAGCAAGAGAACAGAATAGAGAATAACTTAATCTATCTGAAAACCAAAGCGACTCTATTGCAACTTAATGCTGTTCCAATTCTTTGCAACATCCCCATAAACATCCCTTTGGCAAAAAAGGTAAAATCAAACACAGGTTCTTACAGAAGAGATGTCAGAGAGAGAGAGAGAGACAGTCCGCCAAGAAAGCTCTGTTGAATCCGGAAATCTTTATCCCCAGCAGCTTTCTTTAACTAGCAGCTTCAAAGTAAACCAAACAAAAAAAACTGAGCTGGGAGAATTGGCCACTCCCCTTTCATTATACAACTGTTTTTAAAAAAAACCTGAAGGCCTTCTCTGATTGTTGACTTCAGCAGTATCTGTTAGCCATTATTAAAATAGCCAATTCAGACATATTGGCATCTCTGCCTTTATGACCCCTCTCAAAAAAAAGGAGTACAATAACCTTGTTAAAGGGGCAACACCATAACAATAGCAAGAAACAGTGGAAGGTCAGATGATGGAGAATCTGTGTGGGTAGAGTTGAGGAACCACAAAAGGTAAAAAAAAAATGGGAATTATGTACAAGCCTCCAAACAGTAGTCAGGATATGGGGCACAAGATACACCAGGAGACAGAAAAGGCGTGTAAGAAAGGCAAGGTTACAATGATCATGGGGGAGTTTCAACATGCAGTTGGACTGGGAAAATCAGGATGGTAATGGATTGCAAGAAAAGGAATTTGTGGAATGTCTACGAGATGGCTTTTTGGAGCAGTTTGTGATGGATCCCAATAGGGAACAGGCAATTCTAGATTTAGTGTTGTGCAATGAGGCAGATTTGATAAGGAAGCTTCAGGTGAAGAAATCCTTAGAAGGTTGTGATCACAATATGATAAAATTTACTCCGCTATTTGAGAGGGAGAAGCTGGAATCAGATGTAATGGTGTTATGGTTGAATAAAGGTAACCACGGAGGCATGAGGGAGGAGCTGGCCAGAATTGGAGAGGAGCCTAGCAGGAAGCATTGGAACAGAAATGGCAGGAGTTTCTGGAGTAATTCAGGAGACACAGCAAAAATTAATCCCTCGGAAAAAGAAGCATTCTAAAGGGAGGATGGGGTAACTATGGCTGACAAGAGAAGTTAGGGACAGCATAAAAGCAAAACAAAAGCATATAATGTGGCGAAGGGCAGTGGGAAGCCACGGAATTGGAAAGCTTACATAGATCAACAGAGGACAACTAAAAATGAAGGAGGGAGAAGATTATATATGAGAGTGAGCTAATATAAAAAGAAGATTGCAAGAATTACTTTAGAGAAATTTAAAGAGCAAAAGAGGCACAAGTGGATATTGGGCCACTGGAAAGTAATGCTGAAATAATAGTAATGGGGAACAAAGAAATGGTGGAGGAATTGAACTAGTACTTTGCATAAGTCTTCACGGTGGAAGACTCTGAGAAAGTGAGGACGGCAGACGCTGGAGATCAAAGTCGAGAGTGTGGAGCTGTAAAAGCACAGGTCAGGCAGCATCCAAGGAACAGGAGAATTGACATTTCGGGTTTAAGTCCTTCATCAGGAATGAGGATTGTGGGCTGGGGGTGATGAGAGATAAATGGGCAGGGAGGCATTGGGGCTGGGGGAAAGGTAGCTGAGAATGTGCTAGGTAGATGAAGGTGGATAGTAGGTGATAGGTCGGAGAGGGGAATGGAGCAGACAGATGGGAAAGGCAATGGACAGGTCAAGAGGGCGGTGCCAAGTTGGAGGCTTGGGACTGGGATAAAGTGGGGGGAGGGGGAATGTGGAAACTGGTGAAATCCACATTAATTCCATGTGGTTGCAGGATCCCAAGGCAGAAGATAAGGCATTCTTCCTCCAGGCAATGGGAGATTAGGATTTGGTGATGGAGGCAGCCCAGGACCTGCATGTCCTTGATGGAGTGGGAGGGGGAGTTAAAATGTTCAGCCATGGGGCGGTGGGGTTGGTTGGTGCAGGTATCCCAGAGGTGTCCTCTGAAGCGATCTGCAAGTTGGTGTCCTGTCTCCCTGATGTAGAGGACACCACATCAGGTGCAACAGATACAGTATGTGACATTTATGGAAGTACAGGTAAATTTCTTTTAGATGTGGAAGGATCCTTTGGGGCCGAAGATGGAGGTGAGGTGGGAGGTGTGGGCGCAGGTTTTGCACTTCTTGTGGTGGCGGGGGAAGGTGCTGGTGGGAAGGGTGTGTGCTGCTGGGGGAGGTGTGGATCTGACAAGGGAGTCGGTTAAAGACACGAGTAACATCCCAAAGATTCAAGGGAGTTGGGGAGCAGAGCTGAATATCATGGCTATCACCAAGGAGAAAGTGCTAGAAAAACTTAAATGTCTGATGGTGGAAAAATCACATGGACCAGATGGACTCCACCCCAGGATTTTCAAGGAGAGAGCTTTTTTTTATTCATTTGTTGGACTTGGGCATCGATGCTGGCCAGCATTGATAGCCCATCCCTATTTGCCCTTGAGAAGGTGGTGGTGAGCTGCCTTCTTGAACCGCTGCAGTCCATTTGCAGTGGGTTAACCCACAATGCCAGTAGGGAGGGAATTCCAGGATTTTGATGTAACAACTGTAAAGCAACTGCAGTATATTTCCAAATCCAGGTGGTGAGTGGCTTGGAGGGGAACTTGTGGTGGTGTTCCCAAGTATCTGCTGCCCTTGTCCTTTTAGGTGGAAGTTGTCATAGGTTTGGAAAATGCTAAGGACCTTTGATGAATTTCTGCAGTGCACCTTGTAGATAGTACACACTGCTGCTACTGAGCATCAGTCGTGGAGGGATCAAATGTTTGTAATGCGGTGACAATGAAGTGGGTTGCTTTGTCATGGGTGGTGTTAAACTTCTTGAGTGTTGTTGGAGCTGCATCCATCCAGGCAAGTGGGGAATATTTCATCACACTCCTGACTTGTGTCTTGAAGATGATGGTCAGACTTTGGGGTGTCAGGAGGTGAGTCACCCGCCACATTACCTCTAGTCTCTGACATGCTTTTGTAGCCACTGTGTTTATGTGGTGAGTCCAATTGAGTTTCTGGTCAATGGTAACCCAAGGTGGCGATTCAGTGATGCTAATACCGTTGAATGTCGAGGGGTGATGGTCATTGTCTGGCATTTGTTTGGCGCGAATGCTACTTGCCACTTGTTGGCTCAAGCCTGGAAATTGTCCAGATCTTGTTGCATTTGAGCATGGACTGCTTCGGTATCTGAGAAGTCACAAATGGTGCTGAACACTGTTCAATCATTGGTGAACATCCCCACTTCTGACCTTCTGACAGAGGGAATGTCATTCATGAAGCAGCTGAAGATTGTTGGACCTAGGACATTACCCCGAGGCACTCCTGCAGAGATGCCCTGGAGCTGAGATGACTGACCCTCCACAACCACAACCTTCTTCCTTTGTGCCAAGTATGACTCTAACCACTGGAGTATTGCCCCCGATACCCATTGATTACAGTTTTGCCAGGGCTCCTTGATGTCATACTCGGTCAAATGTGGCCTTGATGTCAAGGGCAGTCACTCTCACATTCTCTCTGGAATTCAGCTCTTTTGTCCATGTTCGAACCAAGGATGTAATGAGATTAGGAGCTGAGTGACCCTGGTGGAACCCAAACTGGGAATCACTGAGCAGATGCTGCTTGATAGCACTGTTGATGACCCCTTCCATCACTTTACTGATGATGGAGAGTAGACTGACTGGGCAGTAATTGGCCGTGTTGGATTTGTCCTGCGTTTTGTGTACAGACAGACCTAAGCAATTTTCCACATTGTAGGGTAGATGCCAGTGTTGTAACTGTACTGGAAGAGCTTGGCTAAGGGAGTGGCAAGTTCTGGAGCACAGGTCCTCAGCACTGTTGCTGAAATGTTATCAGGGCCCATTGCCTTTGCAGTATCCAGTGCCTCCACCTGTTTCTTGATATCACATGGAGTGAATCAAATTCGCTGGAGACTGGTATCTGTGATGCTGGGGACCACTGGAAGGTTGTTGCGAATCATCAGCCTTATCTTTTGCCCTGATGTGCTAGGCTCCTCCATCATTGAGGATGGGCATATTTGTTGAGCCTCCTCCTCCAGTGAGTTGTTTAATTGTTCACCACCATTCACAACTGGATGTGGAAGAACTGCAGAGCTTAGATCTAATTCGTTGGTCATGGGATCACTTAGCTCTATCACTTGCTGTTTATGCCGTTTGGCACACAAGTCGTCCTGTTGGTATTTTCACTAGGTCGACACGTCATTTTTAGGTATGGCTGATGCTGCTGCTGGCATGCCCTCCTGCACTCTCTGTTGAATCATGGTTGATCCCCTGGCTTGATGGTAATAGTTGAGTGGAGGATATACCAGGCCATGAGGTTATAGATTGAGCTGGTGTACAATTCTGCTGCTGTTGATGGCCCATAGCACCTCGTGGATGCCCAGTCTTGAGCTGCTAAATTGGTTCGACGTTTGTCCCATTTAGCATGGTGATCGTGCCAAGCAACACGATCGAGGTTATTCTCAATGTGAAGGCGGGATTTAGTCTCCACAAGGACAGTGGGCACTTGTACCTATACTGTCATGGACAGATGCTTCTGCAGCTGGCAGATTAGTAAGGATTTTTTTTCCCTCTTGTTGGTTCTTTCACCACCTGCTGCAGATCCAATCTAGCAGTCATATCCTTTAGGACCCAATCAGTTTGATCGGTAATGCTGCTGCCAAGCCCCTCTTGGTGGTGGACATTGAAATCCCCCACCCAGAGTACATTTTGCATCTTTGCCACCCTCAGTGCTTCCTCCATTTGTTGTTCATCATGGAGCAGTACTGGTTTATCTGCCGAAGGAGGGCGGGACGTGGTAACCAGTAAGAGGTTTGCTTGCCCATGTTTAGCCTGAAGCCAAGAGACATCATGGGGTTTGGAGTCGATGTCTAGGACTCCCAGGGCAACTCCTCCCGATTGTATCCTCCTGTGTCGCCACTGCTGCTGGGTCTGTCCTGCTGGTGGTGTCTGGGGTATTATCTGTAATGTATGATTCTGTAAGAATGACTATGTTAAGCTTTGAGACAGCTCTTCCAATTTTGGCACTAGCCCCCAGATGTTGGTAAGGAGGACTTTGCGTCGTCAACAGGACTGCTTGTGTTTTTGCCATTTCTTTTCCTGTTCCAAGGTTGATGCTAGGTGGTCCATCCAGTTTCATTTCTTTGTTGTGACTTTCTAGTGATTGATACAACTAAGTGGATTGCTAGACTCTCAACTGCACTCTGAAAGCATCAGTCTGTGACATTTCAGGGGGCAGTTGAGAGTCAACCACATGGCTGTGGGTCTGGAGTCACATGTAGGCCAGATAAGGCAAGGATGGTGAATTTCCTTCCCTGAAGGACATTACTGAACCAGATGGGTTTTTCCAACAATTGACAATGGTTTCATGGTCATCATTTTTAAAAAAAATTGAATTCAAATTCCCCATGTGTTGATGCAGTATTCAAACCCAGGTGCCCAGAACATTATTCTGGGTTTCTGGGATTAATAGTCAATAGTCAAATGGCCACTAGGCCATTGCTTACCCTTGATCATAGTGCTATCAAAGATCCTTATGTTGAGGATCACACCTCTGCTCACTGTTAAAGTGAGTCACCAATGGATTTGAACCTAGGTAAGAATAAACTGGCAGATTCAGGATTGAAGCAATTGTTTGTAGTTATGAAGAATCAGGATTGTAAAATACAGACACTTGAATATCAGACTTTCTGAAAATGTTTATAATAATTGTTGTTCGAAATGACTACATTAATCATAAGTGGAATCGGTAGGTGTTTTTAATAAACATTACAGTTTTAGTGTCAGTAATAAGGTTATTATTACAACTGCACATTATTTGTGTCATCAGTAGCGTTAATATTAAGCACTGTGCATTTTTAATAGTTCCTGCAATCACTTTTTTGACAAACACCAGGGGTTTCCTCTGATTCCTGTTACTTCTCGCTCTGATTCCCAGGCTGAAAGCTGTCAGGCTCTCAGTTTTCTGTGTCAAGGACTTCACCTCTGCTCTCGGAACTAACCAATCGCTGATGAATCTGAACCCGATGAATAATGTACTGGCGGATTCAGGAATGAAACTGGGGTCTGCAGTTCTGAGGAACATGGCTTGTAAAATACAGAAACTGGGGTCATCTGTGAAGTGGTGTTTTAAAAATGCTGTATATCATTATTATTATGCATAATACTGTCATCAATAAACACTTTTTTAAAAAACTCTGACTCCTGATATTTTTCTCTCTGAACCCCAGACGATGGGGTGTCAGTCTCTCAGATTCTAGTATTGATAATCTTGCCTCCAATTTCAGCACATACTGGTCACTAATAGTTCTGAACCTGGCATCATATACTGTCACAGACAAATCTGTCCCCACAAGCTGTCAGCTGATAATGGTCTGAGGAGTATGCAACAGATCTGAAAAGTTTTGGGTTAGTTTACGTAATAAATAAAATTGGATTAAGTCAAGGTTATGGTCAATGCTATGAAGTATTAGCATAATAACTCCAGTTTTCCTGTATTTTACTCTTGTTCACTCAGTTTATTATTTTAATCTGTTTCAGACTGCAGGAGAATCTGTTCAGTCCATCTAGAAAGAGAGGCTCAGTGTTGCAACAGGAACCAGACCTAGGTTGTGTGTGACAGTATGAGCATTTCACTTTATAAGCTGCTCTCACCATGTGAATGTTGTTGCCTTATTTTCTGCCCCTTCCCTTTAAGCAGCTGCACTCCAGATTGAAATCCTGCTGGTTATTTCTGGGAAGGAGCCAGGGTGATGCTGAGTCTGGCTGCAGTGGCATGCTGATAGTTGCAGTCGATATTCCGGGGTTCATGCTCATGCTTGATGTTCCTTCCAGGAAGGGAACCGGATTGGAGACAGGATCTGTAGGTGGACCCACCATCAGAAAGGGCCCACCAGCAAATACCCGGAGTTACTCAGAGATCGAGAGAGAGCAGCCTTGTTGGCAGGTTTCTGAGATTTATGTAGCCAGGATGGATCAGCAGACCGAAAGAAGAAATGGGGCATGTGCCGAATGGGCGTGCTGCTCCTTGGTATGAAGGAGCATTGGCACTGTTTAATGACTTGGTTTTATGCAAGGGAAATCATGTCTCATAAATTTGATTGAGATTTTTCAGAAAATAATCAAGAAGATTAATGAGGGACAGTGTGGTAGACATTGTTTACTTTGACTTTAATAAAGCTTTTGACAAGGATCCGCATGGTAGACTAATTAGTAAAGTTGGATCATATGGGATTCAGGGTGAATTTGCCAAACGGATACAAAATTGGCTTAACAACAGGAGACCGAGGGTGATAGTGGAGAGTTGTTTTTTCGGACTGGAGGCCAGTTACCAGCAGTGTTTCACAGGAATCGGTACTGGGTTCACTTTTGTTTGTCATTTAAATAAATGATTGTGATGAGAATATAGAAGGCATGATTAGTACGTTTGCACGTGACAGTGGACACTGAGAAAGGTTATCCAAGGCTACAAAGAAATCTTGATCAAATGGGTCAATGCACTGTGGACTGGCAGACAGTTTAATTTGGATAAATGCATTTTGGTAAAACAAACATGGTCAGGAATTACACAATTAAAAGTAGGGTCTTAGGTAATCTTGTAGAACAGAGAGACCTAGGGATTCAAGCACATAACGTTTTGAAGTTTGCGTCCCATAGAGACAAGGTGGTTAAGCACCCTGTTTAGCACGCTTGCCTTCATTGCTCCTTTGAGTATAGGAGTTGGGATGTCATGTTAAGGTTATACAGGATGTTGGTGAGGCATCTTCTGGAGTACTGTGTCCATTTCTGGTTCCCTTGTAATAGGAAGAATATTATTAAACTTGGGACAATACAGAAAAGATGCACCAGGTTGTCGCTGGAATGGAGGGTTTGAGTTATATGGATAGGCTGCGACTTTTTCGACTGGATTGAGGGGTGACCTTACAAAGAGGTCTATAAAATCATGAGCGATATAGATTGGGTGCCTTTTCCCTAGGGTGGGAATTTCAAAGACATGAGAGGCACGCTTTTAAGCTGAGAGGAGAAAAAGTTTTTTTTAAAAAAGTTGCCTCTCATGTCTTTTTTTAGAGTGTTTCATTTGTGGAATGAACTTCCAGAGGAAGTGGTACATGCGGGACAGTTACAACATGTAAAAGACATTTGGGTAAGTACATGAATAATGAATGTTTAGAGGGATATGGGCCAAGCATATGGAATGTGGGACCAGTTTAGTTTAGAAACATGGTTAGCATGAACTAGTTGGGCTGAAGGGTCTGTTCCCTTGTTGAATGACTTTATGATTCCTCTGCCTATGGTTCTTGCATTAGCAAGGGAACCAGACTGGCATCATTGTGAAAATTAACATCTTGTACTTAGCAGACTTAATTTTGAAACAGATCGACCTGAGGATGCAAACCTGAGGAAGCAGGGACTAGTGAATAGATCTCATGTTTGCTGTACTCCTGTGGTATTGTGCAGTGACATGCACCTAGAAATGTTTCTGAACAGGATGTAATTTGTAATATAATGAATGATTTCTGATGCCATCAGAATAACTGAGCCATCGGTTTTTTCTCACTCATTGTGTTATTTTCTTCACAATTAATTGTGTTGTTTAAATCACAGTTATCCAGCAACTTTAACTTTTAAAATTAATTGTTGATATACTCAATATGTAATTTATTACAATTTCATAGAAACCCTACAGCATGGAAGCAGGCCATTCGGCCTATGGATTCCACACCAACCTTCTGAACAGAATCTCACCCATCCCTGTAATGCCACATTTTCCATGGCTAATCCACCAAGCCGATGCATCCCTGGTCACCGTGGACAATTTAACATGGCCAATCCACCCAGCCTGCACATCTTTGGACTGTGGGAAGAAACCTACTTAGACATGGGGAGCATGTGCAAAGTCCATGCAGATCGTCACCGGAAGCAAAGATCGAACCCAGGTTCCTGGTGCTGTGAGTCAGCAGTGCTCACTACTGAGCCACTGTGCTATCCATGCTCATTATGTTCGTGTGTTAATTAAATATTGCCAGTTGACAAGATGTTGTCTGACTTGTTTAAAACATTTGACAAGAAAGATTAAACAGATTTGTGTAGAAGCTTGTGGGGATTTGAATTGAGGATGGGTAAAGCTTACGTATATAATGCAGTTTTGATTTTTCACAAGATGATTCAACAGAACAATCTTAGACATTATTCACTTTTAGGTTGGGAGGAAAAGCACACAAAGTTCCATAGTGATGGTGTATCATGAAGAGGTAAAGGTTAAATTAAGAAGGCGTCAAGTACAAGAACTGGCAAATCATGTTGCAGCTATATAAAACCCTTGTTTTATATATTCCAGATTTGGAGTATTGTGTGCATTTTTTACAGTCACTCTACCAGAAGGATGTGGAAGCTTTGGAAGGAGTGCAGAGAAGGTTCACAGGATGTTGCCTGGTCTCAAGGGCATTGGCTATGACAAAAGGTTAAAAAGACTAGGATTGTTTGCACTGGAAGGACGGTGGCGAAGAAGAGATCTGATCAAGGTCTACAAAATTATGAGAGGCATAAGTAGAGGCTTTTCCTCGGGTTGAAGTTTCAAGGTGAGAGGGGGAAATGTTTAAGGAAGATGTGCGAGGGAAGCCTTTCACGCCGAGAGTGGTAGGAGCCAGAAGAGGTGGTGGAAGCAGGGACATTGGCAACATTTAAAAAGCATCTGGATAGTCACATGAATAGGGAGGGAATAGAGGGATATAGACAGAATAAGGGTAGAAGGTTTGTTTGTTAGCTTAGTTAGGGCATGATGATTGGCGCAGGCTTGGAGGGCTGAAAAGCCTGGTCCTGTGCTTTCCTTCTCTTTTGTTCTTTGTTCTAAATCTTCTCCCTTGCCATGTATTTGTTGGAACCTAACAGGATTTATAATACACAGTCCTCTGTTTCAGAAAGAAGTGTCACTGGTGAACCAAAACTAACATTGATATGAAATGTAAATCCATCTGCATGACTGAGCCATGTTACAGATATCAAGGAATGATCAGGTATGTAAGGATAATGTACAAAAAGATCTACAGGATATGGTCTGGACCAAGACTCTAGTTTCAGTCCTGGGAACTGACCCAGTATCTGGTGACACATTAAGTAGGACATGGTTGAACGGCAGGTGCCCAGCTACAAATCTAGGGCTCAGGCTCTCCAGCGAGGAGAAGAATACAGAAATAGAGAACATTTACAGCACAGAAGGAAGCCATTTGGCCCAAAGCATCAGTGCAGATTGGAAAAGGGGTGGAGCCCCTGTCTCACTTTCCAGCTCTTGGTCTGTAGGTTGTGATCTCTCAGGTGTGTATCTGAGGTGTTATATAACTGTGATAAGAATTACCACACTTTCAAATAGTGTTCCTAACACCCACTGCCCTCTGAGTATAACACACCCTGGTAGCATGGTGGCTCAATGGCTCGCACTGCTTCCTCACAGCACCAGGGACCCAGGTTCAATCCTAGGCTCAGGCGACTGTCTGTGTGGAGTTTGCATGTCCTCCCTGTGTCTGTGTGGGTTTCTGCCCACAACCCAAAGATATGCAGACCAGGTGAATTGGCCATGCTAAATTGCCCGTAGTGTTCAGTGAAGTGTAGGTTAGGTGCATTAGAGTGATGGGGAATGGGTTTGAGTGGGATACTATTCAGAGGGTCAGTGGTAGACTTATTGGGACAAAGGGCCTGTTTCCATACTGTCAGGATTCTAATTCTAATTCGTAAAGAATCATCTGTGCCTGTCCTCGAATTTTATATATTATTGTCCCTGATTATCAACCTCTCTGATAACAGAATAGGTCTTTCCTATAGACTGCAGCCAGACCTGAATAATTATTTACATTTCAGTGTCCTCTATTCACAAGAACACAACTTCAGCCTGTCAACCAAGACAAGGCAAGTAGAGGAGGAGATCTCCAAGCACATCTCATTTACAACTTGTGTTGGTACTGTGACTTTAAGATGAATTTATATAGTGAATGGCAGAACCCTTAGGAGTATTGATATGCAGACGGATTTCCGTGTGCAGGTCCATAGATCACTAAAGATGACAATGCAGCTGGATAAGATAGTAATAAAGGCCTATGGCATGCTTGCCTTCATTGGAAGGGGCACTGAATATAAGGACAGGAAAGTTATGCTGCAGCTTTATAGAACTTTAGTTAGGTTGCATTGGAAATTTTGCGTACAGTTCTGGGCACCATACTACCAGAAGGATGTGGATGCTTTGGAAAGAGTACAGAAAAGTTTTACAGGATATTGCTTGGTATGGGGCATTTTAACTATGAAGAAAGGTTGGATAGACTAGAATGCAGGAGGTTGAGAGGCAACCTGACTGAAGTTTATAAGATTGTGAATGGCATGAATAGAGTGCAAAGTATGAGGCTTTTTCACAGGGTGAAGGAGTCAATTTCTAGCGGACATAGGTTCAAGGTATGGGATGAGGGAGGAATTTAAAACAGATATGCGAGGCAAATTGTTCACACAAAGGGTAGTGAGTGCCCGGAACACACTGCCAGAGGAGGTGGTGGAAACAGACACATTAGCAGCATTCAAGAAGCACCTGGATGAAGACATGAATAAGAAGGGAATTGTAGGATACTGATCCTTAAATGAAGACAGTTTTAGTATGGAAGGGCAAAATGTGTTGGTAGGCCGAAGGGCCTGTTCCTGTGCAGACTTGTTCAGTTGGCATTTAGAGTTGCCTAGTGAAGCTGGTGTAGATACAGCTCCCTCTACGCTACAGCAAAAAGCCCAAGGTCTGTCTCTGCTGCTCAATTGTTCTGGTGTTCCTTTCTCCTGGTCTGGAAGGGAGATATTCCATGAGAAAAATCTGTTGCATTGAATTTGCCCTCGCCTAGAGTGTGTTTATGAGATGCTGCTATATTGGAATAGTCGATGATTAGTAATTAAACATATTATTTTATCAGGTTTTACAATAGAGTTATGCCAATTCTTCTTTTGTATCATTTTATTTAACTGTATTATAACAATAAACATGTTTTGCTTAAAGCCCTATGTGGACCAATTGAATCACATCTGGAATGCAGTACCTTATACTTGCCTTCAAATAAGGTAGAAATTCGGGTCGAGGCTATCTCTTTGATATATTTTGAGGGGGTTTGGTCTGGTTCATAACAAATCGATATTCAGTCCTGAATACTAGGGAGAATGATGGTGCAACAGGGGGTGCAGCCGGAGATGATGCCTCAGTTGAGTTATCACTAGACTATTATCCCGGCTCAGTCTGGCCTGCCGACGGACACAGACATTTATGCTCAGTGTTCCTGGGTTTGGGTGTAAAGTATCCCAGATTCCCACTCAGTATCAGTGCAATGACTATACCTTGAATCCATTTATGGCAAAGATAAATAATACAGGACTTATTCAACTGGAGCAGGTCCCACCATCTGATCGAGCCAAGTACCCACTATCTGTGTCTCAGAGAATTCTCCGCTCAGACTAGTGGGGTCATTACACAAGTGAAAATGCACAAACTGATAGTGAGAATGCTACTGTTCTACATTGGTGATTGGTTCATCAACAAGTCACAAACATTCTGCGTTTCTGGTATCAACAGGAGAATATATAATGGAAATTAAAGTCTATGTACTTGTTACAGATTTGAGCATTAAATAAAATCACTTCTGTGACCTCTAAATAGGAGTTAAAAATCACACAACACGAGGTTATAGTCCAACAGGTTTATTTAGAAGCACTAGGTTGTGGAGAATAAGGTTGTAAGACACAGTTTATAGCAAAAGTTTACAGTGTGATGTAACTGAAATTATATATTGAAAAAGACCCAGACGTTTGTTAAGTCTGTCATCTGTTAGAATGACCATGTTAGTTTCACTTATTTCATATGTAAATTGCAAAACCTTTTTTAAAAAGTTACATTCTCAAGTGCACTTTAACAACTGGTGTCATGTCAGCCCAGATAAGGTCTTGAAGGTGTTAACTCCCTGTGAGGCTGTCTGTGCCACAATGGTCAAACTGATTCTAATCTAAAAAACATATTTACAGAATCTTACATGGATTCACGCAGTGTTTGAGAAAAGTAAAATGTAATTCTGCAAGTACAATTTCACCCCACAAACTTATATGTGTATGTGTGCATGTGGTGGGTGGGGGGGGGGGGGGCGGGTTATGAGTGTCTGTGGGAGGGTGTGTGTATCCAAATCACTCTAAACATGAGATTATGAAAGCACTAAACATGCTGAAGAATATAGAGACTGATGAATGCATTTGTTGTTAGCTGTAGTCATGTGCGTTTGTTCCTGTGATTTATGCTTGGGAATGTCTCCGAATTGTTAACACTTTGAACCATCACACACCATTGTTGCCCGCATTTCCCTTTGCTGGGCACTTGCACAAAACACACACACACACAGTCTCATGTGTATTTCCCTTTGTGTGAATATCACACTGACCATAGTGTATTTCTGTCCCACGTCTCTTCAAATACAACAGAGCTCCTAACACTAATGAGAGCCTGATATTTCATTTCTTGAACAAATTTGTGCTGATTTGTCTTATAAACTTGCTTTCTGCTGCTTTAAGTTTGAAGCTGCAGCTTTTTGCCTGGTATGACATCCAGCTTTCTGATTCTTGTTGGAGGAGGATTCATCTGACGTAAGTGAAGTATTCCATCACTGTGTTGACTTACACCTTGTAGATGTGGGAAAGAGTTTGTGGATTTAAGAGGCAAATATTTACTCACACACAAATATCTGAAGGATTCTATCAAAAATAAGAAATCTACATACTAAAAATTAAAATAAAAAGCCTTATAATAAGATATTGAATCACAGATTAAAAGTAATGTCCCAGAATCCAGCATTTCTATTCTTGAGCATGTTGTTTCACAACAGCAGTGTGGGCAGTATTGTTCAATATGGAGATGTGAGGAAATGATGGTATATTGATATTCTCACCACATCAATACTCTCGAACCCTACATTAATGCTTTGGGGACATGGGTTCAAATCCCACCATGGTAGATGGCATAATATAAATTCAGTAAAAATCTGGAATAAAAAGCAAGTCCAAAATCAACCATGTAAATAATGCTGATTGTCATATAAATCAAACACGTCTGGTTCACTAATGTTTATTTAGTAATGATTTGGAAATGCCAGTGTTGGACTGGGGTGTATAAAATTAAAAATCACACAACACCAGGTTATAGTCCAACAGGTTTAACTGGAAGCACTAGTTTTCGGAGCACTGCTCCTTCATCAGGTTTATTTCATAGTCATCCTTATCTAGCCTGGCCTACAAGTCACTAAAGACCCACTGCAATGTAGCTGACTCATAACTACCCTATGGGCCTAGTCAGTAACATTTACACTCCCTGTAAAGGAATATAAATCTTATACCTCCTAGCTTCTGGAGTAGAGTCAATGAGGGGCCACTTGTGGTGCAGTGTGAGTGTCCTACCTCAAAGGCAGAAAACCCAAGTTTAAGTCCTCACTACTCCAGAGCTATGTCATAACATTACATTACCTACAGGGTGGAAACAAGCTATTTGGCCCAACAAGTCCACACCGACCCACCGAAGCGCAACCCACCCAGACCCATTCCCCTACATTTACCCCTTCACCTAACACTACGGGCAATTTAGCATGGCCAATTCACCTAACCTGCACATTTTTGGATTGCGGGAGGAAACTGGAGCATCCGGAGGAAACCCACGCAGACACGGGGAGAATGTGCAAACTCCACACAGAGAGTCACCTGAGATGGGAATCGAACCCAGGTCTGCTGGCGCTGTGAGGCAGCAGTGCTAACCACTGTGCCACCCATTTCCTGTGTTCTTCCCACTTGATATTTGTGTGTTTGCTGAGGTAGGTGGTAACATTTCTGGTAATGTTTCTTAGTGGTTGGAATATGGGATCTGACTCGAAATGTTTGTTAATGGAATGCCAGGTTGAGTGCCAGACCTTCAGGAATTTCTGTGCATTTCTTTGCCATACGTCAAGGACATTTCTGAAACAAACACCAGACTACTCTGACCCCTAGGTATTATGGTAGCCCACAAATCAGCAATTACGCTACAACAGCTACTGATGAGCATAAAGGATCCCATACCTGCAACTAACAGAATCAACATTATATACAAAATACCATGGAAAGATTGCCACAAAAGGCACACTGGAAAAAAACTAGCCATCAGGATACATGAACACCAACTAGCCACCAAGATATATGATCAACTATCACTTGTGTCCATACACATGGACAAAGAAGGAGACCAATTTGACTGGGACACACGTACCTATCCACGGACAAGCTAAAGACATGCATGGGAATCCCTGGAGGCCTGGCACCCAACCTAGAACTCCATGAACAAACATGTAGAATTATACCCCATACACCAACAACTAAGAAACAAAACCAGATATGAAACAACCCACCTCAGCAAACCGGGAGACATAAATAACAACCAGGACAGAACACCAACGCTTCACGGGAGATGGACTGGTTATGTTACCTAATACGGTGTTGAAAAGTCTGCAAACAAACTTTCCAACAAGCAAGTCAACAACCTCTGATCCAAATCGTTTTGATGAACAGCAGTGGACCCAGCACCGAAACTTGCTGAACACCACTGGTTACCGGCCTCCAGTCTAAAAACAACTCTACAATCTTCCTCTGTTTTCTATTGTCAAGCTAATTTTGTATCCAATTGTATCCCATGTGATCTAACTATACTAATTAGTCTACCATGTAGAACATTATCAAAGGTTTTACTAAAGTCTATGTCAACAACATCTAATGCTCTACCTTTATTAATCCTTTTAATTACGTCCTCAAAAACCTCAATCAAATTGATGGGACACAATTTCCCAATCACAAAACCATACTGACTATCCTTAATCTGTCTTTACCTCTCCAAATGCAATGTATTTTATAATTTTATTTTTATAAATATGATATTTTATAATCTCTTCAACAACTGGCTCGAAGGTAGAAGATAGTGTGCTGACGCATGATTGCCTTCAGATTGGGGGCCTGTGACCAGTAGTGTGCCACAAGGATCGGTGCTGGGTTCATTGCTTTGTGTCATTTATATAAATAATATGGATGTGAAGTGTCGTTAGTCAGTTTGCAGATGACCACAGAATTGGAGGTGTAGTGGACAGCGAAGAAGGTTACCTCAGATTACAACAGGATCTTGACCAGATGGGCCAATGGGCTTAGGAGTGGCAGATGGAGTTTAATTTAGATAAATGTGAGGTGCAGCATTTAGGAAAGGCAAATCAGGGCAGGACTTGTATACTTAACACTAAGGTCCTGGGGAGTGCTGCTAAACAAACAGACCTTGGAGTGAAGGTTCATAGTTCTTTGAAAGTGGAGTCGCAGGTAGATAGGATAGTGAAGGTGGTGTTTGGTCAGAGCATTGAGTAAAGGAGTTGGGAGATCATGTTGCGGCTGTACAGGACCTTGGTTAGGCCACTTTTGGGATACGGTGCGCAATTTTGCTCTTCCTGCTATAAGATGGATGTTGTGAAACTTGAAAGGGTTCTGAAAAGACTTACAACGATTTTGCTAGGGTTAGAGAGTTTGAGCAAAAGGGAAAGGCTGAATGGGTGGGGCAATTTTCATTGGAGTATCTGAGGCTGAGGGGTGACCTTATAGAGGTTTATAAAATCATGCAGGGGCATGGATAGGACAAATAGACAAGGTATTTTCCCTGAGATGGGGGAGCTCCAGAATTAGAGGGCATAGGTTGAGGGTGAGAGGGGAGATATTTAAAAGGGACCTAAGAGGCAACTTTTCCACATAGAGGGTGGTGCATGTATGGAATATGCTGCCAGAGGAAGTGGTGGAAGCTGGTACAATTACAACATTAAAAGGCACAGGATGAGCACAGGAATAGGAGGCATTTAGATGGATCTGGGCCAAGTGCTGGCAAATAGAACTAGATTAGTTTAGGATATCTGGTCAGCGTGGATGAGTTGGACCGAAGGGTCTGTTTCTGTGCTGTACATCTCTATGACTCTATAACTCCATGTGGCACCGATGACAGATTCACTGGTCTATAGTTCCCTGGCTTCTCCTTAGAGCCTTTCTTTAAATAAAGGCACATTAATCGACCTGCAGTCCTCTAGTGCCCCATAGATATCTATGGTAGGGGGCCCACAATTTCTTCTCTGTCTATCCACAACGTCCTGGGATACACTTGATCAGGTCCCAGAGATTTATCCACCTTTATGTGTTTTTAAGATCTCCAGCACCTCCTCTTCTGTAATGTGGATTCTTTTCAAAACATCAATATTTATTCTCAGTTCTCTCGCCTTCATGTTTCTCCACAGTAAAAACTGGCACAAAATTTAGTATGCCTGCCATCATCTGTGGTTCCACACAAAGATAACCTCATCCATCTTTAAGGTGCCTTATTTTTTCCTTAGCTGCTCTTAACAGATGTGTTGAATCTCTGGATTATTGTTAACCTTATCTGCCATGGCTATCTCATCTCCTTTTGTCCCCTGATTTCCCTCTTAATAATGGACCTATCTATCTCTCTTGAAATACTCTTCAAAGGATTCACTTGATCCCAGTTGTCTATACCTAACATATGCCTCCTTATACTTGTTCAAACAGAGCCTCAATGAAGGCAGCATTTGGTATACATGCCGTTATTGCATAGTGCATTGAGTATAGACTTTGGGAGGTCATGTTGCAGCTGTACAGGACATTTGTTAGGCCATTATTAAAATACTGTGCGCAATTCTGGCCTCCCTGCTATGAGAAGGATGTTGTGAAATTTGTAAGGGTTTAGGAAAGTTTTCCAAGGATGTTGCCAGGATTGGAAGATTTGAGCTATAAGGAGAGGTGGAATACACTGGGGCTATTTTCCCTGGAGGCTGAGGGGTGACCTTACAGAGGTTTATAAAATCATGAGGGGCATGAATAGGGTAAATACACAAGGTACTTTCCTCGGGTTGGGCGAGTCAAAAGCTTGAGGGCACAGGTTTAGTATGAGAGGGGAAAGATTTAAAAGGGGCAGTTTTTTCACGCAGAGGGTGGTGCATGTATGGAATGAGCTGCCTGAGAAATTGTTGGAGGCTAGTACAATTACAACACTTAAAAGGCCTCTGGATGGGTATATGAATAAGAAGGGTTTAGAGGGATATGGGCCAAGTGCTGGTGAATGGGACTAGATTAATTTAGGGTATCTGGTTGGCATAGCCGAGTTGGACCGAAGTCTGTGCTGTATGTCTCTGCGACTTTATGTCTTCATCCACTGTACTCGCATTTACCAGCTTTACTCTAACAGGAACATAATGGTGTCCAGAAAGAAAATCACTGCCAAGGTGCTGCAGGGATTAAAATCCCATATTTGTGATGATTTTTGCATCCCCAGGATTAAGAGGCGATTGGTGAAATCTCTCATTTTCTGGAACAGTCTCAGTGGAATGGAATTTTTTTTAGTCACTTGTGGGACATGAGCATCACTAGCTGGCCAGCATTTATCACCAGTGCCCAGTGGCTCTTGAGAAGTTGGTGATGAGCTGCCTTCCTGAATTGCTGTAGTCCATGAGATATAGGTAGACCCCTCAGGGAGGGAATTCCATGATTTTGAACCAGCGACGGTGTAGGAATGGCAATATATTTCCAAGTCAGGATGGCGAGTGTCTTGGAGTGGAACTTGAGGGGTTGGGGTTCCATGTATCTGCTGCCCTTGTCCTTCTAAATGGAAATGGTCATGGATGCTTAGCTATCTACTAATCTGTCTCTTCACCTTCAGGGATCTGTGGGCAAGACCCCTGTTCCTCTGAGTTTCCTAGTGTCCTATCATTCACTGAGTACTCCCCTTATCTTGTAACACAGGAACAGGAGATCATTCAGTTCCTCAATCCTGTTACACAGGAATAGGAAGGAGACCAGTCAGTCCCCCAGCAGATAAGATCAGTGAGCTCAGAATAAACCTTGGCTGATGGGAGGGAGATGGAGCAATCTGGGATCATCTTGCTGTGTGTGAAGCCTGCACCCTCACCCCGCATCCCTTATGACAACCCGTGAAAAGAATGAGTTCTGAAGTCAGACAGAATCTTTTGCTTTATTTAGGAATCGAAAGGAACTTGTTGCGATGCCTTTGCCCCATCTCACCTTCGGTCCCAAATTCCCATGCATCGACTGGTACACTCTCCGTGGTTCGCTGAGGATCAGCCCACTGTCTTTTAGCGCAGAGCGGAATCGCTGGACCTACAGAGCACAGAGAGATGGAGATGAGATGAGTTTGTTCGCTGATAGCCCCTTGCTGCCCTCCCTCTCTCTATCCCACAGGGTAGCTGTCCCTTCTCTGCCCAATCCTGAGGCAGTGATTCTTCTCCTCCAGTCAAATCTACCCTCTTCTTCTGTAATACCTCTCCCAGACAACTATCCCTATGGGATTGTGATTCCTACCTCAATCGATGAGCCTAAAAAAATTCTGATTGTTTCCTCCTCCCCCACAAACTTTCTTTCATTATTCCAGGGTTTTGTGATTGCTATTTGGACTGACAAACTCCCATTTTTATCCCAGGTTAAAACTCAGTTTAGAAGATTGCGATACTGCAGACTTGAACTGTTTCCTGAGATGTAAGGGACAAGGAGAAGTTGGTATGAAGGAATTAAAGGCAACATTCCAATTAACCATACCTGGGAGAAAAAGGAGTCAAAGCAACATAAATAACCCGTTTCCAGGGTTAGCAAAGTTAATTGTTTGACAACCAGCTGTCTTGTGACTAATAGGTAATTAATATTCCCTGCATGAGGGATGTACTGAAGTGAAGGGGTTACTGGCACAACATGCAATGTTTTGAATAGAAAGTTGGCATCAAGTGTAACAAGGATCAGAAAAGCTACTCCCAATAAGAAGGCAATCCAAAGACTTGAATACTCCAGAATCAATATTGTGGATGAACAAATCTAAAGGAGCATCAATCATGTCACATCACAAGGCAGAAAATTCTAGAAGATTTCAGATTCAGGGTTCCTCAGCAGCAGAACTCTGAAGAACGGCACTGTACAAGGATGATACCCTGGACATCCAAAGACAGACATTGTAGGTCGTAATCGTAGCTAAATTCCACCATGAATCAGGTAATACCCAAGCTGGGTTGTGAGGCCTAACTCGCTGACCGGAGGTCCTTATTTTGGCTGCCACGTGCAATAAAGATTAAGTACAGACTAACCTCAATTATCCGTATTTTGGATTATCCGAACAAGGTCTCAAGGTCTAATAAAAATATTACATCAAAGAGGTAGGTGAATTTGGATTGCCTGTACTGAAGAACATGTGAAAACACTGGCAAAATCAAAGAAACACAAGCACCTCAAACAACAATGACTGGAGTTTTTGGTTTCACGTAAGGGTTAGTTACACAGTCCTTTTCAAAGGTATGTGCTTTATTTCCGGCACTTTACTGGGCAGTTCTTGAAAAAAATTGCCGAGAAAGTAAACACGCGCAAGGCAGTGCTTCTGATTTCCTACTGTGACACTGAGTTCACAGAAACTTGATAAATGCTCTTGTGATTGTAGAAGCAGTTCAGGACCTTGCTTAATGCAGGGATTTCATATATTTATGTGATGTTAAGGGTTTAAGTCCTTCTCAGTTTAACCTGCAATTTGCAGAATGCAAAGATTAGTTTGTTCAAATAGCAGACTCATCAAAATTATTGATTTAAACAAACTGTCTGGTAGAGCACTGCGATCCGAACGAGAAGGTGCTCGCCCAACTCATTCAGATAATAGAGGTTCCTCTGTTTTAAGACTGGATTGTCTTGGAGATTCCTTAGTAAGTAGCCAAATTAAAGGTAGCTTGTGGTAATTCACCCACAAGATCTAATTGAAGTTTGTAAGATGCTAAAGGAGATTAACAAAGTAGACGCAGAGAAGATGTTTCCCCTTGTGGGGCAATGTAGGTTAAGAGGCTGAAAGATTTGGGAGGATGTACTGCAACATTGAATCAAAGTTAAAATCAGATCGGCCATGACCTTATTGAACGGCAGAGAAAGCTGGAGGAGCTGAGTGGCTTCCTTACGGTCCTCGTTCATATGAGAGGTCATCGTTTTAGGCTTAACATGTGGCACGTTTAATAACAGACATGACGAGGGTTGGTACCTGGGACTTCGATGTTGTGGCCATTACAGAGACGTGGGTAGAACAGGGACAGGAATGGCTGTTGCAGGTTCCAGGGTTTAAATGTTTTAGTAGGGTCAGAGATGGGGGTAAAAGAGGGGGAGGTGTGGCATTGCTTGTCAAGGATAATATTACAGCAGTAGAAAGGGTGATGGAGGAAGACTTGCCATCTGAGGTAGTGTGGGCGGAGGTTAGAAATAGGAAAGGTGAGGTCACCCTGTTCGGAGTTTTCTACAGGCCTCCTAATAGTCCGAGAGAAGTAGAGGAAAGTATTGCCAGGATGATTCAGGAGAAGAGTGAAAGTAGCAGGGTGGTTGTTATGGGGGACTTTAACTTCCCAGATATTGACTGGGAAAGCTATAGCTCGAGTTCGTTAGATGGGTCGGTGTTTGTCCAATGTGTGCAGGAGGGTTTCCTGACACAATATGTAGACAGGCCAACAAGAGGTGAGGCTATACTGGATTTGGTTCTAGGTAATGAACCAGGCCAGGTGTTAGACTTGGAGGTAGGTGAGCACTTCGGGGGCAGTGACCACAACTCGGTGACTTTTACTCTCGTGATGGAGAGGGATAAGTGTGCACTGCAGGCCAACAGTTATAGCTGGGGGCAGGGAAATTATGATGCGGTGAGGCATGACTTAGGATGCGTGGATTGGAAAAATAGGCTTCAAGGGAAGAACACAAATGATATGTGGAGATTGTTCAAGGAACAGCTGATGGGTGTCCTTGATAAGTATGTACCAGTCAGGCAGGGAGTAAAGGGTCTTGTGAGGGAGCTGTGGTTTAATAAGGAATTGGAATCCCTTGTGAAAGGGAAGAGGGCGGCCTATGTAAAGATGAGGCGTGAAGGTTCAGTTGGGGCGATTGAGAGTTATAAGGTAGCCAGGAAGGATCTAAAGACAGAGCTAAGAGCAGCGAGAAGGGGTAATGAAAAGTCCTTAGTTGGTAGGATTAGGGAAAACCCAAAGGCTTTCTACAGGTATGTCAGGAATAAAAGGATGACTAGGGTAGGTATCGGTCCAGTCAAGGATAGTAGTGGGAAGTTGTGTGTGTGGAGGTGGAGGAGATTGGTGAGACACTGAATCAAAACTTTTCGTCAGTATTCACTCAGGAACAGGACATTGTTGCCGATGTGAATATTGAGTCACAAGTGATTAGAATGGATGGCCTTGAGGTACGTAGGGAAGAGGTCTGGGGAATACTGGAAAGGATGAAAATAGATAAGTCCCCTGGGCCTGATGACATTTATCCTAGGATCCTCTGGGAAGCTAGGGAGGAGATAGCGGATCCATTGGCCTTGATTTTTATGTCGTCATTGTCTACGGGAATAGTGCCAGAAGACTGGAGGATAGCAAATGTGGTCCCCTTGTTCAAGAAGGGGAGCAGGGATAGCCCGAGTAACTATAGGCCAGTGAGTCTCACTTCTGTTGTGGGCAAAGTCTTAGAGAGAATTGTAAGGGATAGGATTTAATGAACATCTGGATAGGAATAATGGGATCAAGGATAGTCAGCATGGTTTTGTGAAGGGCAGGTCGTGCCTCACAAACCTTATTGAATTCTTTGAGAAGGTGACCAAGGAAGTGGACGAGGGTAAAGCAGTAGATGTGGTGTATATGGATTTTAGCAAGGCGTTCGATAAAGTATCCCATGGCAGGCTAATGCAAAAACTACGGAGATATGGCATTAAGGGTACATTAGAGGCTTGGATTAGGAATTGGCTGGCTGGAAGGAGACAGAGGGTAGTAGTTGATGGTATAGTTCATCTTGGAGCGCAGTTACTAGCGGTGTTCCAGAAGGATCTGTTTTGGGACCATTGCTGTTTGTCATTTTTATAAATGACCTGGAGGAGGGGCTTGAAGGCTGGGTGAGCAAGTTTGCGGATGACACAAAAGTCTGTGGAGTTGGGGACAGCGAAGAAGGATGTGGCAGGTTACAGCGCGATATAGATAAGTTGCAGAGCTGGGCAGTAAGGTGGCAAATGGAATTCAATGTAGCTAAGTGTGAAGTCATTCACTTTGGTAGGAGTAACAAGAAGATGGATTACTGGGCTAATGGTAGACTACTTGGTAGTGTGGATGAGCAGAGGGATCTTGGTGTCCATGTACACAGATCTCTGAAAGTTGCCACCCAGGTAAATAGTGCTGTGATGAAGGCATATGGTGTACTGGGCTTTATTGGTAGAGGAATTGAGTTCCGGAGTCCTGAGGTCATGTTGCAGTTGTATAAGACTCTGGTGTGGCCTCATCTGGAGTATTGTGTGCAGTTTTGGTCGCCATACTATAGGAAGGATGTGGAGGCATTGGAACAAGTGCAGAGAAGGTTTACCAGGATGTTGCCTGGCATGGTAGGAAGATCATATGAGGAAAGGCTGAGGCACTTGGGACTTTTCTCATTGCAGAAAAGAAGGTTTAGGGGAGATTTGATAGAGGTGTACAAGATGATTAGGGGTTTAGATAGGGTTGACAGTGAGAACCTTTTTCCGCGTATGGAGTCAGCTGTTACTAGGGGACACAGCTTTAAATTAAGGGGTGGTAGGTATAGGACAGATGTTAGGGGTAGATTTTTTACTCAGCGGGTTGTGAATTCATGGAATGCCCTGCCAGTAGCAGTGGTGGACTCTCCCTCTTTATGGTCATTTAAGCGGGCATTGGACAAGCATATGGAGGTTATTGGGCTAGTGTAGGTTAGGTAGGCTTCGGTCGGCGCAACATCGAGGGCCGAAGGGCCTGTACTGCGCTGTATTTTTCTATGTTCTATGTTCTCATAAGGGGATTTGCTTCTCCAGAGTGTGATAGTCACTGAATAAATTTGAGGTGGTAGACAATTTTTTAGTCAGTAATGGTTTCAAGACAGTGGGCAGGACTGTGGAGTTGAGGCCGGATGCAATCAGCCACAATCCTGTTTAAGTGAGTCACCCATCTTTCCTCCTAAACTAATCAGGACCCTCATTCTCTTAAAGTTCTCGGGACTTACCGACTCTGCCCGGTATTCCCAAGGGATAGCCCGGAATTGGAGGTAGCAAATCCCGGCCTCAAGGCAGCGTTGAGCTAGCACACGGCCCACAGTCTCGGCTGCAGTGACGTCCCGGGTGCTGTATAGGTGCTTCTTGATGGACCACTCTTGGGTCGAAGCTGAGATGACCACCTCGCCCTGACTGCTTGCTGCCTCCACACAGGCTGTGACGTGCCTCTGGCTCT